>NC_065444.1:182523988-183123988 GCF_917563875.1 Diabrotica virgifera virgifera | reverse complement strand
GGAGGGTTGAAAATTTTTTTTGAAGATATTCTTCTTTAGCGGCGAATCTATTGAGGGTAAAATTTGATTTACCACGCGCATGCGCACACCGACAGTATGGTATTAGTGGTTATACGGGCTCTGATTGGGTGTTGAAATTTTGAAATGATCTGTCAATAATTGTTCAATATGGAGATTATGGTAAACAAAAATATTGTATAATATTAGTTTTTATTGATGTGTGGACAGAAATAAAATCAAATTTATAATTATAGTGACTTTTTAAATAGTTTTGAAAAGCCGCAGGTACGTAATTTTAAATGTTTCAGTTGGAAATACCTAATAGTTTCAATACCTATCTATTAGGAAAATGTAAACAAAATAATGTAGTTACCTATTAGTAGGCAATGCTTTAATTTACATAATCTGATTACGAACAAACTTTCTAAAAATCTTCATCTCATATATTGTTTTCTTACACTATACTTTGTTGTATTTTATTTCGACAAAAATCAAACTAATGATTTTATTAAATTCATATAAATTTATGGTGTAAACGTTTAGTTTGTGTATATTCCCATATGACGTACACGCGGATGTGGTCTAGTTTGAAATGCCGCGGCATGCTTTCGTACAGCGCGGTAGAAGTGAAGTGAGTTCGAGCCCCAAGCAAGTTATTATTTTTTTATTTTTCTTTATAGATTTTATGATTGTAAGTACTATATTATTATATAATTTTTGAAGATATTCTTCTTTTTTGAAAGTGGTAGATAAGAAAGTTAGTTTGATTTTTAAATAAAATAAGTACAAATAACCTTTTAAGTATATTTACTTCGTTTAAATTACCTATAATAGAAGAATATCTTCTTTTGTGCGTACAAAGTACACACACATTCTTTTTTTTTGCTTTTTGACCCATACGGACATAATATTATGCTCCATCAATAAGGTTTTTTATAAATATATATGATTATTGCAACATCCCTGCGGGAACTTCAACTATCTTTGAAAATAAACTGCAGAAACTACCCCTATCCTTTGGAGAATATGTTTTTACGATTTTCTCATTACCTATACATTTTTTTAAAACAAAGCTTATACAGAATTAAAGACCACTATTTTCTCTACAAATAAGGTCCTATGCATTTTTTTGGTATAGGCAACCGTTACGGCACAGTGGCGCCGTAAACTTCAGAAATGCTTAGATGGGCTCCAGTTTTTGTTTTTTTTTTTCGTCACATATTTATTTTATTGATAACGTACTTATGGAAAATAAAAGAACGTACTGTCTGATACACATTATTACCTATGCATATTTTATTTTCTTTGCATCCTAAAGCCACAGTGGTGGCCCAAAATCAATTTTTGATTATTTTCTTTATTAATTCTCCTTTTTTTGGGGTGATTCCGGGGAAAAAATGAGGGTGCATTATACAAATTTGTAAATAAAATCAGTACATGGATAATCGCTGAAAGGTTTTTACTCTAACATAGGCGGTTCAGATGGTATAAAAAGGGGTTTTTTAAAATGTAACGCCCTGTAATTAAAAAATTTGCAATTGCCCTTAAATGAAACCTATTCCAAAAAATCAGCCACTTATTTTTGACTAAATGCCGCAGGGATTCTTCTTAACTTTCATTACAGTTAGGGAAAAATAATTCTTTTTACAAACATCTTTTTTAAAAATTTGTCAACTTTGGGGCGCCACCCCCGCTAAACTATGAGTGATAGACATGCTGTCGGAAAATAAATAGTAGGAAATATAGTCCTCTTCATTTTCCTGTTAAGTAAATTTTTTGGAAAACGTACAGGAAGGGCTACGTTTCGCAAAAACCACAGATTACCCCCTTTATAGGGATGAAAAGGAGGGTTCCGGGGCGAAATTTTTTAAGAAAAAGTTAGTCTCATAATAAGCACCCCTTGATACACCAGAAAAAAATAAAACCGGACTTGTGTCCATTTTGCGAGGTCTGTTGAGATTTGTAGAAAAATAATCTTTGTTATTCTACTAATGTTTACATATTTTTTTAGCTAATATGTCGATGGACAATATCGTAGCTGCCGCTAAAATTCACCACGCGTCATCAGCATTTAAACACATCCGATCCCCAAAATAATTAACATGCAAGGAAGTACACATTAAGCGCGATAACCATTAGCTCAGAAAAAAAGGGTTGTTTTGCGGGGGTGTCGGAAAGACCTGAATAGGAATAAGGACATCGTACAGAAGCTAGTCACGTCAGTGGGGCTTATAACTTGTTTCAAGTAAACCTATAATACGGCGAACGTCTTTAAGATGGCGCCAGGTGACAGGTACGTGCGAGGTGGATTACAGGCCGCAATTAGAAAGTTTGTCGGGAAGTTAAGAATTAGCGAGGTGAAGTAAATATGTTGGGAAAGGAATAGGTTTTGAGCTTGGGTGATTTACGTGTTTTATGAAGCTTGAAGGATGAAATATGGTTCTATATAATGAATTCTAAATTTGAATTTTGAAAAATTGAAATTTAACTAACATTAAATATTATAAAGTTACTTCCGCTAAAGCTGTTTCCCATTATTTCTTATTTTTCTACAAAACCTAATAGACAAGGCGAAAACAGCGGTTTCGTTCGAAAACATATTCCGATGAAATTTGCATAATCACATTTGTGAGATACCCCAGAATAAGGTCCAAGAAGTCGCCCACACGAAAAGTAGTCCAAATTTGTTTAAACAATTTTTTTAACAAATTGCAACAATCAATTCTTTCGGCCCGGACAATTTTTTTAGAACAAATTTCTGGAGCTTTCTGAATAAAAAAGGTCTCTTGTAATTTTTCTCTAAAGTTAATCCTTTTCGAGTTATAAGCAATTTAAAATTGAAAAAAACGAAAAATGGCGATTTTCAAGGACCAAAAGCACCAGTAAAAAATATTATTTTTAAGTTTACCAAGTGCCTAAATTAAAGCTCAATCCTTCTTGTAGCCAGCCTTGATGAGTATTTTGGGTTTATTTTATTTCAAACTATTGTTTTTTAATTGTTAATGCAGCGCTTATGACATGGCGGGCACTCGGGCTGTCGCGCGTCTGAACTATATTATATTATGCATCTCGGGCGTTCTCGGCCCTTTTTTATACTTGCTAAATTAATATACATACGTTTTTGGTAACCACGTTTTATAGTTTTTATAGGATTGAAGGTATAAATAACAATTAAAAAATTAATAAAGCGTTCGAAATTGTTATTTATACCTTCAAAAATTATACTAAAGGTAAAAAAATCATATTGATTTTAAAAAACTAAAAAACATGGTTATCAAAACTTATGTATATTTAACAAGTATAAAAAAGCGCCGAGAACGCCCGAGCTACATAATAATATTGTCCAGACGCGCGACAGCCCGAGCGCCAGCCCTCTCATAAGCGCTGCATTAACAATTAAAAAACAATAGTTTCAAATAAAATAATCCCAAAAATTCTTATTGGTAGCGGATACACTTCATATCCTGAAGATATCTTATACCGACCACATTACTAATGACGGTGTTTCGCTGATAATGCAAAAAGAAAAAGAGCTGTTAATCAAAATAAAAACAGCCAAAATCGAATACCTCGGTCACATCATGAGGAACAGTGAAATATATGGACTGCTGCAACTGGTCTTACAGGGAAAAGTAGAGGGAAAGGGAGGACCAGGAAGGCGAAGGATTTCGTGGCTGAAAAATCTACGTACGTGGTTCAACGCAACCACTACAAATCTTTTCAGAGCAGCATTGTGCAAAGCATAGATTGCCATGATGGTCGCCAACATCCGAAACAGATAGACACTACAAGAAGAAGAAGAAGAAGCGGATACAAGAAGGTTTAAACGTTAATTTAAGCATTTTTTAACCTCAAAAATAATATTTTTTACTGGTGCTTTTGGCCTTGAAAATCGCCATTTTTCGTTTTTTAAATTTTAAATTGTTTATAACTCGAAAACAATCAACTTTATAGAAAAATTACAAGAGACATTTTTTGTTTAAAATGGTTCAAAAAACCTAAAAAAATTGTTCGGGCCGAAAGTATTGCTTTTTGCAATTTCATCATCATCATTTGGCTCTACAACTCAATGTGAGTCTTGGCCGCGTTTACTATTTCCCTCCACTGTTGTCGGTCCTGAGCAGCTATTTCCCATTGCTGTACTCCCATTTTGCGTAGATCACTGGCTACTGCGTCCTTCCATCTCTTTCTTGAGCGACCAACTGACCTTTTTCCATCGGGCCTTTCCCAGAATGTGGCGTTCAGAAGTCTTTCGTCACTTGATCTTAGCACGTGACCCGCCCATCGTATTCTGTTTGCTTTAATGTAGCGTACTATGTTTTCATCTCCATATATTGTCTGGAGTTCATCATTGTGTCTTCTTCTCCATTCTCCTGTTGTCTCGTCTCTGCAAGGCCCATAGATAGTCCGCAGTATCTTTCTTTCAAGTACCAGTAATTTTGTCGTTTCCCGCTGATTCAGAGTCCATGTTTCGCTTCCATATGTTATTGTGGGACGAATTATTGTCTTATATACTCTTATTTTTGCTGGTCTTGAGAGTATTTTTGATTTAAGTAGGGTCATTAATGAGTAATATGCCCTGTTTCCTGCAATGATCCTGGCTGCTACGTCCTTTTCATATTTATTTTCAGATGTTATAATCGCTCCCAGGTACTTAAATTCTTTGACGACTTCAAAGTTGTATTCATTAATTGTTACGTTTTGTCTAACCCTTGGTCTTGGGTTCTTCGTAACCACCATGTACTTGGTCTTGTCCTCGTTGACCTTAAGACCAACTTCCTTGGCTCCGTTCTCGAATAGGGTGAAAACTTCTTTTGCATCTCTGGTGGATTGTGCAATTGTGTCCACGTCATCCGCAAAGGCTAATAGTATTTTTGATCCTTGGGCTGCAAATCCGTTTGTCAGTTGTGGCTGAGCTTTCCTTACTGCATGTTCCAGTGCGAAGTTAAACAGCAGGGGGGCGAGAGGATCTCCTTGTCTAAGCCCGGTGTCAATGAGGAATTCCTCCGACGTGGTGCTGCCAATTCTGATTCGTGCGGAAGCGTTCTCCGTGCTAACCTGTGCTAATCGTACCAGCTTTCCAGGTACTCCCATTTCCACCATAGTCTGCCATAATGCCTCTCTGCTAACAGAATCATAAGCTTGTTTAAAGTCCACGAAGATTTGGTGTACGTCGCGGTTAAATTCCCAGTTTTTTTCCAACACCTGGCGTAGGACGAAGATCTGGTCTATGGTCGACCTTTCCGGTCTGAATCCGCTTTGGTAGTCGCCTATTATTTCCTCTGCATATGGAGTTAGTCTTCTAAACAGTATTATGGATATAATTTTGTATGTTGTGTTAATCAACGATATTCCTCTATAGTTCCGACATATTTGTTTGTCTCCCTTCTTGTGAATAGGTATTATATGGCTTTCATGCCAGTGTTTCGGTATTTCTTCTCTTTTCCAGACTTCTCTTATAAGATGATATATCTCAAGATGTAGTTTTTCTCCCCCTTTTTTTAGTAGTTCCGCCTGTATGCCGTCTGGGCCTGGAGCTTTATGGTTTTTTAGGGACGAAATTGCGGACTTTACTTCAGCTATTGTGGGCCCTGGTATTTCAGGTTCAGCTAACTGGTACTGTCTTTGTTGCCCTGTCGTTGTGGGGTTTTCTGTATTTAAGAGTTGCTCAAAATACTTTCTCCATTGGCGGCTTATCTCTTCGTCGTCTGTGAGCAATTGTCCTGCATCATCTTTTATAAATCTTGGGCTGTTGATCGTGTTGCCCGTCATTGTTTTTAGGTCCCTATAAAACTGTCTAGACTGACCGGTTCTATGTTCCTCCTCGAGTTGCTGTATTCGTGCTTCTAGGTACTGTTTCTTTTTTTTTCTCAAAAGTCTTCTCGTTTGAGTCCTTACTCTGTTGTAGTCTTCCCTGTTCTCTTCTGTAGGTCGTGTTAGTAACTCCAGCCTCTTGATTGCTTTATGATGCAAGCTTTGTTCGCACTCTTGGTCAAACCACTGGTTTTTCTTCTTGTTATTCCTTTCTTTCCCTATAGTTTCCGCTGCGGCGCTTTCTATGACGTTTGTTATATTTTGCCATTTCTGGTCTATGGTCAATTCTGGTGTTGATGTTTCTTCTTCTTCCAGCGTCTGCAATTTATTTTGGATCAGTGACTGATATTGGCGTTCATTATCAGGTAGATTGAGCCTTGAAATGTCCCATCTGTTTCCTTGTTGGCATTGCTTTGGATATCTTGTGTTTAGCCTTGTTCTCATTTTTATTCTGACCAGGAAGTGGTCAGAGTCACTTTCTGCTCCCCTCAAACTGTGTGCGCCGATGATATTGCTAGAGTGTCTTCCGTCGATAAGCACGTGGTCTATCTGATTTCGCTTTTTGCTTTTTGCAATTTGTTTAAAAAAATTGTTAAACAAATTGGAACCACAGCCATTCTCGCCTTGTCTATAAGTAAAAATAATGTTACGTAAGTTTTTAATGTCCAAGTTAAAATCAAAAATGTTGCTATTTGTATAAAAATTAATACTATTGAACTGACTAACCTTCAGATCACATTAAAAAGACCTATTATGTTCGTGGGTATCAAAAGTCATTGACTAACTGCGCCAACATAATCCCAAATAATACAAGAATCTGGATGACTACACTTTTTACCGAGGCTGAAAACCTATATAAATAAACTCGGCGACAGCTTCAATCTCCACAAAAAAAAAATAAGGAAATTGCTGGTATTTTTAACAAAGAACAAGTCACTGTTATACATAATGACCAAGATGAACTAAGAATGGTACCCTCCTGATATACTTCATACTTGGAAAATATCTGCACCATCCGTGAATAAGTGGATAAGTCAAATCTTAAATTTTTTATTCTTCAAAACTAATAAAATGTTTAAAATGGCCATACCGAAAAGTTTGCATTTTTGAGTTATCGACTTATTCACAGATGGTACAGATATATACAGCTAACTTATTCAATGATTACAGAACATAAAAGCAACCACAACTGGTATGGGAGACAATTGGTATGGCTCGAGTATTTTGAAAGCAGAGGTTGTACACGCTATCAAACTATTAAAAAGTAACGAAGTCCTAAAACCAGATGATAATGTATGCAGATCAAGTTATCAAGATGAACAATCAAGTTATTCAACACTACACAAAACACCACGTGCAAACTTCTGCAAGGACCACCGACTAATAAGTCTAATGAGCCACTTTTTCAAACTTTTCTTGAGAATAGTACATACAAGATTAGTTAGGAAATGTGAAGGGATCACTGCTTGACGTCAGTTTGGTTTCAAAATGGACTTGACACGCGAGAGGCCATCTTCAGTATGCAAACATTAATACATAATTGTTTAGATCAGAGGTTCTCAATCTGTGGTACATGTACCACTGGTGGTACATACCATTATTGGCGGTGGTACACAAAACACAGAAAAAATTAAAATAGTAGTATTTAGTAAGTATTGATAATACAATTTAAAAATATAGGTGGTACCAAAAATAATAAAAATAACTGTAGGTGGTACATCACTCAAAAAGGTTGAGAACCGCTGGTTTAGATCAAAGATAGGATGTTTTTATGCGTTTCATCGATTATGAGAAAGGATTCGATAATGATAAAAATATCTACACGAACCAAAATATCTACAAGAGTTGGAATGGGATGCCACGGACCCTAGAATTATCTTCAATCTTTATGGGAACCAGAAAGCAACAGGACGTCTTCAAAATTTCAACGAAACGGAAGATTTTTCAAACAAGGAAGGAGTAAGGCCAGGTTGTATACTTTCTTTAATATTGTTTAAGTTATACGTAGAAAAAGCCTCCGCAGGAGCAGTGGCAGACTCTAGTAAGGGTATTAAAGTAAACGGCATATATTTATTAACAACATCAGGTGTGCCGATGACACAAGGATAGTGGCAGATAACAATTAAGATCTTTAATGACTTTAACCTAACTCCTGCATGTGTAGTTCTCAGCTTGAAAATGAATATCAACAAAAAGAACAATGATTATGTCTTCTAAATGAGACATGTGACCCTGAGACTAAAATAAGCCATAAATAAATAAATAAGTAGTAGAACAAGGTATAAATGCATTTTTGAGGCGTCCTGAATTTCTGACTGATCGCAAGTTAGATTTATGAGATCTTCTTCTTTACGTGCCATCTCATGGCTCTTCTGATCTTAGATGCTGCGGCTCTGAATATTTCGGTTGATGTGCATCCGTACCATTCCCTCAAGTTTCGCAACCATGAGATCCTACTCCTTCCTACACTTCTCTTGCCCTGGATTTTCCCTTCTATAATTAACTGAAGTATGTTATATCTCTCATTACGCATAACATGCCCCAGGTATTGCAGCTTTCGTGTCTTGATGATTTCCAATATTTCCATTCTTTTCTTGACTCTTCTCATGACTTCGAAGTTTGTTACATGTTACATACCTTAGATACAAGATACAGTTAAACTGTTACAGTGTCACGTTTGGCCTGTTGTCTTGTACGGAATGGAAGCATGCAACGCTAAAGGCAGCTCCCTTAACAAACTTTAATTTTTTGAAATTTGGTGCCTGCTCCGAATGCTTGGAATATCATGGATGGACATAGTCAGAAATGAGGAAGTATTAGAAAGAGAGGGCTTCAAGATTAGGTAACTTTTTGATTATTTAAAATGTAAGAAAACTGCATACTTAGAGTATATATTACGAAGATAACGTAAAAGGACAGAGCACATATAGGACCAAAAATATGTTATTGCAGAGTAATATTCGTCAATGGATAAAAATTCACAGCTATGAAATGTTGCCAAAAACAGAATAATTTTTTAATCCCGGCTATTTAACACTTACTTTAGAAGACAATGTACAGTGGATGCCTAAGCAGATATGCACGGCACCTTAAGAAGAAGAAAAATACAAGAATAAAACATAAATTAATTAAAATAAACTTAATAATAATAGGATAGTTTTTCGACAAACTATAATCGTGATTTATAAACTAAATACAGTGCATACAAACAATATCTAACGAATGCTTGCTTGAAGGTTCTTAGATGATGTGTTCTTTACCGAGCATAAAGGGAAAAACCATAAGGAAGCAAACGAAAAAAAAATATGATACCAATACGAAGACAAATAAAAGTATAAATAAAAAATAGAAACCATGTAACTATTAATTGATAAACCATGTAATAAGAATAGATAATTATGGGTTATTATCAATCGCTAGAAAAGAAAAGCCAAACTTTCTCCTGAAAAGAACCATAGTTAAAAATAACAATATAATGCTGTCATAAAATTTAGTAAAAAAGATACACGATAAGAAGATAATTACATCCTAGCTAGAAAAACAGATGCTAGCTATAGTTAGATAGTTAAATATACATAGTTAAGTACTAATACCAGCTAAAGCGGAGACGCTTCAGCTAGAATTCTTTATTAGAGAAGTGGATAAAGGAGTAGAAATGATAAATTTTCAATTGCTTTTCATTTCAGAGAATACTTACCCCTACCAATACTATTTGGTGATAGTGTTCCTGGTGCAATAGTGGTGGTTGTTATTTTCCCCGTATTTTCAGTTCCTGGGTTCCCACTAACCGCTGATACACTTGGAACTCCTTCTCTAGCTACTTCTTGCATTGTAGTAGCTGCTCTAGATCCAACTCCTGCTGGTTGTAAAATAGTATACTGTTTGTTGACACCTTCGGGACTCTTTTGTATTTCTGTTTGGCTATCTGACGGTTTCAATGGAACTATTATTTTCTTTTCCTCCACTGGTGCTCCTTCTGGATAACCAACAAAAGTAGCTTCTGCAGGAAATGGACCAAGTGGAGGGTTTTTAGATTGTGGAGGCCTAAATGCAGAGGTAGTGGAAAATGGAGATGAGCGAGAAAAAGCATGAAACGAAGAATTACTGGAGGGATATTTAGGATCTTTTCGTTTTTCTTGTTCTTGTTTTCCGCTAGATTCGTTTTTCTCTGCAGCAGCTTCTGACATATCAATCTCTAATTCATTAGAAGAATCATCGACCAATTCGTTAAAGTCTGGTGACGAATATTGAATTTTACTACTTTTTGGTTTACTATCAGTCGATCTCGGGCTACTTTTGCCGTTCGTACTACCTGACTTTTCATCGAAAGTTTCTTCATGTTCGTGTTGTTCTCTTAGTGTGATAACATCTTTAACAGACGAAGCATTGTCGCTACTGCTGTTTGAACTGGAAGTTGGTGACATTTTAACAGACGCCTTTTTTTCATCAAATAGATTTTCGAATGTTGGCGTATCCACTTGATGCGGGTATCCTCCCCTTGGTCCAGGCCAACTACCTGATAAATTTTTTAAAGCAGCCTCTGTCTCTCTAATTATTGTTTCTTCTGCAGCGTTTTCGTCTAATTTTGGACTTTTCTTTAATCTACTAGGTGAATTAGTAGGAGGTAAAACGCGCTTCTTCTGTGGAAGAAGCAATGGTTTTGATTCTTCTGTCTTTTTTCGGCGCTTATCTTCTAGAGTCTCTAAGGTTTTCGAGAAGCTTTTTGCCACCGTTGCCATGCTGGGTGTTTCGATTTTTCGTTTTTTCAGTTGCGGTAAGCCAAACGGACGATTGGACCTAGAATAGAAAGAAAAATTGATTGTCAATTTAGTTAAAAACTAGAAGGCTTAAAGAGCAAATAGGCAAATCGAAATCAACATTTAAATGATTCGTATTTTGTTTTGCAAATGCAACAAGAACATGGCATTAAGAAAAAGATGAATCTTCAACAAATTTTAAATTTTAACAATGTCGATAACAAAACAGGCAACGGTGGCAAAAAGCAGAACCTTTTGTTCGCGAAACTTCCAATCCATTGTGTAACAATCCATCGTCTTGCAATATGTCTACATTACAGACGAATATTAAAGTCCCTGTTTTGTCTTATCTAGAATAATAAACATATTGATACAGATTTTATGATATTTTGATTGGTAATTAAATATTAAATTAATATTTTAACCCAAAAAACTATTCCTAATGGCATCGTGCTTATATGTAGTAATTTTTAATGTTGCGTCCTTTTTATAAAATGCAGTATGGAACTTTTTAAATTTTTAAAAAAATAAAAGCACAACTATTTTACTATTATTTATTGTTTAGTAACAAAACTCAGTTCGCTGAAACAAAGCCAAAGATACCCTGGAGTGAATAACCATTCAACCAAATAAGCTAGTTAATACAGGGTGTTTCATTGGGAAAGTAACATACGTTAACTCTAGAAAGAGGGTACTTAGGCGGTCTCAAAAATACCATACTTAATGGGTCTTATTTCATTAATAAAAAAGATACTAGGTGCTTTATCTATTTTGCCATTTTTTTATTTGGTTCATAACTTTTTAACCACACTGTATATTTATTTTCTATTTGGCATGCAAATATTCTTTAAGGTATACAATCAATTAATTTATTTATAATTGTAAAAAATCTAGGTCCGGATTAAAAAATATTGGAAGAATATTCCGATCCCAAAAAAACACCCTATACATTAAATTTTTTTAAAATGGATATTGCTTTCGAATTTGGATGAAAAACTAAACTCAGTGGTATACTTTGAATTTTCGGCAAATGATTTTTCTGGTAAAATTTTGAATTTGAATTCGGAAATTATATGAATTGCGAGAGCTTGAAGTAGAACAAATTGATACGACTTACAACTTGTTAACCACACTGTATACTTATTTTATATTTAACACGCGAATATTCTTTAAGGTGTCCAATCAATTAATTTATTTACAACTATAAAAAATCCAGGGCCGCATTAAAAAATATTGGAAAAACAACCTGTCTATTAATTTTTTTTTAAATTGGATTTTGTACCTATTTGAAAAGAGGCTCAAAAACTAAATTTAGTGTTATGTTTTGAATTTTCGGCAAAATGATTTTTTTGGTAAAATTTTGAATTTGAATTCTGAAATTATGTGAATTGCGAAGCTCGAAGTAAAAGAAAAATTAAAATATGACTTAATTTTAAGTAATACGTACCATTATTTAATCTAAATTGGTAAAATAATAACATTTTGACGCATGACTATAATTTTTGATGGTGGTGATTTTAAATAAGTACTTTAGTTTTGAATAGTTATAATCCTGCAAATTGTCTCTGTTTAGTTTTAATTTTTAGATACTTTCTTGATTAAAGTGATGTACTTTTATTAATCCTTTATTATTTAAAAAAAAAAAAAAAAAAAATAAAAAATGAATAACCATTTTCAATTTCGTTGCAAAACGAAAATACAGCCGAACCATATTCCAGTCCAATCAGAGAGTGCCGCAAGCACCTCTACCGGTTTCGAAACTTATTAGTCTCTCATCAGGAGGCACATATGCTGCTCTCCCTGATCCAACCAAAACAAACCCCAGCGTGCAGTCCCGAATTGCAACGAACGAAATGGCATAGATGCCCTAGCGGCAACTGCTAGCAAAAGACTAAGTTTTCACTCTAATGGCATATAGCATATCCCACCAGAATGAAAACAATGGGAACCTTCTCTGGTTACACCTCCGAGGCTTCTACAATTTGCAAGCCATACGGATGCTGAGACTAAGGAAGATGAGGGAATTCTACAATTTACAATTCACGTCCCATCTGCTCAGCGCGGTAAAGTTCCAACGAGACTGGTTCCCTCCATACTCCACACAGAGTAAATGTAAATAAAAAATGAATAACCATTTTCAATTTCGTTGCAAAACGAAAATACAGCCGAACCATATTCCAGTCCAATCAGAGAGTGCCGCAAGCACCTCTACCGGTTTCGAAACTTATTAGTCTCTCATCAGGAGGCACATATGCTGCTCTCCCTGATCCAACCAAAACAAACCCCAGCGTGCAGTCCCGAATTGCAACGAACGAAATGGCATAGATGCCCTAGCGGCAACTGCTAGCAAAAGACTAAGTTTTCACTCTAATGGCATATAGCATATCCCACCAGAATGAAAACAATGGGAACCTTCTCTGGTTACACCTCCGAGGCTTCTACAATTTGCAAGCCATACGGATGCTGAGACTAAGGAAGATGAGGGAATTCTACAATTTACAATTCACGTCCCATCTGCTCAGCGCGGTAAAGTTCCAACGAGACTGGTTCCCTCCATACTCCACACAGAGTAAATGTAAATAAAAAATGAATAACCATTTTCAATTTCGTTGCAAAACGAAAATACAGCCGAACCATATTCCAGTCCAATCAGAGAGTGCCGCAAGCACCTCTACCGGTTTCGAAACTTATTAGTCTCTCATCAGGAGGCACATATGCTGCTCTCCCTGATCCAACCAAAACAAACCCCAGCGTGCAGTCCCGAATTGCAACGAACGAAATGGCATAGATGCCCTAGCGGCAACTGCTAGCAAAAGACTAAGTTTTCACTCTAATGGCATATAGCATATCCCACCAGAATGAAAACAATGGGAACCTTCTCTGGTTACACCTCCGAGGCTTCTACAATTTGCAAGCCATACGGATGCTGAGACTAAGGAAGATGAGGGAATTCTACAATTTACAATTCACGTCCCATCTGCTCAGCGCGGTAAAGTTCCAACGAGACTGGTTCCCTCCATACTCCACACAGAGTAAATGTAAATAAAAAATGAATAACCATTTTCAATTTCGTTGCAAAACGAAAATACAGCCGAACCATATTCCAGTCCAATCAGAGAGTGCCGCAAGCACCTCTACCGGTTTCGAAACTTATTAGTCTCTCATCAGGAGGCACATATGCTGCTCTCCCTGATCCAACCAAAACAAACCCCAGCGTGCAGTCCCGAATTGCAACGAACGAAATGGCATAGATGCCCTAGCGGCAACTGCTAGCAAAAGACTAAGTTTTCACTCTAATGGCATATAGCATATCCCACCAGAATGAAAACAATGGGAACCTTCTCTGGTTACACCTCCGAGGCTTCTACAATTTGCAAGCCATACGGATGCTGAGACTAAGGAAGATGAGGGAATTCTACAATTTACAATTCACGTCCCATCTGCTCAGCGCGGTAAAGTTCCAACGAGACTGGTTCCCTCCATACTCCACACAGAGTAAATGTAAATAAAAATTGAAAATGGTTATTCATTTTTTATTTACATTTACTCTGTGTGGAGTATGGAGGGAACCAGTCTCGTTGGAACTTTACCGCGCTGAGCAGATGGGACGTGAATTGTAAATTGTAGAATTCCCTCATCTTCCTTAGTCTCAGCATCCGTATGGCTTGCAAATTGTAGAAGCCTCGGAGGTGTAACCAGAGAAGGTTCCCATTGTTTTCATTCTGGTGGGATATGCTATATGCCATTAGAGTGAAAACTTAGTCTTTTGCTAGCAGTTGCCGCTAGGGCATCTATGCCATTTCGTTCGTTGCAATTCGGGACTGCACGCTGGGGTTTGTTTTGGTTGGATCAGGGAGAGCAGCATATGTGCCTCCTGATGAGAGACTAATAAGTTTCGAAACCGGTAGAGGTGCTTGCGGCACTCTCTGATTGGACTGGAATATGGTTCGGCTGTATTTTCGTTTTGCAACGAAATTGAAAATGGTTATTCATTTTTTATTTACATTTACTCTGTGTGGAGTATGGAGGGAACCAGTCTCGTTGGAACTTTACCGCGCTGAGCAGATGGGACGTGAATTGTAAATTGTAGAATTCCCTCATCTTCCTTAGTCTCAGCATCCGTATGGCTTGCAAATTGTAGAAGCCTCGGAGGTGTAACCAGAGAAGGTTCCCATTGTTTTCATTCTGGTGGGATATGCTATATGCCATTAGAGTGAAAACTTAGTCTTTTGCTAGCAGTTGCCGCTAGGGCATCTATGCCATTTCGTTCGTTGCAATTCGGGACTGCACGCTGGGGTTTGTTTTGGTTGGATCAGGGAGAGCAGCATATGTGCCTCCTGATGAGAGACTAATAAGTTTCGAAACCGGTAGAGGTGCTTGCGGCACTCTCTGATTGGACTGGAATATGGTTCGGCTGTATTTTCGTTTTGCAACGAAATTGAAAATGGTTATTCATTTTTTATTTACATTTACTCTGTGTGGAGTATGGAGGGAACCAGTCTCGTTGGAACTTTACCGCGCTGAGCAGATGGGACGTGAATTGTAAATTGTAGAATTCCCTCATCTTCCTTAGTCTCAGCATCCGTATGGCTTGCAAATTGTAGAAGCCTCGGAGGTGTAACCAGAGAAGGTTCCCATTGTTTTCATTCTGGTGGGATATGCTATATGCCATTAGAGTGAAAACTTAGTCTTTTGCTAGCAGTTGCCGCTAGGGCATCTATGCCATTTCGTTCGTTGCAATTCGGGACTGCACGCTGGGGTTTGTTTTGGTTGGATCAGGGAGAGCAGCATATGTGCCTCCTGATGAGAGACTAATAAGTTTCGAAACCGGTAGAGGTGCTTGCGGCACTCTCTGATTGGACTGGAATATGGTTCGGCTGTATTTTCGTTTTGCAACGAAATTGAAAATGGTTATTCATTTTTTATTTACATTTACTCTGTGTGGAGTATGGAGGGAACCAGTCTCGTTGGAACTTTACCGCGCTGAGCAGATGGGACGTGAATTGTAAATTGTAGAATTCCCTCATCTTCCTTAGTCTCAGCATCCGTATGGCTTGCAAATTGTAGAAGCCTCGGAGGTGTAACCAGAGAAGGTTCCCATTGTTTTCATTCTGGTGGGATATGCTATATGCCATTAGAGTGAAAACTTAGTCCTTTATTATTTATTCATTATTCAAAGATGAATATTCGCTATAAACTATTTGTCTCACATAATAAAAAACACTGAAATGTTAACACTTTACCAATTTAGATTAAGTAATGGTATTAATTAAAATTAAGTCGCATTTTAATTATTTTCTACTTTCAAATTCGAAATTTTACCAGAAAAATAATTTTGTCGAAAATTCAGAGTATGCAACTAAATTTAGTTTTTCATGCTCTTTTAAACTGCAAAATCCATTTTTATTGAATTTAATGTACAGGGTGTTTTTTTGGGTCCGAATATTTTTCCAATATTTTTTAATCCGAACCTGGATTTTTTATAATTGTAAATAAATTAATTGATTAGAAACCTTAAAGAATATTCGCGTGTTAAATATAAAATAAATATACAGTGTGGTTAACAAGTTGTAAGTTGTATTTCAATTTTTTTTTACTTGGAGCTCTCGCAATTCACATAATTTCAGAATTCAAATTAAAAATTTTACCAGAAAAATCATTTTGCCAAAAATTCAAAGTATACTACTAAATTTAGTTTTCATCCTTATTCATTCACGTTTTCTGCTTCCCAGCGGTACCCATTGAAATAAAACGTGCATCATTCATTTAACTTAAAAAGTTTCTTTGTTGTCGGGATATAAGGTTAGAACTACGCCTAGGGATGCTTCGATGTTACGTGTTCTCTACTCTTCTTTATGGCTTGGAAGCGTGGACATTGAAATAAGTCCATTTAAATAAGATGGTCGCCTTTGAATTTAGTTGTTACAGAAGAATCCTACGAATATCATGGATTCAACAAATGTCGAACGTGGCAATAACTAGAAGGATAGGTAATCAACCGGAAATAATACTTACTATCAAAAGACGAAAACTTGAGAATTTGGGACATGTGATGAGAGGGCAAAAATACTCATTATTACAACTTATTATGCAAGGCAAAATCCGGGACGACGAAGAACATCCTGGCTTAAGAAATTACGGGAATGGTTTGAATGCAGTAGTGCAGAGCTATTTAGAGCGGCAGTCAACAGGGTCCACATTGCCGTGATGATTTCCAACCTTTGATAGAAGATGGAACTTAAAGAAAAAGAAGCGGTACCCAATTTAATAGTTTCTCTGGCAGTTTATGTTCTGTCATCCTCTGTACAATATCGTATCATGTAAGTTGTACTGTAATAATACCGTCTACAATTTGTGATCTACGTTCATTAGTTATCTGATACGGTCATTTGTTATTCGTGGTCTGCTGGACTTTTCTGAGGATCTTCAGCTAAAATCCATTTTGTCGGTATTAGCATTTGCTTTGTTCTAGTTTTTACTTGCTAGACTTCACTCCCATAAGTTATAGTACTTCGGATTATGGTGTCATATATTTTTTGTTTATTAGCTTTCGATACCCTTTGATCCCTGAGGACTCAATTTAGTATCGATATTGCTCTTCTACTCTGTAGGTTTCTGTAGCGTATTGCGTAGTCTATTGTGTATTGTAGTCATATTCGTAATATGTAAGGCTAGATATTTATAGTTTTCACAAGTCCTTACGTCTTGTCCACTTTGTAATATTAGATCCTGTTCCTCCTTTGCATATAGTTTCTGGCTTATTTAGGTTCACGTAAGACTAAATCCACAAGCAAAAAATTTACTCTCGTCGGATGTATACCATTAGTCACAAAAATTATTTAAGATCCCTTATAAAAGGTATATTTAATTTAAAAAATTCCCTTGAAGGACACCTTACAGGATGTAATTGATGGATTCGACCGTTACTTGATGGAAGTTCATTTTTTCTCACAATAAAACACTGAAACTTTTGTTTTCTATACTTCCACAAAATTTATTACAACTATGTTATTACTACAGCTGTTTCGGCAAAGTGCCTTTCTCAAAGATGTGTTAGAACTAAAAAGTTGTTCATCATTAGTGCTGTTAACCGTTTTTTACATGTTTGAGCCATTAAGATATAGGGGTGAAAACCCTTTAAATGTTATATAGTTGTAGAAAATTTATATTTTTTAATAATTAAGGGCCGGTTGTCAACTGTCAATGTCAACTGTGATTGGATTGCTGAAAACATAATTGATTATAATTATGAGATTAGTTAATCAATTAACATAACAATTATTAACATAATTGATTAACTAATTTCATAATTGTAATCAATAATTATGTTTTCAGCAACCCAATCAAAGTTGACATTGACAGTTGGTGACAGTAATTAAATATTTGATAATGATCATTTTTGATTAGCGTTCGAACAACTAAGCGCTAATCAAAAATGATCATTATCAAATATTTAATTACTGTCACCAACTGTCAATGTCAACTTTGATTGGGTTGCTGAAAACATAATTATTGATTACAACTATGAAATTAGTTAATCAATTTTGTTAATAATTGTTATGTTAATTGATTAACTAATTTTATAATTATAATCAATTATGTTTTCAGCAACCCAACCAAAGTTGACATTGACAGTTGTTGACAATAATTAAATATTTGATAGTGATCATTGTTGATTAGCGTTCGAACAACCGGCCCTAGGTGTGATATTTAAAATAATCCTAGATTTTACATCAGGTCCCACAGGCCCTCACAATACGGACTGTAATGCGACGTTCAGTTGCTTAAGGGCGTAGGCGCAAAATTTCGAATTTTGAGAAAACTAATGAATATTTTTCAAAAATTTAAACGCAGAATAAAAGATTACATTATTACCGAGGGCCGAAAGTCCCTTAGGATAACCAAAAAGTTTCTTTTGAAGGAGATATTTGAAATTCAAAATCACACTAATTTTTTTCTTTTTTTTTACCCCTGTAACTTATTAAAATAAACATTATAGAAGTCTTCAGGGTCTCTTGGCCTTCGGTAATAATGCAATATTTCATTCTGCGTTTAAATTTTTCAAAAGCTCCACATAACGTTCTTTGACGTCTCTTGCGGTTCTTCACAACATGAAAATCTAAAGGTAGACAATCATGCCTACTAATATGCCTCCACTTTTTCCTAACTATGCTAAATAATAAATGAAAACAACAGCACGTTAAGAAATACAAACATGGATTCTTAGAGGTAATAAGTGTTTTTATGCATATAAAGACTTAATGAAAAGTAAGATACAGAATCCTGAGTCTAAGCTTAGAATCTACAAAACAGTAATTAGACTAGTGCTCACATATGGATCTGAAACGTGGAACCTTTCAACCACTGACGAAAATCAACTGAGAATATTTGAGCAAAAAATACTAAGAAAGGTATTTAGACCAACTCATTGAAGCGATGATTCGTGGATAATTAAAATGAACTACGAACTGGATGAACTAATGCAGAACGCAGATATTGTTGATCAAAAACACTAAAGTGAGTTGGGTCACTGGAAAGAATGCCAGATAAACGAGCTGCAAAAGTAATCCAGAGATGCCAGCCCCGAGGAAATAGAACAAGAGGAAGGGCCCGTTAAAGATGGATATACGACGTGGAGGAAGATTTTAAAATCATGGACATCACGCAGTGGCGATGGAAAGTATCCGACAGGCAGGATGGAAGAACATTCAGGCTAAGAGTCACAACTAATAATTGTAGTGCATTACACGATTAATATATTAGAGGAAGAAAAAGCTTAAATAGTGAAATCAACCATAGATCAGTAATTCTGAGTTGTCTAGGTTGAATTAAAATTCGTCGTTGGCCATTTCTAATGCGTGTTTCCCTTCTCTTTTGTTTGACCTAATAAATATAAAAACAAATTCATTTCGGTGAGGTGTTTTTCCCTAAAAATTACATATTTTCCGACAGTACGGTTTTTGGACCCATACAATTTTAAATCCAGTGAATAAAAAATGTTTCCTTGGCACTTAATTTTGGAAAGTCTCTAGGGCGTAAAGTAATCCCGTTTCCGGCCGAGGGACCCGAAAAACTCTACGCGAAAAAACTGTCGAGTCACTCTTCTTTTATTTTGATTTAATTTTATTTATCCAAAGCTCTCAGGTATGGCAACCCTTTCGGAAAACACGATTATATTCATTGGATTTTGGTATTCGCCGCATATTTTAAGAGACAGTATTAATATTTCTCCCTCCTGATTTCTGAGTGCGTTGTTTTGTGCAACCCTAATATGTTCACCCCCGTTTGTTATAACTCTGCCGGAACCTGAACAGAAAAATTCGGCTCTAGCTACCCCAATGCACGATGTGAGGAGTATGCTTAGATGGCTATGAAAGAACGGGTTCAGTAGCGTCCGTTCAAGAATCCTGCAACATATGATCAAAACGGTCAACGCGAAAAACTTTAAAAAATATAATTTTTTTTTACAAAAGTTAAGACAAAAGAAATCGTGGATGGAAGGAGTTAGAAGATTAATTAGTGAACGAGGATTGAGAAAAGAAAATTGTAATGATAGGACGCGGTGGCAATTGGGCATATATTGCACTCCGCAATAAATAAAATTCCAGAAAAAAACATAGTTATAGGTTTTGTAGCGTATAGGGAAATAAAAAAACACGAAAAACATTTTAAGAAACGCTTTTCTTTAGTTATATATATATATATAGTGGCTAAACACCCCTTTAGGGGTTACGCCGCTTACGCTCTCTAGATCTACGGTTTGAGGTAGATCAGTCCTCATTTTCGTTATTTAATTTTCTCGGTTATTTTTCTCCACTCTTTCCTGTCTCTGGTTTTTTCTTTCCAATGTCGTATGCCCGCCTTGTTGAGATCACTTACTACTTCTTGTAACCATGTAGATCTTGGTCTTCCACGTCTTCTCTTGCCAGCTGGTGTCCATTCCAATATTGAGAATATCGTCGTAGTTGATCCGGATCTCCATATGTGTCCTAGCCATTTTGCTCTTTGCTGTTTTATTTTACACACTATATCTTCCTTAATTTCATCCAGTAGCTCAAGGTTCGTTCTTTGTCTAAATTCATTGTCACTTATTTTTATTGGTCCTAGTATTGCTCTTAGTATTTTTCTTTCTTGTATTCTAAGGTTTTCCTCTTGTTTTTTTGTCATACTAAGAGTTTCTGCTGCATACATCATCGTCGGTCGAATTATTGTTTTGTATAATTTCATTTTTGATTTCTTACTCAATAACTTATTTTTAAGTAATTTTTTATTTGCATGGAAGCTCTTATTTGCTGTAATAATCCTTTCTTTGATTTCGGTTTCTCTTTCTCCATTGTTTGTTATTAATATTCCTAAGTATTTAAATTTTTCGACTTCTTCAAAAGTGTATTCTCCTACTCTAACCTTTCTCTTTTCAAAGTTTTTGTCAAATCTCATTATTTTGGTTTTTTCTTGGTTTATTGTTAATCCCATTACTTTTCCTTCTGTTACCAATTCGTTTAACATTCGTTCCATTGTTTTTCTATTTTTTGTTATTAGAACAATATCATCAGCGTATGCTATTATTTGTCCTTCTCTCGTTCGGAGGGTGCCTTTGTTGATCTTCTTGACGATGTATTCTAGGGCAAGATTAAACAGAGTTGCTGATAATGAATCTCCTTGTCTCACGCCTTTATTGATGACAAATTGTTCTGTGTCGCCTACTTGAGTTTCTATGTTAACTACAGTTCTACTCATTGTCATTTGTATTAATCTTCTTAATTTATTTTGTATTCCCATTTCTTTCAGAGCTACCATTAATTTTGATCTTTTTATTGTATCAATTGCTTGCTGAAAATCTATAAAAAGCAGTTAAATTTCTATTTTATATCCATGTGCTTTTTCCATAATTTGTTTAACCGTATGTATGGCATCTGTTGTAGACTTTCCCTTAACAAATCCGCATTGATAGTGTCCTATGATATTCGTGGTAGCTTCGGTCAGTCTTCGTTGTATTAAGGCGGACATGATTTTATATGCTGTGTTTAATAGCGTCAGTCCTCTGTAGTTATTGCACATCTGTTGATCTCCTTTTTTATGAATCGTGATAATTTGTCCTTTGTACCATTCTTCCGGCATTTTTTCTTCGTTCCAAATGTCTTTTATTAAATTGTATAATTTATCTTTTAATTCTTCACCACCATATTTTATAAGCTCCATATTGATATAGTCCGATCCTGAGGCTTTACCATTACGGCTGCTATTAATAATTTCCTCAACTTCCTCTTTTGTTGGTATTTCTAGCTGGTTTCCTAACATCATTGTCTCTTCTTCTATGTTTTCATTTAGGTCTTGGTCTTCTTGTTCTGTTAATAATTCTTTAAAATAGTTAGTCCAAATTTCTTTATACTCTTCATCGTTTTCTGATACTTTTCCATTTTTATCTTTTATGCCTTTTATCTTTCCTTTAAAAGTTTTGTTCTGCTCACTAATTTTCTTATAGAACTCTTTTGTGTTTCTGTTCTTACTTTCTTTTTCTATTTCTTTTATCTTATCATCCAACCACGTCACGTCTAATTTTCCTTATTTTTTTCTTGCATTCATGTCTTATTCTATTGTATTCTTCCCTACAATCCTGTCTATTTGTTCTTATCCACATTTGTCTCATTTCTACCTTCTTTTTTAGCATGTTATGGCATTCTTCGTTATACCATTCTTGTCTTTTTTGTTTCTTTTTATCCCGATGTGTACATCCGCTGTTTCATTTATACATTTTTTTATATTTCTCCAATCTGTTTCTATATCCTTTGTAGGTTTAGATTGTTCCTTCAGTTTTTTGTTCATGTCGTCAGCATACTTAATCCTTATGTCTGGAGCATTAAGTTTTTCTACGTGCCATTTATTTTTTGTTGTCCTGTTTTTTAGAGTTCTTTTGAATTTTTGTCTTACCTTTGCAGTCACCATAAAATGGTCTGTGTCTGCATGTGCACCTCTGTAGGTTCTCACGTCTGTTACCGATGTTTGCTTCCTTCTTGTAATCAGTATATGGTCTATTTGTGACAATGTTTTTTTGGTCTGGGGAAATCCACGTTATTTTATGATATTTAGGATGTTCGAATTTTGTACTAACGATAATCATATTGGTACTAGCTGCTAGGTTACATAATCGTTGACCATTGTCATTAGTTTTTTCGTGTATTGTGTGCTTACCTGCTACTTGGTTAATGTAGTCTTCCTTGCCTATTTGGGCATTAAAATCTCCCATTACCAGTATTGTGTCTTCTCTAGGTAAATTCTCTATTTCTAGTTCGAGTTCCTCATACAATTTGTCTTTTTCCTCCGCAGCAGTACTTTCAGTTAGGGCATATACGTTTATGATTGATATATTAAACGGTTTGACGTTAATTCTCAGGTAAGCCATGCGTTCATTTATTGGTATAAATTGCATAATGTTATTTTTTATTTTTCCCATAATTATGAAAGCAACTCCATATTGACCTTGTTTTTCATGTCCCGAGTACTGTAGTGTGTAGTTTTTTTTATTTATTTCTCCTTGACCTGCCCATCTAATTTCTTGAATCACTGCAATATCAATTTGGTATCTTTCTAGTTCTGAGACGATCTCCTGCATTTTTCCTGGTTCAAGCATTGTTCTGATGTTCCACGTACTTATTTTTATTTGATCACATTTTTTCGTTTTTTTATTATATTTTTTTCTATTCGTGTGTTTTATTTTATCTAATCTGTTCAGATCCTTTTCCTTTGTCATTTTCGTGTCCGTTTTTTGTGTTGTATCCGATATTTGTTGTTTTATCAGTTTTTTGGCGTGTCTTGGTTTACCCTTTCCAGTTCATTCTTCTCTTTGTTCCATTTCCATATAGTTCCGTCAATACTTAGTTTTTGATAACCTAGTCTAGTGTTCTTACCGTTTTCTTTTTGAAATTTTGCAATTTTCCGTATTTCTTGTTGTATTTTCATCTCTTCTTGCGTTAGATCGTTATTGATGTATATTTCCGGCTTTGTTTTTATTCTTCATAATTTTTATTTTTTCATTTTTGTTTTTTAGTTTTACAAGACATCTTTTGTCCCCTATTTTATAAGCTTCTTCTATTTCTACTTTAATACCTAATTCTCTTTCCACGAAATTTGCCATAACCTCGTTGACTACATTTGGGTTATTTGTATCCATCGGTAGACACTGGACAATAACATTGTTAGCTTTTCTCTCCTTCTCAAACTGTTCTACCTTCATTTTCACTATCACTTATTTTCACTTAGTTCCTGTTTCATTTCATCATTTTCTTTTTTTAGTTGTTGGTTACTTTGTTTGAATTCATTTATTCCTTTTTTTAATTCTCTTAGGTCATTTATATATTCTCGTTGTTTTCTTAAGTTACGAGTGACTAAAATTAAAAATATTATAAAAAAATCAACTAAAAAGCAAAAAATAAAAAAACATTGAAAAAATCTAACACATCCGTCAAAGAAAAGCGTGGCGCGTGTTCATCGAATATACGGTTTTCGCCCCACGCTTTTCTTTAACGAATGTGTTAGATTTTTTCAATTTTTTTTTTTTATTTTTTGCTTTTTAG
Organism: Diabrotica virgifera virgifera; assembly: GCF_917563875.1. Taxonomy (NCBI): domain Eukaryota; kingdom Metazoa; phylum Arthropoda; class Insecta; order Coleoptera; family Chrysomelidae; genus Diabrotica; species Diabrotica virgifera. The sequence goes on along the minus strand of NC_065444.1, from coordinate 183,099,846 downwards.
TTGATTTTTTTTTATAATATTTTTAATATTAGTCAGTCTTAACTAAAGCAAAGCGTTTCTTAAAATTTTTTTTTCATGTTTTTTTATTTTTTACTTTTTATTCTTACACATTTCAAACATTAAAATATATCGTCATGTTTATTAAAATATGTATAAAACATATGATGTACTAACATGAAAGTAGTCGGAATCGGCAAAAAATTTGAAACTTTATTGTTTATTAATGAAGCATAACGTAAACAATTAACGTAAAAAGTGAAATTATGTATTGTTCATATCATTAGCTATACAATCCGTAAAAGTTTCAAGTTTTTACATTGTAAAAAACCAGAGAATTTAAGCGTTTTCCATTAAAATCGTTTTTTTTATTTAAACAATTAATAAACATGAAAAAATTTTTTTATTGATTATTCGTGTATTGTTCCCGCGAATGCATATGTCTGCAAACTTTCATTCATTTGCATTGAAGAAAAGGCAGTCAAATTAACGTCTAAAAATTTTACGCAAACTATTGAACTAAATAAAAGCGTTTAAAAAATAAGTAATATAACTAATGTCACAAAATGGGACAATATTACGAAAAACTCTATTGATAAGAGAACATAGTGGAAAGTTCCTTTCAGAAGGCTTTGAAAGTGTTATCTTGTGGCATGTGTAAGTTAAATATGGTGTTTATATGGGATTAGCCGCAGTTTATTGTAATGACAATTACATTTTTAAAATATAAAAAGATTTGACGTTTTGATTTCCACTCCTGACATAATTTTCAAAAACGATCATTAAGAAAATTGTGTTGAAAAAGAGTGTAACCGCCAAGGTGTTAAGTTAAGAGGAAACAGTAGCGATCAACAGGTAGCGAAAACGCGTTCCAAGATTGCTGCTGTAATTTTGAATATTTTTTCGAGATATTTGGCACACGTATTCGTAATATAATAAAGGATGGCGGTACAGAGCCCAATTTGGAAAATATATTAATATGTGGAAATTACTCTGTAATAAAATACAATATTAAAAAAACCAGCCTGTACCGCCATTAAGAAGAACAAAAAATACACTTTCTTCAAATAAACTTTTTTATCCGATGCCTAGATTTTGTGTCATTTTGGAACTACTAAAATTTTTTATTTCATTAGTAGTTCCAAAATGACACAAAATCTAGGCATCGGATAAAAAATTTATTTGAAGAAAGTGTATTTTTTTGTTCTTCTTAATGGCGGTAGAGGTTCGTTTTTTTAATATTGTATTTAATTACAGAGTAATTTCCGCATATTAATATATTTTTCAAACTGGGCTCTGTACCGCCATTCTTTATTATATTACGAATAAGTGTGCCAAATATCTCGAAAAAATATTCAAAATTATAGCCGCAATCTTGGAACGCGTTTTGGCTACCTGTTGATCGCTACTGTATCACCTTAAGGAGGTTTTGTGTTATAAAAAATTGAACTTAACATACTTGGCCATGTTGTTGTAAGCAAAAACTATGATTGAAAGTTTTGGTGAGTGAGAAAATGTGAAACGCACGTTTTGAATTTTAAACAATACATATGAAAGACAGATATTCAATACGAACGATTCCGTACTCATAACTGCATAAAACACAGAAAAAATGCAGAAACAAACAGAATAATCAAAATTTGATGTACCGTAGGGCATAAAATATCCACCCTCAGATCTTTTCAGCCAAATCATGGCTATTGCTTACAATGACATGGTCACTTATATCAACATAATTTTTTGATATTTTTGACTAAATTTTTTTTTCAATGTTTGAAAATTTTCTGAGCTTTTCTTGAAAAAGTCATCATCATCATCATCATCCTCCAGCCCTTTGCGTCCACTGCTGGACATAGGCCTCCCTCATTTTTGTCCATTGTGCTCTATTTTGAGCACTTTGCATCCGATTTCTAGACATTTTCTTGAGATCGTCAGTCCAACAAGTAGGTGGTCTTCCTCTACTTCTTTTGTCTAATATCGGCCTCCACTCAAGTAATCTCTTCGTCCATCTCCCATCACTGATTCGGGCGACGTGTCCGGCCCAGTTCCATTTTAGGGTGGCAATTCGGGAAATTACATCGGTAACTCCTGTTCTTCGTCTTAAGTCTTCATTTCTAACTCGGTCACGAAGCGATATACTCAGCATTGAACTTTCCATTTTCCTCTGGGCTATTTGCAGCATTTTAGAAGTTGTAGCTGTCAATGTCAAAGTTTCGGGACCATAAGTCATCACAGGCAACTCACATTGGTCCAATGTTTTACGTTTTAAAGAAATTGGTATATCGCTTTTAAATATGTCTTTGGTTGTCTCTTGTAATCTTTATTTCGTGTCCAAGGTATATGTATTTTTCCACTAGCTCTACTTCGTTGTCTCCAATATTGATATTTCCGCTAGGTACTAGGTTTGTCATGAATTTTGTTTTGGGGATGTTTATTTTAAGACCTACACTGGCACACACTAACTGAAGTTCATGTAGCATTGTACATATATCCTTAAGGTTGTCAGAGAATAAAACTATGTCGTCTGCGAATTTTAAATTTGTTAATCTTCTACCGTCAATATTCAGGCCTCGCTCTTGCCAGTTCAGTTTTTTACAGGCATATTCTAGTACTGCGGTAAACAGTTTAGGCGATAAGGTATCGCCCTGTCGGACTCCTCTGCCGATTGGGATATGGTCCGTGTTTTTATGTAGTTTCACCAACATAGTTGCGTTCTTGTATGTATTGTAAATTAACCTTGTGTATCGGTAGTCAATGCGGCATGCTTGTAGTGCTTCCAGAATTTTGTCAAATTCTACCGTGTCAAAGGCTTTATGGAAATCTACAAAAGCCAAAACGAGTGGTCGATTGTATTCGATAGTCTTTTCTATTAAAAGTAATGGAAGTAAAATACATTGGAATTATATTGTCAAGTTACGAAGACCTGGACAAAGAAGTAAGAAATCAAGTATAAAAACCAAATAGACTGGCAGGATGCCATAATAAGACTATATGGCGAAACAGACATATTAACACTGAGATGAAGTCAAAAATTTATAAAGCCAGTGTAAGACCAATAATGACATATGCATCAGGAACAAGACCGGTTACAGCTACAACACAAAGACTACTGGAAACGGCAGAGATGAGAGTATTGAGAAGAATTACAGGAAATAGGCTAAGAGATCGAAAGAGGGTGAAGACATTAGAAGACAATGTAACGTATAAATAGCGTATAAACGAATGGACACTAAATAGAAAAAAAGAATGGAATAACCACATAACCAGAATTGGGGAGACACGTGTGGTCAAAATAGCAAGAGATAAATCATCAATCGGTAGAAGAATTATCGGCCGACCGCGCAAATGATGGAGTGACAATCTCACATGGAGGCATTAATCCGTTAATGAACAAGCATAATTGCTTATACAAATAAAAAAGAAGAAGAAACCGAAAGGTCAAATTATTTTAGGTAAAAAAGTAATTGTCATTACAATATTAACTTCTTTCAAAATTATTACAAAAAAAAAATTAATCACTGTTTCTAAAGGTGCCTATCATCTTATGACGTTGGAGACCGTATTGTCTCATTTTATGTACTGCAATTCGAAATAAATCAGTTCATGTGAGACTAGTCCATTTTCTAAGATTTTAGAGCCAGGACAAATGTCTGCGTCCAGAGTTTCTTGATGAGTAATCAGCCATTTGCTGAGGCAATCCTGCTGGAGGTCTTTCTCTGGATCTTTTACCCACTACGGTGACTGCAAATAAAACTCGTCCATGCCTTTTCCTTTCCTACTTATGGGTCCAAATATCTTTAAACCAAAATAATAAAATTTTTTTTGGATTTTTGTAATATTAGTGTTATTCCACATTTTTGTGGGTATTTTTGTAGCCGATCTGGTAATTGTGATGCCTCGAAGAAGCTAGTTTTGCACTCTCCAATGTTGTCATGATGGAGCCTAAGTAATCAAATTGTTTGACCACTTCCTACCCTACCATGTTTCTTATTTCTGCTGGTTATTTCTGTTTGTATTCATGAGCATTACTTTGGTTTTTTGTACATTTATTTTCAAACCATATTCCGCACTCACCGTGCCCAGCCTCCTCATAATGTTTTCCAGTTATTCTGGTGAAGACGCCAATCTAACAGTGTCATAAGCGATTTCGTAGGTAGGGAAGGTAGGTTTTTGATTTTTTCCTCCTATAGTCCCTCCACCTTGCCATCCCTCAAAAAAATAACGGATACTATGTGCAGTATAAATATCAAAGTACAACTATACTATTGTCAACTGTAAGTTAAGTGAAAGTTTTTTAACATTATAAAATTTTTTACCTATGTCCATATATTCAAATAATATAAAAATAACGTTTTTTTTACTTATTATTATCTTTATCCGAATTTACCGAAACTGAAATTGAAATATATACATCTAGTAATTTTGCAAAGGTGGAGTATACAAATCAAGTTTGAAAAATAATAATGTAGACATAATTATTAAATTTGCCTAAAGGTCCTCACAAACTCATAAAAGTCTTTAAATGTTCTCAACTATGTTTACGTCTTAGTTGAATCCAAGTTTCAATATTAACTTTTAGGAAAAAACTATACTCAAAATAATAATGTTAACTTCAATAGAAAAAATAGGATATAGATACATCCTACTCTCGACGCCTTCTTCATAAAAATCATACTAATTAAAAAAATAAAAAACACTTCAACAATATTTTTCGTGCTAAATTACTGTGTAACTATTGTAAGGATTTTTTTCTACGAGCGTGCAAAAATGTCTACTTTTCCGTACGCGTTTTAGTTTAGAAAGTTTGACTTTTCCGCATTACTTTCCCGAATTACTATTCCGCATTACTTTTCCGCACTGAATTTAGATATTTTAATATGGCCTTAAAATAATTATAATGCGTGCAATAAACTAATATTTAGATATTATTTACTAATTTACTTCAAATATATTTTATTGTGTTCATGTTTTAATGAAATTAACGCGACAATTCGATGAAATAAAATTATTTGGACATAATATTCCAAAGTAAAATCAGTAGACAATAACAGTGGTTTTGAATCGTCGACATGGAAACCAAGGTCGTCGTCATGCTAATCAATTATATTGAAAGTTTGGTTTTGACAACCTTGTCAAAGAATTACAAGTAAAAGAAATAATTTGTGTATATATTTTCATATTAATTCAATTAGTTGATTAAGATTTGGTCATTTTTTAAACGCTCGTAGAAAAAATATTGTTCCTAACTCTTGCGGACAGTCTCTTTTCCGCATTCGACTGCTTGCCAAACTCCGCTTCGTGTCGTTCGGCAAACTGCAATCGCGTGCGGAAAAGTATCACTTCTCGCACTTGTTAGGAAAATAACTAATGTATCTTTGTATTTATTTTTTATAAGAATATCAATGACATTGGGAAAGTGGCAAATATCTGAAGGTGACGGGATTGTTTTTCTTTGAGTTATGTCAAATGTTGGAATAGCATTCAGCAACTATTTATACTCCAAAGTTGTCAAATATTTATTACAAGTAAAAATGGTAATTTTATTACTGACCACATCCATAAAATGTTTCTTAATTATATTAGTTACAATAGTACATGGAAAAAATCATTGAAACTTCTGTAAAATCAATCACTTAGGTAACAAAATATTAGATCAAATAATGAAGTTGAAATCTGAGAAAAATAATAAGCATGACATAATATGAACTTGCTCAACAGAGAAACTGTATATTATAAAATCCTAAAGCAGATACTTTAGAAGATATTAATCAAGTTGCACAGAATGATCAAAAACATAGGTTTAATAAAACATTGAAAACACATGATTCATCACAAAGAACTTCATTCATGATTGGTGAAGATTTATTAGATCTTTTTTTTATTTATCTTACGTTTTAACCACAAGGGTTATTAGATCTTTATATTGGTACATGAGAGGCTATAGGATTCTCTAGAAATGAATTCCTGCACGTCTATGATATGATTTGAAAGAAAGGCAACAGGAGTCCCGCTAAAGGCTCAGACGGTGGTAGTTTCCCTCCGGTATTTATAGAGGGTGAGATTTTTGGGGGATTGGGCTTCGACCTTGTCAGAATCGGGGATTCCCTTTCAGGATTTTCATTCCGCTCCACTCGATTCCGGATCCGATTATTTTTTTCTTTTTGTATGTGTGTCGAATAGACGTAAAAATGTTATGATATCACCGTCAAAATCGTTCAGAATTCAATAAAGAACAGATAAAAACAGATAAAGGGAATTTGACATCATCGGATTTTGTTACTTTAGCGTTTTCCCTATACCGACAGTTCTTTAAGGGCCTTAAACAGTTTATTCGCTGATTTGTAAATACCACAGATATGTACTAGAAAGATGTATTTATAAAACGTTGAAAATATTATCGATACAGATACACGTATAAGATTATAATGTGATCTATATTTACTAACAAATGTAGATATGTAGTCATACGAAGACTAATAAAATCTACTGTATATCTACACATGTATTTTAGTGGATAGTGGACAGGCTGATGATTATGGATATTTGAAATAACAAACAAATTTCGATGCATATATCGTTGACTATACAACGGCATTTGATATATAAAACAAGAAAAAAATATTCATATTTTCTAAGAAAAATGGTAGAGATAATAAAGTGATTATTTGCAACACATACTAGAATCACAAGGAATGAATGCGCACCAAGGATAGCAACTTCTCGAGTTATAATAACTTTTTGTCGTCTGTCGGTGAGGTAATCCCTTATCCAGTCCCGAGCAGGGCCACCAATTCCATATCTATCTAGTTTGTCGATCAAATGATGATCTATGCTATCAAATGCTTTTGATAAGTCCAGAAACATTCCCAAGGAAAACACATACTAGAATTACAAGAAATGAATGCGCACCTAGGATAGAAACTCTATATTAACATAAAGAGATGTAAATACATCATAATGTTATCACTTGAAAAAACCCAAAGTAAGCCAAGATCAACGGAATGGTCTTTAACAACATAAGGTATGCATATTTGTATACTGCAGTCGAAAGAGCATAATTCGAAGAACATTTACAGATATTGATGGGTCTTTTGTTAAAAGCTAGTCCTACTTAGCACTGAAAATAAACCACACCTTATTCAGATGAATAAGCACAAAATTCCGAGTTACTAGATATATATCACATTCAATCTTTACACAGCTACATATATTTGGGAAATGAAATTAAAGTTTTAACACAACTAAACTAAGGAAAATATTCTATTTGGGACACACTATATGCCATGTAATAATTTGCAACAGTTCAAGAAAATATACACAGGGCATGAAGTTTGAGCTGAGACATACATATAAGGGAGGCTGGAAAAAATACCATCTCAGACGACCTTATAACATATAACAGAGACTAATATAACTGATAACAGAGACGAATTTGAATTGCTATTATGGTCGCCAACCTTAAAAGAGATGATACAGAAAGTATAGAAGTGAAAGTAAGTATCAAAAAGCATTAAAAACATATAGCAAGACTAAGATTAAATATTTATTAATTACGTATTATCTGTTAAACAAAGATAGGAAATCCGCATTGCAAGATTTACTAGTAAACTTGGAAGAGGCCCATAAAACGATCTACAACTCAGGACTTTTAGTTTATATATATACCTTGACCTCCAGTGAAGAAAATATTTACTACTCTTTTCTCTTCTCCTGAAGAAATAGCTGCAACTATTTCTTCAAATATAATAATTATATAATATAATATATTATTATATAATTTAATAATTATCTCCTAATCTAAAAAGCATTGTTATCGTACCAACTGACAAAATCATAGTTAATACACACTTCTCTCTGTTAAAATTCAAGAAATTAAAAACTCTCACAAATATTTAAGATCTAAAAATCAACAACAAATCTCAAGGGACGTATCCGTTACGTCGGTGTTCCGTGTAACTGCTTCACTTAGTGGATACGTTGGTGCTCCCGGAGCGGCGATCACCCTCGGCGATCCAATCGGTGGCGATTCATATATAGAGAAGCGCATGCCGTATTCATTGGAGCAGTTACATGGAACACGGAGCACCAACGTTATGCATACGTGCCTTCAAACAGCCATAAAGTCCTATAAAAGCCTATAAAAATCAAAAATCAAAACACTCCACTGAAAAATCAGTAGGTGCCATATAACAAAAAGTAAAACAATCACAAACCATAAACAGGACAAGAAGATCCAAATCAAGGACTATAAAACGATAGCTTGTGCATTTCCTATTAATAAAGAACCCTTTCCATTTTCGTCTTATACACTGTATCAAAATGAAACATTAATATCAATAATTTAGTTCTGCTAGATTTTTGTGTTCCGTATATTTTTCCTTAGATTACTAAAAATGAGAGACTATCTTTTAAAAACTGGTAATGGGCCCTACAAAAAGAGGGAAAAGGAGGACTAAGGAAGCCTTGTGACAAAGATTTAATATAGTCATGAACAGAGGGCATATTAAAGCAGACTCAAGCAAAACAAAAAATATTGATATTCGAATTGTTACAAACGAACATGTACATTTTCGTTCTACGGGATTCTAAATAATCGTGTATGATTTAGAATCCCATTTGTCCTGTCTTCTTTCGTACCTCTTCATCTTACCAGATAATTATGATTCACTAGAGACTAGGAATGCGAAAAAACTACCGGTTATAACCTAAAACCGGTTTTTTACTCCACAATAATCAGTTTTCCGGTTGTTCTTTGTCCCGGTTATAACCGGTTTTTTCTTCTTAAAGTAATAACCCGTGAAAAACCGGATAAGTTACCTCTGGAAAAGATGATCAGATAAAAATGGAGAAGTTTTTTTTATATATATTATGGGGCCCATATATATTATTTCACCCCGATAGATTTACAGAAAAACGTACATAAGCATATAAGCTAGTACAGTAAAATCTGTGTTAACGGCCACCTGTCAACACCGGCCACCTGAACTAGCCGGCCAGTTCCAAAGTTCCCCAAACCAAAATTTGTGGACTACAAAACCTGGTATTAGAGGCCACCTTTTTGTATCGGCCAATAGTTCTGTCATTTTTAGTGACCGTTATTGACAGATTTTACTGTACATAATATTTTTAAACCTGGTATTGGCTGGATCATAACACGTATTTGACTAGCATATATCGACTGTCTTTTCATCAGTGTGCCAAAATTGTGGATTAATTACAAAGCTTATAATAATAACCAGAAAAACATAACAGAAGATCAATTCTACGTCAACCAAACCCAGTAGAAAGAGTTATGAACCTCAGCCACCTCGGCACCATGATAAATAAAGAATGGACCAATAACCAGGATATCAAAGTGCTCATCGGAAAAGCTAAATCCAGTAGCTACAATATTTCGGACACATTATTAGAAATGAATCCAGATATCTATGCTCTGCTATAAGCCATCTTAAACCGTTTATACATCGATTTATTATCTTGGTATCGATATATTCTTTTAATAGTATTGATGTCGATAATATTGATACTCGTAATGGTTCGAATGGAGTATCGCAAACTAAAGTGCAATGTAAATGTAACATGCAATGTAAAAAAACCGAACACAGGTTTTTGGAATTTTTTTTTATTTATTGTTTATACATATGACCTGGCCTCTAGTGACTAATCCAGGTCGTTTTTTCCTGATGGGATTACAGATATTTTTTTATATTTTTACATTTTTTACTAAACTACTAAATCTATTTTTACAATTTATTAACTAATTTGCCATAATCTATTAATTACATTTAACAAATACATTTAACAAATTTAAATAAACAACATACATTTGTTAAAATATTTTTGATACCATCAACTCCCTTCTAAGTTATAAAGACAGACTCTATTTTCAGAAGAGAGTTGGTAGTCTTTTGGTTGGTTTTTTTTAATTTAATGAATTATTTATTGAATTATTATGTTTATTTATTTATTTTATTTGAATTATTATTATTATAATTGTAAATATCTATTTTTGAATTTATATTTTATTTTATTTATTTTAACTTTATCTTACTCAACTTCATCAGGGTTGGATTATTTGTTGTCTTCTTCTATTATTATAGATTTCTTGTTGTTTTTTAGATATTATTTCTGTTAGATTGTTTAATATTCCAAAATATTCTTCATTTTGTAATAAATCTCTTATTTCAATTCTTTCCAATCTTCTTCTTTTTTTGGAATAACCGTTTTTTTGACAGGTTATAACTGCCAGGTTAAACCGTAAGTAAAGAAACCGGTATAACCAAAAACCGGTTTTTGTCAACAACCGCCATCCTTACTATAGACTACGATCCTTATAGACATCGTGATTATATATTTTTTCTTTTCCAGGTGTTATAAGTGCACAAGTCCTCCGTAGAACGGTTTTAATTACAAAAATTACACTTCCTCTCTGCTGTACAAAATTAGCTGCAAATTACTAATTACTTTTACATCTATATTACGTTGTCATAGTGGAGGGATTGAAGCACAAAAATAGGCCTTACTGTCGATTTTTGGCGCAGTAAGACGGATTTTAATGCAGTTTGGTGCGTTGGATTCGTGAGAATGTCAGGAAACTTTGTGAACTAATGTAATGAATAAGAAATCTAAAATTGCATTTGTGCATAATAAAAATGCATTTCAAAAATGCATTTCGGTAATTAGTGAGAAAAATTGACTCAATTTTCTTACTTGGGGGTTTTTGGGGTCGCTGAAAACGAATATGAGGTCGGCGAGAGTGTACAAACTACCTGGTGCCTACCGCGGGTGTAATAAACGTCTTCCTCTGGAGGAATATGAGGTCGGCGAAAGTGTGCAAACTACCTGGTGCCTGCGGCGGGTGTAATAAACGTCTTCCTCTGGAGTATTGTGGTAATTTATCATATAATTGGCTTAAACTCATTACTCGCGAGTTCTTAAGGTCGCTGAAAATGAATATGAGGTCAGCGAGAGTGTGCAAACTAACTGGTGCCTGCAGCGGGTGTAATAAACGTTTTCCTCTGGACTATTATGGTAATTTGTTAAATAATTGGCCCAATCTTGTTACTCGGGGGTCTCTGGGGTCGCTGAAAATAAATATAGCAACGACTAAATTCTAATTTTATATCATTTAAAGCAGTTTGAATTAAGGCGCAAGTGAATGATGTGGTTTTGTCTTAAGAGAAAATTACTAGATACATAATGTACTTAATGGCTATTGCCAAAAATAAAAAGATTGTTGTTCAAAAAATCCTTTTTTGGATTGTCAGCATTTAATATAAATTTGTATTTACAACCACAAATTTGGCTGCATGGAGAGGACAGTAACATGAACCCAACCGATTGGTGATGGGAATTACAAAATAATGTACTAATTCCAGTTAAAATGACTTAGCCACCTGGTCCTCCATACATTTTAAATTTAATATTTTGTAGTTGTAAGTCAGACTGCGGCAACATATGCGGGTGCAGGAAGCATGGGTTAGTTTGTAATTTAGCCTGCAAAAATTATGCAGGCTCTGATTGCACAAATATTGCATTGGACTCGAGAGAGGAAGGCAATAATGAAGAAGAAGATGATAATGATGAAAAAAATGAATTTTAAAGATAAACTACGATAAATTTTGTATAATGAACTTTTTTAATCATAAATATATTATAATAATAAAAATTTATGTTTATTTATAATAAAAATACCACCCTTTTCCATCACTATAGTTACTTCGAACAAAATAGATTACCCTAAAAACCCCCGAGTAACGAGTTTAAACTAATTATATGATAAATTACCATAATACTCCAGAGGAAGACGTTTATTACACCCGTTGCAGGCACCAGGTAGTTTGCACACTCTCGCCGACCTCATATTCGTTTTCAGCGACCCCAAAAACCCCCCGAGTAATGAGTTTAAGCCAATTATTGATAAATTACTATAATACTCCAGAGGAAGACGTTTATTACACCCGCTGCAGGCACCAAGTAGATTGCACACTCTCGCCGACATCATATTCGTTTTCAGCGACCCCAAAAACCCCGAGTAAGAAAATTGAGTAAATTTTTTCCACTATTTACCGAAATGCATTTTTGAAATGCATTTTTCTTATGCACAAATGCAATTTGAGATTTCTAATTCATTACATTAGTTCACAAAATTTCTTGACATTCTCACGAATCCAACGCACCAACCGCATTAAAATCCGTTTTGCTGCAAAAAAATCGACACTTCAATCCTTCAATGCCTCGACTATCATATTATGTTACATTTTTTGTAGACGCAGCACGCAATAACTAAGCGGTTAGTATCTACTGTTGGAGAAATAAATTCCCAACATTAATATTTAGTAAAACTATATTTTGTTTCAATATTTTATTTAGTGGTTTGCGCCTTGTGTACACTTCACAAAGATGTTTCTATGTTTTTATGTTCTATAATTCAAAGTGTACACAAAGGCGCAATATTCAAAAAAAAAGTTCGTTGCCAAGGTGTTGTTATATAGAATAATAAGATAATAAAAAACGGGAAAGTAGGGCGTGTGTCCGATCCCACACAAAAATTACTTTAATACCAAAAGTTTGTGTTATTGTAATAAAATATTAGTTGTGAAAAGTGTCTTTAGTTATTCCTAGCTTCAGAAGTGTAAAACCAGTGTAAAATTATTTCCTTGGTGTTGCAAAAATCCAACATCAAGTTTGGTCCTTCGAGCCGGATTTAAAAAGAAGCTAGGAATTACTCAATTTCCAGAAGGTAAGAAACACACCTAATAAAAAAAAAGAAGAAATTATTGAACAAAAAAGAAATTATTAGAAAAGAAATTACAAAAAAGAAAAATCATTAAAAAATTAATTTTGTAAAACGTCAAGCTCATACAATAGCGCCATCTATGTAAAAGAGGGCGAACGACCGACGTCGAATGGTTATCAAGCGATCGAGAGAAATAATCGATGTTTTATGAAATCGATCATATATGAAGTGACAGAAAACTGACATTGACAGTGAATACAAAATTAAATAAATTGACTGTTTGTGTTTTGGTTTGTAAATAATCGTCAACATTTTTGTTATTTTGATATTTAAAATAGTTTTTTTTACCTTTTAAGTTTTAGGTAGATTCATATAAAAAAAAAATGCCCGCTAAAAAGGATATTGAAATGCTAAAAACTAAAAAATCTCAAGAAATTCAGTCTATTAAAACTATTACAAGGTTTGTTGAAAAACATTTGGACAAAGAAATTTCTGAATTAATAATTAATCAATTACAAACTAGGAAAGACTTACTAATAGAAAATTTTAATAAACTTCAAGATCTTCATTGTGAAATTTTATGTTGTGAACAGGGGTATGCAGATTCCATTGATAATATTAGAGAGGAATACTTTGACACATTAGCTAAAATTAATAGTCAACTCTCAAAAACAGTAATACAGAGCGTAAGTACTAATCCAAAAGATGTAAATAATTCTTTTTATTCTTCAAATATTCCACGAACAGAAATTCCTTGTTATGACGGCAAAGATTTAACAAGTTATAGACCTTTTATAGATTTATTTCTAGCTGTTTTTGATAGAAATAAGTCACTGCAAAATGTTGAAAAACTTTTTCATTTAAAGAATCATTTGGAAGGAGAGGCAAGAAGCCTAATAAATGATCTACCTCTAACAAATGACTCTTATAATGATGCATTGAGAATGTTAGATAACCGTTATAACAATGAAACAATATTAATAAATTCTCACATTTATTCACTACTTGACATTCCCTCCATTCAAAAAGGAACTTCCACCGCCTTACGTGAGTTCATTAGTAAAGTGAGACAGCAGTTAGGTGCACTAAAAAACTTAAAGCAACCCGTAGAAAGTTGGGATATGATCCTTATTTGCATTTTAACTAAAAAACTAGATCACTATACTAATAGATCATTTCAAATTGATAGGGACAACTCAAAATTGCCAAATTTAAAAGATTTCTTATCTTATATTGAAAATAGGGCTACAGCTTTAGAAACTGTAACCACTCCAGATAAAAAATGTAGCACTAACAAAGAAAGGTATCAAAAAACTCACTTGGCTACAAGTAAAGTCAAATTAGAAACCAGGTGTAGCTTTTGTTCATCCTCAGGCCATAAAATTTATAATTGTTCCAGTTTCAAATCTGTTTCAGTAAATGATAGAGTGTCTTTTATAGACAGTCATAAGGCTTGTCGAATTTGTTTGAATAATCATCCTGGTAGGTGTAAAATGAGTTTCAGGTGTTCAGTTTGTCGAAAAGAACATAATTCTCTTCTGCATGTGGACAGACAAACTCCATTAGACAGCACTGGACAGGGTAACAGTGGTAATGCAGACGATAGGGTGACTACATTTGGTTCAATAAATGAAAACATTAATAATGTTCTGTTACCAACAGTGAAGGTAAAAATTAGAACAAAAAGGGGTGATTATATCACTGCCAGAGGTCTCCTGGATACAGGATCTCAAATATCATTAGTAACAAGTAGATTGGTAAGTAAATTAAACTTAAAAACATTAGGTATTAAAAACAATAATAATGTCAATATCTTAGGTATTTCTGAGAATATTACCAATGTGCAAAAGGCTGTAAATTTAAAAATTGAGTCATGTGTGTTTGATTATAGCACAAATATAAAATGTTCTGTGGTTGATAAAATTACTAGTGATATACCACAAACAAATTTCAATGTTTCAAATTTAAATATTCCTAAAAATATTAAATTGTCTGATGATGACTTCAATAAATCTGGCACAATTGATATATTGTTTGGGGCAAATATTTCATTTCATATTTTGCTCTCCGATAAAATACAAGTAGACCAGATTATATTACAAAATACTCTATTTGGGTTCATAGTTAGTGGTTCTGCTCCATCACTACAAATTTGTAATTTTTCTGCTTTTCATTTAAGCATGAAAAATAATTTAGAAAATATTGTTTCTCAATTTTGGGAAACCGAGAAGGTTCCAGAAATTTTTCCGGAATATTCGACAGAGCAGGAAGCTTGTGAGATTAATTTTGAAAATTCTTTGCAAGTAATAAATAATAAACACCAAGTTAAATTACCATTAAAACAAAATATACCTGATTTGGATTTAGGAGATTCATTTTCTGTAGCATTAAAACGCTTTGAAAATCTAGAAAAAAGATTTAAAGTCAATCCTGAGCTGTACTCTCAATACAAAAGTTTTATTGATGAATATTTAGCTCTAAAGCATGCAAAAATAGTAAGTCTTAGTACATATGACTTAAATAGTGGTTCTTTATACTTCATGGCTCACCATCCAGTGATACGTGAAGACAAAAAAACAACAAAATTAAGAGTAGTCTTTGATGGCAGCATGAAATCAAAAAAGAAAAAATGCATCAATGATTATCTCTATAATGGTGCTGTAGTTCAACATGAGCTCTTCGATATTCTTGTTCTTTTTAGAAAATATAATTACGTCCTTTTGACAGATATTAAACAAATGTATAGAATGGTTTTGGTACATCCAGACCATTGCCAGTTACAAAATATTTTGTGGCGAGAGAAAAATGGCAGTTTACAATGTATTCAACTTCAAACTGTAACATATGGTTTAAGAAGTTCTTCCTTTTTAGCTACCAGATGTTTGGTAGAATTAGCCCGAACTGAAGGTAAACGCTATCCTTTGGCTTCTAAAGCTCTTCTTAATAACACCTACGTTGATGACATTTTGTGTGGGTGTGACACAATCGAAGAAACGATAAAACTAAAAAATGAACTTATCTCGCTGCTCAAATTAAGGTCCTTCGAGTTGCACAAATGGTGCTCAAATAATTTACAAATTTTAAATGATATTCCTAAAAATAAACAAAATTTTGATGAAATTAACATCAGCAAAAACGATTTAACGGTAAAGACTCTGGGATTGACTTATGATACAAAAACAGATAATTTTAAATTTAGTTGTCCAAAAGTTGATATAAATGAATGTGTAACTAAAAGACAGATTCTCAGTTTTGTTTCCAAATTTTATGATCCTTTGGGATTAGTGGGCCCAGTTTTAGTAGCTGCTAAGGTAATTATGCAAAAACTTTGGTTAAGTAAGGTCAAATGGGATGCTATAATTTCCAGTGAGTTACTTGACACTTGGAAAAATTTTGTTGAAAGCTTAATGAGCATGCCCACAGTGACTGTCCAAAGAAATTTAAACTTTACTGGTGCTCTTCATATTGAAATAGTTGGCTTTTGTGACTCCTCCTTGATTGCATATGGAGCTGTTATTTATGCGAGGACTATTTTTGAAAATAAAGTACATGTAAATTTGATTTGTTCCAAATCTAGGATTGTTCCTATAAACAAAAAACTAACTATGCCAAGACTTGAACTGAACAGTGCTTTGTTGCTTTCAAAACTATCTCACAAGGTTTTTGAACTGTTAAAAGATAAAGTCAGTAAGGTATTTTTATATTCAGATTCAAACATTGTCTTAGCTTGGATAAAATCCGAACCTTTGAAATTGAATCCCTATGTTGCCAATAGAATTATTAAAATTCAAGAAATGACATCCGAATTTAAATGGTTGTATATAAACACAAAGGAAAATCCAGCAGATTGTCTTTCTCGTGGACTTGAACCTCATGAAATTAATTCAAACAATCTTTGGTTTAATGGTCCTGAAATTCTTTCAAATATTGAATTCTTGCACTTTGAAATTCCATTTTCTACTCCAGACCATTTGCCTGAATATAAAGTTGTCACTTTAGCTAAGGTCAAACCAGAATCTTTCTTCATAAAATTCTCTAGCTTAACAAAACTTCAAAAAATAGTGGCTTATTGCCTACGATTTGTAAATAATATAAAAAATAAAAATAAAAAGATTACTGGAAGTTTAACAGTTGTAGAACTAGAAAATAGCCTTAAAACCATTATTAAGTATGAACAAAGTTTTCATTTTTCTGAGGAAATAAAATGTCTAACCAACAACACAGCAATTAAGTCTAATTTAAATTCTTTATATCCTTTCTTGGACTCTCAGGGACTGTTAAGAGTTGGTGGTAGACTGGAGAACTCAGATATTTCTTTTAATAAAAAACATCCTTTGATCGTTCCCAAAAACAATCATATCACTGATCTTTTGATTCACAGAGAGCACTTAAGACTTTTACATGCAGGTCCGAAACAAGTTTTAAGTTCATTAAATCAAAATTTTTGGATTATTAGTGCCACTAAAGAAATTAAAAGGATTTTGCACAAATGCGTAACCTGTTTTAAATGTAAGGCCAAGTGCAGTGAACAGTTAATGGGATCTCTTCCTGAACAAAGGGTACGTTCATCGAGGGTCTTTCAGAATGTTGGTATAGACTTCTGTGGTCCCTTCCAAATTAAACAGTCACGGATTAGAAAGTCTATAACGACAAAGGCATATATAGCATTGTTTGTTTGCTTTTCTGTGAAGGCAATTCATATGGAGTTACTCTCTGATCTAACAACAGATACTTTTTTAGCTTCATTAAAAAGATTCATTTCTAGAAGGGGTAAACCATCCAAGATCTTTTGTGACAATGGTGCCACATTCAAGGGAGCAAATAATCAACTTCAAAAACTTCTAAACGACAACATTAAGTTAAACAACTTTTGCCTTGATGATAAAATTGAATTTTGCTTCATCCCAAGTTATTCTCCAGTATTTGGGGGTCTATGGGAGGCCGGGGTGAAGAGTGCTAAATATCATATAAAAAGGGTGATGGGAAATAATATTTTAACATATGAGGAGTTTAATACTTTGATTACTCAAGTTGAAGGAATATTAAATTCAAGGCCTCTTATGGCAATTAATAATGATTCCTCTGACTTAGAATATTTGACCCCAGGTCATTTTCTAATAGGTGCTCCTTTGACAACTTTCCCTGAAACTAATTTAACTGAGATTCCTGAAAATAGATTAAAATTTTGGAGGTTGTGTGTTCAAATGCAGCAGCATTTTTGGCAAAGGTGGTACCAAGATTATCTAACACAACTTCAAAACAGACCTAAATGGAGAAAATCGTTGCCAAATTTACAAGAAGGCATGCTTGTGCTTGTAAAGGAGGACAATGTTTCTTCTTTTGGGTGGCCTATAGCAAGGATTAATAAAGTTATTCCTGGTAAAGACGGAAAGGTAAGAGTGGTGGAAGTAAAAACTAAAAAGGGAACATACTTACGTTCTGTCACAAAAATTGCTGTTCTTCCAATTAACGATGAACAAATTTAAATTATTTTTTTTTTTTTTCAATTTATAATAATAAATAAAATTTAACTTTATAACTATTTCTATTTAAATTTAAAACTTTGTAAAAGTTTTATACTTATATAAGCAATAAATTCTTTAAAAAATGTGTAAAAAAAAGGGGTGGAATATATTGTTTTGGCATCAAAACCAAGGCCCCCCAGCATGTTGGAGAAATAAATTCCCAACATTAATATTTAGTAAAACTATATTTTGTTTCAATATTTTATTTAGTGGTTTGCGCCTTGTGTACACTTCACAAAGATGTTTCTATGTTTTTATGTTCTATAATTCAAAGTGTACACAAAGGCGCAATATTCAAAAAAAAAAGTTCGTTGCCAAGGTGTTGTTATATAGAATAATAAGATAATAAAAAACGGGAAAGTAGGGCGTGTGTCCGATCCCACACAAAAATTACTTTAATACCAAAAGTTTGTGTTATTGTAATAAAATATTAGTTGTGAAAAGTGTCTTTAGTTATTCCTAGCTTCAGAAGTGTAAAACCAGTGTAAAATTATTTCCTTGGTGTTGCAAAAATCCAACATCTACTTTAAAGCAAACGAACATTTTTAATATAAAAACTTGAATAAAGCAGGAATATAATTAGAAAACCACTGAATATAAAGTTCCTTGAGGAATAACAAAGTTATTAATTGACTTTTCATATGTTGTGTCATGAACTGGACTAATAATCGAATCACTGATTTCCCAAAGGTTTATATTGTAATCTAAATCCAAAACCAAAACAAAATCGACGACGAGGCAAAGCAGGCAGACAACGTGTAATCTCGCCTTTCTCCTTTGGGCGTGCTCGAACAGCGCGGGCCATTACGTCATTGACCACAAGTCGCTATCTAGGTAGCTTTAGATTATTAGCTGAACACTAACTTCCTGAAATCCCTACTCGGTGCTGTTTAATACTGATAGCTAAAGTAAGGAGTATCCTATCTGGATAAAGAGGCTTAATCCTACGATTTTAGTTTAAAGACGGTGCCTGTACACTTTGAAACATTGCAACATCCTAAGAAGTGGCTTTCGAATCGACGGATTTAAGGGTTTAGGGGAGTTTGGAGGCTCGCGCGAAGTTTTGAGTTTTGAGGTGGACTGGGTGAGGGGTCACGAGGTGAAGAGAGTTATTCGAGTTATTAACGACCAATAGCACTCCTCTTTGATAAACTTCAAATATAATCTTCACATATTCCATAGTATACCGATGGCCAAAAAAATGCAAACTTTGTATACGGATATTTTATTTGGATCAAAAGTGTTTCTTTTTAAGGAATGTGATAAAGTTTTTACCCTTCTTTTTATAACTGAAGTTGTTTTCGTGATGACAAAAAGTAAGATTATTTCTGTCTATTTTACTTTAGTTTTTTTGTAATTTTTAGTCATTTTGGATTGTTTTAGATTTACCCAAAAAATTTTAAATGCCAAGAGTTCGCCGTCATATGCAATTTCGTCATTTAAGCGACTTCTAAAAATGACTGACTCTTGACATGAAAGAGGCCGGTTTTGGTTTACGGGAAATTTGACGAAGAGTTGAAGTTAATTTATCAAAGGTATTAAGAATTTGGAGAAGGTGGACCAATGATACGACTTATCGGTGTCGTAGAAGATCTGGTTCTATAATATTGCAAGGCCGTGATTTGCGCTATCTTAGACTTCTTGCTCTTAGAAATTGGTGTCACAGTGTACATAATAGACGATTTAGTTGCAGATACAAGATGGATAGTCTTAAGAAAAACAGTTATTTAAAGATTACCTTAGAATGGAACAGAGAGATTAGCGTCCAATTTTGGTGCTTTTGGTGTTTTGACAACAAGACTCGATGCTTAGAATTGCGCAGAGCTCACCAAAATTGGAATCATCATCATCATCCAGCCTTCTGCATCCAAAGTTGAACATAGGCCTCCCCTAATTTCTTCCAGTTTTGTCGATCTTGGGCTTTCTGCAACCAATTCCCAGCAATCCTTTTGACGTCGTCTGTCTATCGTGTAGGTGGTCTACCTCTACTTCTTCTGTTTTCTCTTGGTCTTCACACTGTAATTTTATGAGTCCACCTTCCTTCCTTCATTCTGGCTACATGCTTAATTTCACTTCAGCCATGCTACTCGCTCTATGACATCTGTGACGCCTGTCCTTCTTCTGATTTCTTCGTTTCTGACCCTATCTCTGAGAGTCAGTCTAAGTACTGACCGTTCCATTCTTCTTTGGGCCACTCTAAGTTTCGTTGCTGTGGCCTGGGTTAACGATAATGTTTCGGCGCCGTAAGTCATGACTGAAAGCACACATTGGTTGAACGTCTTCCTTTTCAAATAATTTGGCAAGTTGCTCTTGAAGATGTCTGATAGAGCTCCATATGCGGCCCATGCTAAGGTGATCCTTCTCTGTAATTCAGCAGTTTGATTGTCCCTGGCAATTTTATGGACCAATGCTATTTCGTTGACGTAAACTTTTAGATTTTCGCTTGATACCAGGTTTGTCATGTATTGTGTCTTTCCAAAATTTATGTTTAAACCAACTTTTTTACAGGCGGCATCTAACTCAGGAAGCATAGTCCTAATCTCTTTTAAGTTGTCTGTTATAAGAACTATGTCGTCTGCGAATCGTAGGTGGAAGAGTCTTTCGCCGTCGACATTTATTTCTTTGGCGTCCCACTCCAATTATTTGAAAGCATGTTCAAGTACTGCCGTAAAGAGTTTAGGAGATAACGTGTCTCCCTGTCTAGTTCCTCTTTTGATTTTTATAGATTTGATATCTTTGTGTAGTCGGACGGTCATGGTTGCATTATTGTATATGTTCGCTATCAGTTTGGAGTACCGATAATCTATACGACGTTCCTCCAATGCTCTCATTATGCAGTTCTATAATTCTATAATTATAGATTTTTCTATAATTCCTTTTATGCAGTGTAGGTGGTCGTTAGTGCCAAAGTTTTTTCTAAAACCCACCTGTTCTCTAGGTTGGTAAAAATCCAATTTTGTTTCCAGTCTATTTGTTATTATTCTTGTGAATAACTTGTAGAGGTGGTCTAATAGGCTTAATTAGGTAATTCTCGAGGTCTGTTGGATCGCTCTTTTTGTGTAATAAGATGGTAAGTGCACTGTACCACCTTGTAGGTGTTTCACTTTGGTGCAGACATAACTTAAAAAAATTGGAATAGCCCATTAAATTTGGTCTGTTTCAGTGATAAATCAATTTGATCTGGTGGATCTCTGGAGGTAAGACAATTTCGTGTCTGCTTCTTCTTTTTCTTTTATTTCTTGGAGATCTTTCGATCTGTTTAATTCTGATGCTGCCTCTGGTTAATTTCCTGGGAGGTAGATTGCCAACCATACCTTCATCTTTTAGGTGGTCTTTGGGGGGATCTTGAACCGGACGGGTTGTTTTCTAGGGCAATTTTTAGGAGTCTATTCTCATCCATTCGTCTTACATGGTTGTACCAAATCCTCCTGCGCTGCCTTCCCGATCTTACAATATCTTGAATTTTGCATTGTTCTCTAATGTTTGTATTTCTCACCCTGTCTCTTCTTGTTTTCCCCATTATTGTTTTTAGGGTTTCTATTTCGGATTTTCGAGGTGAGAGATGAACTCTAGACTTAGCTGTTGAACGTCATACAGGAAGACAACCAAGCATTATGGTAAGGAGTGCTATATGTTTGGGTAGCAGATCAACTCTAGTTCTAATTAACGGTACTCAGACAGCGCAGTGATATATTGGTGAAGTTCTGCAACTAGTTTTACATTCCTACCTATAAACCATTTCAAATGCTATCTTTCAACAGGATAACCTGTTGCCTCATATTGCCCGTCAAACCATGGATTTCATACAAGAATCTGGAACAGAGACTTTGGAGCGACCATTAATATCAGCGATTTGTTAGCCATCAAATATGTGTGGGATATGATAGGTCGGAAACTAAATGGATCTATAGAAAATGTAGGTAAACTTCCACGAATAAATAAAAAAAATATTTTTCCTAGATATTGCATTCTTTGGCCACCAGTAAATAACCATAATACCCAATTAACTGGTATGTTTATATGGGATTGAAGTTCTTTTTTTATGTATTTTGACCCGTAGACCACGAATTTTTTGGGTAACAGTCGATCCGGATGTTGATAATATTGTTATAAACAAAGTACTTGAGGAATCACATAACAGCGATTTTTCGCAAAACAAAACATTTTTTTGTATTTTTTGGGTCATTCTAAGCAAAAAATGTTTTCACAAGTTTTTTCGTAGGATGCATAGTTTTCGACATAAACGCGGTTGAACTTTCAAAAAATTGAAAAATTTCAATTTTTGAACCCTAATTACTTTTGATTAAAAAATAAAATAGCAATTATGCTTACCGTATTTGAAAGTTCAAGTCAAATTCTATTGGTCTTGATTACCTACTTTTATTGCTAAAAATTAATTTTTTTTATTGTTAAACAAAGCTATAAACACGTAGTGATTGAATGATGTTTTCAATGCATTTCTCATTTGAAATCGAACGAGTAGGCGCGCATACAGACAATTTCTACGTAGATTACGTTACATTAAAACGCATGCATTTTGCACGGAACACACTATGTGTTTATGGCTTTGTTTAACAAATAAAAACTTAATTTTTAGCAATGCCAATACTCAAAACCGATAGAATTTGACTTGAACTTTCAAATTCAGTAAGCAGAATTGCTATTTTATTTTTTAATCAAAAGTTATTCGGGTTCAAAAATTGCACTTTTTCGATTTTTTGAAAGTTCAACCGCATTTATCTAGAAAACTATGCATCATACGAAAAAACTTGTAACACCATTTTTTGCTGAGAATCACCCAAAAAATACAAAAAAATGTTTTGTTTTGCGAAAAATCGCTGTTATATAATTCCTTAAGTTCTTTGTTTATAACAATCTTATCGACATCCGGATCAACTGTTAGCCAAAAAATTCGTGTTCTACGGGTCAAAATACACAAAAAAGCCTAGGTGAGTCCATCTGAATTAAGGAGGCCGTTGTACCATTGTACCCCCCGGCGACAGGACTAGTATTTTCGTTTTGCAACGAAATTGGAAATGGTTATTCATTCATTTTTGATTTACATGTTTACTCTGATTGGAGTACGAAGGGCACCATTCTCGATGGAACTTTACCGCGCTGAGCAGATGGGACGTGAATTATAAATTGTAAAATTCCCCCATCTTCCTTAGTCTCAGCATCCGTTATGGCTTGCAATTTGTAGAAGCCTCGGAGGTGTAACCAGAGAAGGTTCCCATTGTTTTCGGTCTGGTGAGATGTAGAGTAACATTATGTTGTTTTATATTATGCCATTACATTGAAAACTTAGTCTTTTACATATTTTACCTAAAAATACTTAACGTTTCAATTTTCACTCCGGAAATCATTCTCAAAAGATTAATAAAAGATGTGTTAAAATAGGTTGTATATAACTGCTAGATGTTGTTTGAGGTTATGAAACACTTAACACATTACCGTTTTTACATCATACATCATCTTGATCTATTTTCTAACATTTTGCCATGTTTAATTTTTATTGGGAATCCCCGTTCTTACTTCATTCATAGTTTTCCACATTTTAAAATCTAGAGATTGGCTGATTCATTGAACCTGGGGAAGAGAAAATTATTCGGGCGGTTCCTCCAGCATTGTTCTAAGAAAGCTTTTCTTGGATTTTAATCGCTTTGGTGGTGTTCGAGGTTTGGATAGGGTATGCTGCTGGTCCGCAATTTGTTTTATTTGATTGCCTTTTATTCATGCTCTGCTAAATTTTTGCGTGTTGAGAGATCTGAAAAACTTGCTGCTTTATTTATATTTTGGAGTTGCGTTGGTTTCATACATCTCGTTACTATCCTGCACGTCTTATTTAGAGTAGAATAAACTTGTTTTGTGTGGGTAGATCTTTTCCAAACGGGCCACGCATATTCAACAGTGGAAAAATATAGTGTCTCTGCTGTTATTCTTACCAGGTCATGGACTTCATTTACTTCCCTAGTCCAGGGTAATAAGGATTTTCTCGGGACACTCAAAGATCCAGGTAGCTGAATACTTTTTTAATTATTGTAGACCTATAGGAAGGAAACCTACCTGTTACCTGCCTAGAGTTCGCGTCCGCTTTTTAATTATTAACAATTAAGTGCAAAAATCGCGATTTTTTCGATTTTTTGCACTCCATTCAAAAACTAAATAGTTGACATAAAATTGAAAAATTCAGTTTATTAGAACATTAAAAAACCTTCAAAATACCGATTTTTGAAAGTTAAAAAGTTAATTTGTTGCTACGCAAACTGCAAAATAAGTGAAAATCGATATTTGTTAATAACTTTTACTAAAACTACCTTAGAACTTTGGTGTTTCACCCAAAGTTGGATATTGGGGTACTTAACAAACCCTCGAAATTTAAGACTGATCCATTAATTAGTTTAAGAGTTATTCTATTTGTTTTTCCCAGATACCTTTATTTTGCAATAAGATAAGACAGAAAATAATGAAGATAGAGCAATTCTGAGTATGCCAAATGAAAGTAAAAGAGCGATATTATCAAAATGTAGTAAAAAAAGATAAAATGATTAACATAGTCAAAAACCATAATGCCAAATTTTAAAAATTTTGTAGTTTATAAACATTTAGAATAACTTTAAAAATGTTGTCCGTAGAAACAATATTTTTATATATTCGAAAAGATAGTATTTTAACACGAATTTTCAAATAAAAAAATTTAGCCTGGGCTCATTTGCGACAAAGTTAGCCATATGTTTTTTTAATTCACAGCTAATTTGTTTATAATAATTAAGGAATATCATTAATGCCATTTTAAAGAAAGGAATTTGTATTTTTTTTTAAATTTGCACAAACATTATACCTTCACAGCACCCTCTACGATTTTTCAAAAATGTAGTGCAAACGATTACTAGGGAGAACCTACAAATCCAACGAGTTAAAATACCGGAAAAGCAATTTCAAACAAATATAATTTGCTATATCTCCGGATCAACTCAATGGATTTCGATCTTTCTTTTTTAATTGGTATGTAATTTTTACGTATATTATAAATATGTAATTTGTTTATAAATTTATTAATTAATAAACAGTCTAATTTGTTTAAACAATTCTTGAAAAAATATTTTTTCCACAAAAATTTATTTTTTTAATCATAGTATCATTAACGACCACAGAAAAAGTTAAAGTACACTTTAATAAATAAATGATTTTTATTAGATAATTATTTATTGAAGATAATTTATTTATTAAAGTATACTTTAACTTTTTCTATGATTAATAGGGATAGTATGATTAAAATCATAGATTTTTGGGAAAACATTATTTTTTAAAAAATTTTTTAAACAAATTGGACTGTTTATTAATTAATAAATCTCTAGACAAATTACATATTTGTAATGAACAGAAAAATTACATACAAATTAAAAAACGAACGGTCAAAATATATTCAGTAGATCCCGAGATATAGAAAATTATATTAGTTTTAAATTGCTTTTTTTAGTTTTTGAACTCGTGCATTTGTCGGCTCCCAGCTCCCCCTTCACTTACCACGACTAGTCACCAGTTAAAGTACATTTTTAAAAATTCGTGTAAAATACCAGCTTTTGTAATATGTAAAATTACTTTTTCTACAGACAATATTTTTAAAGTTATTCTAAATGTTTTTGGCATACTCAGAATTGCCCTATCTTCATTATTTTCTGTCTTATGTTATTGCAAAATAGAGGTCTCTGGGATAAACAATAAGAATAACTCTTAAACTTTGGCGAATGGATTTAGTGTCCGCAGTTAAATAAACCCAAATAAACAACAACAACTCTTAAACTAATTAATGGATCGGTCTCAAATTTTAAGGGTTTGTTAAGTACCCCAATGCCCAACTTTCTGTGAAACACTAAAGTTCTAAGGTATTTTTGGTAAAAGTTATTAACAAATAACGATTTCCAATTATTTTGCAGTTTCCGTAGCAACAAATTAACTTTTTAACTTTCAAAAATCGTCATTTTGAAGGTTTTCTAATGTTCTAAAAAATTAAATTTTGTAATTTTATGTCAACTATTTAGCTTTTGAAAGTGGTGCAAAAAATGGAAAAAATCGCGATTTTTGCACTAAATTGTTAATAATTAAAAAACGGACGCGAACTCTAGGCAGGAAACAGGTAGGTTTTCTTCCTATAGGTATACAATAACTAAAAAGTAGTCAGCTACCTGGATCTTTGAGTGTCCCGAACATGGTCTATTTCTAACTTATTACTAGGAAGCGGATTTATATGCGATCAATTTTGATGAAATATGCGCATATATATGCAGTAAAAAATTACGAAATATGCGAAAGATATGCACAAAAATTCAAAAAATGCGCATTTCGAGAAACCACAAATTTTCTGTTCTATTTTATTCTAGGGAGTCCTTTTATAGGGGGGGGGGCGGCAATCTTATTTATTATCTTTCAAATAAAATCGTTATTTTTTATACAATGCAATTTATTTACATTTTTTACAAAAAATGATACCAATAGTTACCTACTTAAAATAAAACAACAATATCACTATATATATCTTCGATTATAATTCACTACAATGTATTTTTCCAAATTTTTCACGAGGAAACATTTTCTTTGATCAGATAAAATATTTTTATAACTTGAAAAACTCCTTTCAATATCAACAGAAGTAATTGGGGCGCATTAAAATAACTTGTTAAAGACGAAAATTCTGCACCAAAATCAATTTCAAAATTTTTATTAAAAATTTCGCATATATGTCCTCCAAAGTTGTAAAGCCGTTTAAAGACGGGATCTGATCTAAAGCATGAATATTTCAATTTCCGTTAGAAAATTGTAAATCTATGGTTAAATGTGTAAATTCTCTTAACAATAGGGGATTTAAAAGAGTCACCAGAATTATAGGTACCTACTAAATTGGGATACAAATTGTACTAAATATAATAAAAGTAAATAAAATTCGGATTTCCCGGTAAACCATCCTTCATCATTTTAACATCCTACAATCATTTTATAATGGCGTTCTATAAGCACTCTAAGTACTTTGTGTAAAGATCGGGTATTTTCTAAGAAAAAATGAAAAGGCAGTGAATGAACCGTCTCTCTTCAGGTAGTTCTCGAATTAATAGATACGACAGCCTGTGCGGGGAAATATTTTGTGTTGAATTAAAAAATTAAATTTTTTTTGACTTAAATGTTTTTAAATATGCACAAAATATGCATGTTTCTTTAAAAATATGCAAAATTTAGTAAAGTGCTAAAATATGCGAAATATGCATGCAATATGCATTTAGCATAAAATCCGCTCCCTACTTATTACCCTGGTCTACCCGTTAGTTTCCTAAGTTTGCTGTTGCTAGTTGTTACTTTCCTTCTCGTTTTTAGGCAGCATACTTTGTAGGTGAATGACCGGTCAAGAGTTAAGCCAAGATATTTAGGTTAGTCTTTGTATTCTAATGTATTATCATTCCACGGAATTTGGAGTTTTCCTTTAGTTTCCTTTCCGCGAAGGTGGAAGACAGATACTTGGGCTTAAGAAGGTTTGGTCTCAGGAAATCTTACAGGTAGTGTGCAGTCATTCTTTTTAAGACAGCTTCGAGTTGTTTCTCTTCTACTCCTTCTTAAGCACATATTGTGAAATCGTCAGCATAGAGGAAGTGCTTCGTTTCAGTCAGCATGGGTTGATTGTTTGTATATATTAATCATGACTACCTTTAGAAATGTAATTTTGAAATGTATATATTTTTATTCCGTCTTGTGAGCAGCTTTTATGTAAGTACTCAAGTTTTCACTGATGGCGGTCTGAATGGATCGAAAGCGTTTTGAACATTGCAATCCGTTTGGATCCTTCATTATTTAATATTGCAATAAATATGGGAATTACACTAGATCATTATTTAATATTGCAATAAATATGGGAATTACACTAGAAGTTTTCTACTTATATTATCTAATTCGAGGTAAGAAAACACACAGAAAACTGAAATATAGCATAATTATTTTTGTTAGATGAGTCTAGATATAATTTCAAAATGATTATTATTTATAAATTCTAAAATATTTTTTCAGTATTATTTCATAATAAGCGAATAGAATATTACAAAAATGTACAGTATCATTAAATGATTTAGTCAAAGCATTCTTGAATGCTTAGAAGGTAGCTCTTTCTGCCTTTCAGCCGACAGCGAATATTAGTGGGCAGCTAATAACCTAAGCTACCTAGATGGAGATATGCGGTCAACGAAGAGTACACCCCAGGGATAGAGGCGAGACGGTATACGATTGGGCCCTTTGTGATTGCTTTGATTTTGTTTTTGTTTCCAAACTGGATTAGAATATACATCTTCTGGGAAATTAACACCAGACAACAAGACAATATTACAAAACAGGAGATTAAAATATTATCAATATAGATAGTTTTGGGTGAGGATGTTTTGAATTATGATCGATTATTGAGTACATAGTGCTAATACACATAAGAAAATCAACAAAACTTAAACTACTGTACGTAAAAAAACAATATACGGAAACGAAATAAACAAAAAAAAAAAAACTAAATTACTAGTAGGTACCTGTATAATTCGATTAATAAATAATGATAAAAATTTCTGATTCCGTTTCTTTGTGGATTCCTATTGAAAAATGCCCCCTTTAAAGAAATCTGATGGGTGCGGATTAAATTTTTCGGCAGAAATTGTTTAAAAAAATTTTTAAAGAAATAAAAAATATCACCTTTTTTTGACCCGAAAAATATGCGTTTGTTTTTCGGTCATTATAAACAAGAAAGGTATGTTGTTATTTTTCTCTAAAATTGATAGTTTTCCAGTTATAGGCGAGTTAAAATCTGCAAAATGCGAAAATACGCATTTTCAAGGCTTAAACTCATATTTAAAGTGGTATTTTTGGAGTTTCCAAGTACTTAAATTGTAGCTAAGACATTTATTTTCAAGATTATGAAGAGTTATTGGGTCTAACCTTAATTTAGACCGCCGTGTTTTAATTGTTAATTACTGTATGTGTGTTCATCCGATTTGTTTGCCAGTGCGCTCAATTTCAAAAATCTCTTCTTTTCCTCCTAAAAATATATTTTTTAGATTCTTTGTGACAATCTAAATAAAATATATTTTGTTATTTTTCGAAAAAGTTAATAGTTTTAAAGTTATAAGCGATTTAAAACTCGAAAAATGCGAAATAGGGCAGTCAATGAGGTTATTTGGCTCCGAATTCCATCCTACTACATCGATTTACTTGATAATTTCACAATAAGTAGAGAATAGCTCAAGAAACATAGTCTACCCTATGTCGCTGTGCGCTTTTATGGTTCCCACCCCTTCTCGGGAGTGTAAAAAATTTTTGGTTCAAATAACCACTAAAGTGGCTAGAGAACCTAATTTTAAGCAAAAACTGTTAAATAATCTTTTTTTGAAAACTCAATAATTTTTGAGTTATTCGTGGTTGAAAATTGACCGTTTTCATTGAAAAATGACACCTTTTCGGCCGGTTTTTTGCGAATACGTTAAAATCTATGCATCTAACAAAAAAAAATTATATAAAACATTTTTGTAGCTTATAAAAAAACAAAGAGATTGGTTCCTTCATATATCTTCTAGTTAAAAAACAAAAGGAGATATGGTAGGTGAGAAGAGTCTCTTTTTTGGTGCATGCTAAAATCGGTGTATTCAACTTGAAATAAAAGAGAAACGGTAGATTTTAGTTGTATATTGCTACCAATACCTTTTGTAGTAATTGAAAAGACCTTTAGAATGAGCAACATTAAATGTCTATTACATTCAAAGTAAGCTAGATAGGCTGCAAAAAAAATTGATGACAAATAGAATTTAAAAAAAAATGTGAAGTACATTTAACCCCTCATCCATCAGAATTTAAATGCATC
The DNA here is from genome assembly GCF_917563875.1 of Diabrotica virgifera virgifera. Taxonomy (NCBI): domain Eukaryota; kingdom Metazoa; phylum Arthropoda; class Insecta; order Coleoptera; family Chrysomelidae; genus Diabrotica; species Diabrotica virgifera. The sequence goes on along the minus strand of NC_065444.1, from coordinate 183,069,710 downwards.
GTTTTCCTTTTACAATACTTTTTATTATGGTGTTACTTCTATGTTAAAAAAGTTGGACGGGTTTAAAATAAACAGTTTTTGAAAATAATAAGATCAAATTCAAGAGCGCATTTTTAAATTTTCTTAAGAATCTTCCCTTTTCTCCATGTAACTCGAAAATGATAAGAGATACAAAAAAAAGGTACCACACAAAAATGTAGGACTTTGTTGAATAAAAATTTTGTTTTGTGTTTCATTATTGTATCTCTTATCATTTTCAAGTTACATGTAGAAAAAGAAGATTTTTAAGGAAATCTAAAAATGGGCTCTATAAATTGATCTTATTTTTTTCTTCAAAACCCATTTATTTTAAACCCGTCCAACTTTTTGAACCCGTCCATAATATTATAGTAAAAGGTATTGTAGAAGTAAAATGATGCATTAAAATTCTGGTGGATGAGAGGTTAAATATACTTTTCATTTTTTCTTAAAATACATTAGTCATCAATTTTTTGCAGCATATCTCGCTTAGTTTGAACGCAATATACCTTTAATATTGCTCATTTTAAAGATTTTTTTAAGCACTACAAAAGGTATTGGTAACATTATACAATTAATCTCGACCGTTTTTCTGTTATTTCAAGTTGAATACAACGACTTGAGCATGCACCAAAAAAACAAACTATTTTTACTCACCATATCTCTTTTTATATTATAACTAGAAGATTTATGAAGGAACTAGTCTCTTTGTTTTTTATAAGCTACAAAAATGTTTTATATAGTGCTTTTAGTTAGATTCAACCTTTTTTAAGATATTTGCAAAAACCGTTCGAAAAGGTGTCATCTTTTAATGAAACTGGCCAATTTTTAACCACGAATAACTCAAAAAATATTGAGTTTAAAAAAATATAGAACAGTTTTTGCCTACAATTAAGTTCTCTTTTGTGGTTATTTTAACCAAGAAATTTTCAACCGCCAAGAAGGGGTGGGAACCATCCCCAAGATAAAAGCACACATCGGCATAGGGTAGACTTTGAATTTGGAGACAAGTAGAGGCTAATCCCAAAATTTCATTAAAATCCATGCAGTAGGATAGAATTCGGAGGTAATATCCTATTTTTGCTCCCATTGAATGGCTTAAAAATACGTGTCGAAAATTTTCGGGCCAAAAAAGGTGATCTTTTGTATTTGTTTAAAAAAAAGTTTAAACAATTTCTGCCCAAAAATTCCGCCCGGCTCCTTCAGATTGGTTTAAAGGAGACATTTTTGAATAGGAATCCACAAAGAAACCTAATCAGAAATTTTTTCTGACGGGAGCGGCCTCACCACATGGACTAGTTATTATAAAAGAAACGAACAAAAACGCCTTTGCCATTAAAGTATTGAGTAAAACAACACACAACAGAAAAGACAGAACTAGAAATGATCAAATACGAAACCAACTAGAGGAAGGATCCATAATAAGTAAAACAACCAGAAAGCAGTTGTAATGCATGTAGAAATTCACATATACTGAGGATGGGAGAGAAAATATTGCCAAAGGGAATGTTAGAAAGTAAGAGAATAAATTAACGAAAAACAAAACGATCAAGAAAAAGTGGGATAAATGAAATTAACGAAAAACAAAACGATCAAGAAAAAGTGGGATAAATGAAATTAACGAAAAACAAAACGATCAAGAAAAAGTGGGATAAATGAAATTATAAAAGCAGATAAACCGAAGGGATGAACTACACAGAAATAAAAATGGTATCGCGAAATGATTGGAAAAAGGAAATGGACACTAAAACAATTAAAATCCGATGCCCCAGCGTATACAGGAAGTTCAGATAAGAAAATGAAGAATAGTACATAATATTACAAAACAAATATACTATATAGATTTATCATTATACAACAGGGTGCTATGTTACGATATAATAAAAGCTAAACATTAATAAAATTCCCCACTACACAAATATTAGTTTAAATGTTAGATACTAATAATAATATATTCAAGCACAAAAATGCAAACAATATAAATTAAAAAAAAGAGGCTACCTAAGTTCATTTCTTTTTAAATAAGTAAGGAACGAAATAAGAGAAGGTTAAATGCAAATAATACAAAATATTAAAAAGACAGGCAAGACAAAAGAAGGGAATCTATCAAAGTAAATCTATCAGAGTAGTTAAGGACAGAATACTGAAAGAACAGCGTGAATAAATCGAGATAATATAACGTAAACACGATTAGTTCAAGCTCGAAAAAAAGGTAAAAGAATCTGCAGGTCTCTATAAGTCAGGAATTCTTTAAAAGCGCTCAGGGAAATCCAGTCGTTGATATTGAAGAAATAGAAACAACGTGGATAAAGTATGTGACAAAACCATTTAAAGACAATAGATGGTTACTATCACTTGCTATTACACAGAATAGAAATATCTACCTGACAATAGATATCATCACCTTGTCGTTTTAGACACCAGAGACCGCCGTGTAGTAAGCAATATATGCTACGAACAAACTGCAGTTGTTAGAGTTGAGGATCACTTAACAGACGACGTAAAGATAAAAATTGGTGTGCGAGAGACATATAGACTGCCTTAACTGCATAATACTTATAAATCGAGAACCACTTAACAACATGACTGGAAGGCCTGCAGACGCTTGTTTCAAGGGTAGCAGAAGTAAGTAATACGTTTGGGCTTGATTTTAACATCAAAAACTAAATAATATATTGTTATAATCAAACATAGTTTAACACTGGGACAATAAGTTAACCAACAACCGGTACCTATAACACATCACAAACTTTTGCTATTTGGGTGCGAATTTAAACGAAGCAAGCGTCCGTGAAGTCACTGGAAGCGTTTGAAATATGGTATTATAGACGCATGTTGAGGATTAACTGGATATACAAAGTTACCAATTAAGAAATTCTGCACATTCCGTGCAAAGTATGTAAACTAGTCATGATCATAAAGCGTCGCAAACTGGAATGCCTGGGCCATAATGCGTAATGAATAATGATACTTCGGACTATACTTCAAGGTAAAATGCATGAAAAAAAAAAGGTCCAGGAAGAAGAAAAATATCCGGGTTGCATAATCTGCGAAGTGGTTTAACTTAACCGTTACCGGACTATCAAGGGGCAGCAGCGAATAAAGTCAAAATAGGCATGTTAGTATCCCTCATCGGTAACGGATAGGCACCATAACAAGAAGAATAACAAAGTGTAATAAACCAAAATAATGATTACATGCTTTGAACAAGAAATATATGCAGCATAAAGGGAATATACGAGATAAAATAAAAAACCGACTAAGAATGATGAAAACAAAAAATATATTCAAAGCATAAAGCAACCAAATATAGTATACACCTATAATATTTGAAAAAGCTTAATGGATCTTTTGGTAGAAATATTACTAGTGGCAGAGATAAGATACTCACCTACATATTTATACAGAAATAGAAATTATAAACAAAGAGGAAAACACAAATGATTTTAGGAAATATTACAATTCAGTAATAATTGATAGAAAGTATATGGAGAAACTTTTTGATTTACCAAACTCATTCAAGAATATTTTGCCAGAAGAGTGATCTTTAATAACGGACATAATATTATCTGGAGTATGTGGTTCCGGCATTAAACCAAGAATATTTTTCTGATACTTAGACTAATACCAATAGAAAAACCGACTAGAAAATTTTCCTAGTAAAGCTCATCTAACTTAGCGCAAAGGTATCAGCTTAAAAATTTAATTTCCGAATAATAGTTTAATAAAAAATTTCACTACGAGCAAGAAGTTAAATATCAGGTGACATAAGGATATAAAAAAGTATCAAGCAGGGTTGTATGATGTCAAAACCGCTGGTCTTTAGAGATTAAAAGTTAAAATAACAGAAACCGGCAAAAATTTGGTCTGCCACTAAATATAAAAAACACTAAAATGGCAATAATCGTAAATAGACATATCAACAATATTACCTAATTCGCAGATAAGAACAAAATAAGTACAACACCTCCAACTACGTATAACCTGTAATCAGGATAAGGATAGCTTGTGCAGTTTGAAACAAATCTTGCAGAATTTTGTAGAGGTCTGGATACTATGTAAATAACAAATGCATGAACACATTTTGGACAGTTCAGATTTTGGCATATCAACAGATCCTGAAAAACTCTTATAAAAATAAAATAGTTAACCACGAAGTACTCCAAAGGATATGCGTTTTTTATCTTTTGGCGGGAGGCATTATAAGTGGAAATAAATACTCATTGTTACAATTAATTATAAAAGGACATATTCGACACAAGCATTACTTTGGGAGGATAATGATGTTTTGATTGAGAAACCTAAGAGAATGATGCACTTGTTTATGCTTCTATCCAACTATTCCGAGCAGTGGTCTCGCAACAAGTTAGTACGGCACTACAAGAAGAAGAAATGCTCAAGAAGTAACTCTTGGTAGTTAGTAATCTCATATCCTAATCTAGATGAATATAGTTACCTAGATTTATTTTAATATTTTGTCTACTTACATTAAAGTATGATGATGATCTCTAAGAGGGAACAGCAATTTGGACGAATCAGTGTGAACGGTCAACAAAAAATAAAGAGTAAAGACATACACCTACCTTGATACGAACATGAATGAAAATTGGGACCATCCCATAGAAATCAATTGTAGGATAGAGAAACCAAGATCTACATTTAAAAAAATGGCTAAGTTTTTTAAATGTCATGATTTTTTAATACCCATAAAATCAGGTTACTGCGATGTTATAAATCTTTCCTATAGTGTTGTACAGAGTTGAGTCGTGGACTCTCACAGGCGCCACCTGAAAGAAAATTGAGGTTTTTGCAATGTGGTTTTATCGTTGAATTCTGAAGATATCTTATACCAACCACGTTACTAATCAAGGAGTTTTTCTGAGAATGAAAAAAATCGAATAGCTCGGTCACATCATGAGGAAAAGCGAAAGATATGGACTGCTGCAACTAATCTTAAAAGGAAAGGTAGAAGGAAAACGTGGACCAGGAAGGCGAAGGACTTCCTGGCTGAAAAACTACGTACGTGGTTCAAAACAACAACCACAAATCTTTTCAGAGCAACAGTGTGCAAAGTACAACGTGCTATGATGGTCGCCAACATCCGAAACGGATAGGCACTACAAGAAGAAGAAGATATTAAAGTATAAGTAGACAAAATGGCTACTTATACTTTAAGTATGTCTGTCTATACGAGTATCGTATTCTGTAATTAAATTTTTGTCCTCTGGTCTTGTTTTTGACGTCTCAATTAATAAATTGTAATTCTGATTGCCGCTGTTTATGTATCTTTGAGTTAAACTCCATAAATTAAAAGTAGGTAGGTACTCTGGTGATGAACAGCAAAAAGCATTATATGTGATGATAATGTATTTGTTCCACTAAGCTGTTTATTTTAATTATTCAGGTTCTGACTTTAAAATTACAATAAATACCAGTAACAAAATATAATCTTATCGTCTAGTAATAACTATTGCGTGGTTAAAGTGAGCAAATTAGCTAACAGGAGCTCTATCTGGGACATAACAAAGAAATAAATTTGCCACGCGATAGGAAAGCACACAGAGAAAATACTGCAATTAATAGTTCAAGCTGAAATCGACTGTTATTTTTTTTACTCTGCTACGGGCTAAACCAAGTGAATTAGTTTATTCTCTATTTGTAAATTACACTACTCAAATGTACAAGGTGACAACATTTTTAGAAAAAATACAAAGTATAATATGTTAAGGAAGAATACGTGAAAAAGTGGCTGGCTGATTACCGATAGACACCTGTCCAAATATCTTAATAGATATTTGGGATATATGTCCAAAAATATAGTGTATCCGGACATGGTATCCATTGCACGATACGTACGAAGAAAAAGATAATTTGCATTTAGATAAGGTATCAAGTTACACTATTGTTGTATGTACTATCTTATTTCAATTTAAAAATCTCAAAAAACGATAAGAGCTGTCCTTTTATAACTTTGGGATTCACAGAGGATAACACCCAAAACAAATTGCATTATTGTCACACAATTGTAGCAATAGTATCAAAAGTGACATATAGTCTACCAGTGTTTCCAAACGTGGGGCCCACGCCCCACAGGGGGACAATTTGATTGTTACGGACTAGACGCGAGTTTAACTCTTTCGCCCCGGAACATTTAAATACAATGCTAGATTTGTGTAAGAGAGAATTTAGTAAAACCGTCAGTATCAGCATTTCTTAACACTGTTTTTGAACAAGTTGACAAAGATGTATAACAATACTGTTATAGCAGCAAAATAGACGAAATGAGTGAAGATATTGAATAACAACTTGTTGAAAAGCTGAAAACAAGAAACTCAGTGCAAACGGATGAATCAACTTTGAGAGACAGTGACGCAGTATTGATAATATAATTTATGATATTTATATTTTAGGTATATTTAAGATATTTATATCGATACAGGGTATTTTGCTGAAAAAATTTTGTTCTGTAAAAGATTAGAAAGCACAACTACTATAATAAGCTAAAAAACTACTTGGATGTCAATAATGTACTAATGAAAATATAACATCTTGTGCTGCTGATGGTACACCTAATTGCTATTAGGCCCTTCATCAGGCAAGATAAATACCAGGTTAAGATTGATGAAACATGCTAACCTAGAAATGATCCTTGTGCATTGTGTTATTCATAGAAAGAACTCGGTAGCTAGAAATATCTAGCTTGTTCAAAAAATAAACTACTACATTCAGTAATAAAGTATGTTAATGCTATTAAAGCTAACTCTAAATGTGATCGTCTATTCAAGCTACGTATTTTGTGAAGAACAAAATAAGGACCATATAAGACTTTTATTTCATACTAAAGTAAGATGGTCATCTGAAGGGAAAAAGATTTACGGAAATATTATTGAATTTTTAAGCGAAAAACCTGAAATGAAGTAGATATCTGTTAACAATCGATGGTAAAGCATTTGTAAGTTATTTAGCCGATATCTTTGAAAAATTAAATACTTATATTAAATAGGAAATTTCAAAACGCAAGTAAAACTTTGTCGATGCAAAAGCGAAGATATTTATTTTCATTACACATGAGTTATATCAGAAACACATTAACAACAAAACATTGATCAGTTTAATTTGCTCAAAAAATGTGAAGTAACTGACACTGCCTGTACTTGTTACTGTCAATCACCTGAATATTCGATCGGTTGTTTTAAAAGAATACTAATGAACCATTAATGCCTCCATTTTACCCCTTTTCGGGCTTTTATATCAATCTTTATTTTGGACTTTGAAAGTAAACGGTACGTGAGTATCGTTACTTATTAGCGAGGTTACCTAAACAAACTCTATCAATCAACCTTCGCTTTATTTGTGATTATAGAAATGTATCGACCTAATTATGCTTAAATTATATACATATTTTGGATACATATCGTATTATACAGTAGGGGTTTTTTCCCTTATGTACAACCAAATGTGCAATAAAACTATTGCTACCTTTCCATCTTTTTATTTTTAGCTTAATGTGGAGTTAGTGCTGTAAATGCTTTACTGGTAAAAAATGGGCTGGATATAACACAACGTGGAGACTTAAAATTGAAGCTAAACAAATTGGAACTTAATATAAAATTATGTGCAGCAAGAATCAAGCTCAAGGATCTCACCAAATTAAAAAAAAATATTTATAGAAAAATTTTTAATAAAATTATTTGGAATTTGGATGTTTCATTATTTTTTAATAATTTTCAAAAATTAAAAAAATATTTATTTCATAATTTTTCATTTTGTTTTGAAAAGTTTTTGTCGTTCGTTAACAATTTCCTACTGATTACTTCCTAAAACCTACCATTTGTTTCGTAAGTAAACTAAAAAATTTTTTAATAATAAAAATTATATATGTTACATAAGAGGGGGGGGCCTGAGAATTTTAGAAAGGATACGGTGGGGCATGGCACAGAAAAGGTTGGGAACCACTCTAGATAGAATAAAAACTTAATTCGTTACTAATTTTAAGACTCATTAAATAATATAAATATACAACACTTACATGTCTTTTATAGTAGGGATACTGGTAAGGAAGGAGATAATTTGAATATCACAAATGTACACAAATCAATGCAAGATGTTATGAGCTTTCTCCAGGCTGTATAAGCTGTATATCCTATACCTGGATCTCACCAAATTAAAATAAAAATAATTATAGAACAATTTTTATTAAAATTATTTGGAATTTGCATGTTTCATTATTTTTAGATAATTTTCAAAATATTTATTTCATAATTTTTCATTATGTTTTGAAAAGCTGTTGTGGTTCGTTAACAGTTTCCTACTGATTTTGGAGATATACTGATTTCCTACTGATGGGAGAGGGGGGCATGAGAATTTTAGATTAGAAAGGATAAGGTGGGGCATGGCACAGAAAAGGTTGGGAAACACTCTAGATAGAATAAAAACATAATTCCTTACTAATTTCAAGACTCATTAAATTATATAAATATACAACACTTACATGTTGTTTATAGTAGAGATATTGGTAAGAAAGGATAAAGGAGATAATTTGAATATCACAAATGTACACAAATCAATGCAAGCTATTATGGGCTTTCTCCGGGCTGTATAATCTGTGTATCCTATACCTGATTTTTATTTTAGTTTATATGAAGGTATAATAGAAAAAAAATCAAAAAAATTCACTAAAAAAAATTAGGAAACGAGAGCCAAAGAGAATTTTAGTAAATATGTACTTATTTACATTTTTATGCCAGTAATAATATTATTGTTTCGAAATTTTAAATATTATCCAGTCTCCATCTTTATCCAAAATTATATATAAATTTCACACGCATGTGCAAGTAAAAATATTTTATTCTAAATAAAAAATAATAACGACAAATTATATTATATTATAAAAAATATAATATATATTATTATTATAAAAAATATAATAATAATTAGAGAGTGGTGTTTAGTATAAACAGTTTTCATTTATTTTAACAATGTTCTATTTTAAGTTTAATTTAAATTTCTTATGTATGATTAACGCAAATAATATAAATATATATACCAACTTTGATACATTATTATAAAAAATAATAAAAATACATTTATGCCCTTTAACAATTTTTATTTATAAAAAAATACTTAATGATTTAATATTTAAGCCCCATTAAAATTAAACGAAAAATGTGAAAATAAATTATTTTTTACACACTATTTATTTTTTTATCTGGTAAATTTCCGTAAAACTTTTGAGCCATTAATTATTTGGTTGTTTGTATTATATTCATATAGTGTTAGATACACTTTGTATTTTTTTTAAATAATATATATATATATATATATATATATATATATATATATATATATATATATATATATATATATACATTTAGTAAGGGTTAATTTTAATTTACCTTTTAAAAAAATATATAAACTTTAAAATTTTTTTTAAATTAAAAAATATTTAAAAAATTCCTACAAACCTTGTATTACTACAAACTGCCTCTATCATTTTCACGCCCCCTTTGGCTCACCCCTTTGTCCAAAAACCAAAACTCAATCATCCCCTACACCTCGATAACTTTTTAACATAGTCCAAAATAAAAAAAAAACTGCCCCCAAAAATTAAAAAACGCCACTAAAAAATCCAACAATATCTACGCGTAAAACGACACCACAAACTTAATGTTAGCACGTGGAAAAATCTTGCCTGGTAAACGTGCGTATACCCCAAAGTGCGTGTTGCAACTGCAGAAATAAACGTATGAGTCAACAGGATGAAAATTTCTTTCGCGTTTCCGCTCGGCAGGATTCGCTAGTATACAACTTTGTTCGGGTGCGTGCGTATACCCCACGCACTAGACTGCAACTGCAGGAGGCACTCGTTTACAGCAGGAGCGTCAAGAACGGACAGCGCGGAGCGAGAAAGACAGGTTCACAGAAGGAAGTAGGAAAGAGGCTGCGCACGATCAAAAGCGCACGAATGCAGGAGTCTCTACGGGTCTACGTAACAGCGAAGCCTTGCCCACCCCTTAGGATAGGGTCCGGTCCGTAAGAGCAGGAGATGGAAAGGACAGGACAGAGGAACGTGTGTTTGAAGTGACTGATACTTATTTGGAGTTGAGGTGAGGAACTGGACGCGGGCCGTTGAGTTTCGATAGGTAAATTGCGTCTTAAGACTTTTCTGATTAAAACTAGGTTACTGGGGAAGCACTGTGTCTTATCTGACCCTGATCGACGCTATCTGCTATTTGGAAATAAAGAAACTAGGGAATATTTATTTTTTTGGAAAACACGTTTTAATTTGTATACGTCCAGAGTAAGTTTATACATTTTAAACTGACGGACGCGGGTAATTCAACGTTTTCACATTTTTTCAAAATTGGTGAAAACAAAAGCTTTTAGGCAATTTCCTTAAATATTATTTGACAGTAAACCAACTCTTTTTTTACTTATGTTACCTATAGATGATTTTATAAACGGAACATTCTAATAAATTTGGAAGCTAAGTAGTTGTCGTGTACTAGGGCAGTCCGATAAGTACTTAGCCTCTCCGCCCGATGGCGCCACTATCGCAAATGAAGTGTACTGTCATTTAATGCATTCTCGTAGACGGCTAATGTCAAATTGAAATTATAGCATTGTTGTGATTGCGTGTGAAAGTCAGCGTGTCCGCGGATTTTAATAAAATGGAAAAAGAGCAATATCGGTCGGTGATTAGATTCTTGTTTTTTACAAGTAGTATTATAGTATTGTTGTGATTGCGTGTGAAAGTCAGCGTGTCCACGGATTTTAATAAAATGGAAAAAGAGCAATATCGGTCGGTGATTCGATTCTTGTTTTTGGAAGGGAAATCACCCAGCGAAATCAAAGTGTGTACGGTGATCCATCTCCTTCAATCGCAACTGTCAAAAATTGGTTTATTGAGTTTCAATTCTTCTTTTATTAGCCTTGCGACATCCAATATTGGACGTAGGCCTCCCCTTCGCTCCTCCATCTTTCTCTATCCTGAGCCATGTGCATCCATTTTGAGCCTGCCTGGTGTTTTAGGTCATCTATCCATCTCATCTGTAGTCTTCCTCTCTTTCGTTTATATGTCCATGGTCTCCACTCTGTAATAATTTTATTCCATCTTTCGTCTTTTTGTCTAATCGTATGACCGGCGAATTTCCATTTTAGTTTATCTGTTTGACGAGTAGCATCTTTAACTTTTGTGGTATTTCTTGCCCAGGAATTCTTTTTCTATCTGACAGTCCTACGTTGATCATTTGTCTTTCCATTGCTCTTTGTGTTTTCACAATTCTGTCCATATTCGCTTTTGTGAACGTCCATGTTTTACATCCATATGTAAGGACCGGTAGAATATATTGGTCGTAAATTTTCGTTTTTAGATATTGAGGGTATTTTTTATTCTTCAATATGAAGCTGAGCTTACCAAACGAGGCCCACGCTAACTTCGTTCGTCTCTTTATTTCTGCTGTTTGGTTGTCTCTACTCAATTTTATTATTTGTCCCAAGTATAGTATTCATTCGCTTCCTCTATTTGGTTTTGTTTAACTACGATTCTTAGCTCATCCTTTTGATTTGTTATCACTTTTGTTTTGCTGTAATTCATATTTAATCCAACTTTACTGGCTTCGTGGTCTAGTTGTTGTATCATTATTTGTAGTTGTTCCTTGTCTGTAGCGATAATGACGATATCGTCAGCGTATCTTAGGTGATTTAAGTATTGGCCGTTAATGATGATTCCATATTTTTCCCACTGTAATCTCTTGAAAATGTCTTCAAGAGCTTGGTTGAAGAGCTTCGGCGAAATCGTATCTCCCTGTCTAACGCCCCTTTTAATAGGTATGGGGTGTGTATTCTGTTCAAGTCGGATCGTAGTTGTGGCCTTACTGTATATATTAGAGATTAGTTCTGTATACCTGTAATCTACTCTGCTATTGTGTAGTGATTGTCTCACCGCCCAGTGTTCTATGGAATCGAATGCCTTTTCAAAATCTATAAATGCCATACATATGGGTATTTGCGCGAAGGTGCGCGAGATAGCTGACACAATAGGCAACTCAAAAGACCGCGTAGGTCATATCCTGCATAAAATATTTGGCATGAGAAAGCTGTTGGAACGATGGGTGCCCCGTTTGCTCACTTAAGACAATAAGCGCAACCGTGAGACCACTTCAGAGCAGTGTTTGACGCTATTTAAGTGTGATCCAAAGGAGTTTTTACGCCGTTTCATAACTGTCGACGAAACATGGATTCACTGGTATACATCAGAAACCAAGGAACAGTCGAAAGAGTGGACAGCACCCGGCGAACGAGCTCTGAACAAGGCGAAGACTGTCCAATCGGCCGGAAAGGTGATGGCCAGCATTTTCTGGGATTCACAAGGTGTGATCTACATCGACTACTTAAAGAAGGGCAAAACGATCACAGGGCCATATTATGCCGAATTATTGGGCTGACTCGACGCCAAATTAAAGAAAAAACGACCCCATTTGGCAAAGAAAAAAGTGCTCTTCCACCATGAAAACGCACCGGCTCACACTTCCGCCGTCGCCATAGCCAAATTGGTCGAATTGGGCTACGAATTGTTGCCCCATCCACCGTATTCTCTAGATTTGGCTCCGTGCGACTACTATTTGTTTCCAAACTTAAAGAAGACACTCGCTGGGCAGAAATTGCAGTCGAATGGATAGGTTATCGCCGCCACGGAAGCCTATTTTGCAGACCTCGAGAAAAGGTATTTATCAGACGAGTTAAAGAAGTTGCAGCATCGCTGGGTCAAGTGAATCGAGCTAAAAGGAGACTATGTAGAGAAATAAATTGCCACTTTTCCAAAATTTTCCTTTTTATTTTGTAGGTTACATAAGTACTTATCGGACTGCCCACGTATGTATTAAACTCCAATAAATATTAATAATTTCAGAAACATAATATAATGTATTTATTACGTCAGATACTCTTACATATAATATTTTTTCTGTAACCGCGCCGAATACTAAACTTTTGGTATGATTTATTAAATTGAAAGTTTCACTTTACACAAAATTATACCGAAATCAATCTTTCCGGGGCGATTTTTTTTTCATTTTAGGATCGATATAAGACTCAAAATAGTTATTTATGAAACAGTTCGTGAAGTTGCTTTTTTCGAACGCACGCGATGTTTAGAGCACGAGCGACAACGGAGCGTGTGCTATACATCGCGTAAGTCCGCAGAAAGTACTTCACGCACAGTTTCATACAATATTTTATCTACGATAAACAAATAAAAAAACTGTAACTCTTCGTCACTGGAATTCATTTCTATTCTACAATTTTTAGAACTTTGACATTTAAAAATTCTAATTTATTTCAAACCACCAAAGTTAAGGATATTTGATTATATAAAAGTGTGTCAAAAGCAATGCGAAAAAGTAAATCCCATTTAAAATACATTGTTACTTCACGCACACTTTAAACCCTTCACGCACTGCTATCTGTAATGACAGTTTTCACAAACTAAAAACTTATACATAATATGACATAGAGTAGATAAATACTTTTAAGACGGTATAAAAATCGTGGTGATGATTATAAATTATAGGAATAGCATAATATTTTTACGCTCGATTAGCAAAGGAAGTGGAAATGACGGGAAAATTGACGAAAATAAAAATTGTGAAACATTCATAATGTTAAAAATCCATAATATGATAAGTTTCTGAGAATTAATTAACTCATTAACAGCAACCTAATGTCTCTGAAATGTTTCATCTTCTTCTTTACGTGCCTCATGCTTTAAGGACATTGAAGATTATCATGGCCCATTTAACTCTGTCTGCAGCGGTTTTGAAGAGTCCTTTTGTTGTTTTTCCACGCCAATGCTTTAAATTTTTCAACGAGGACATGCGTGGTCTCCCCGGTCCTCTCTTTCCCTCTACTTTTCCTTGTATAACTAAGCGTATCAACTCATATTTTTCATTTCTTGGTATGTGACCAAAGTAGCTAATTTTTCTTTCCTGTATAATGTTGAGTACTTCTTTTTCTTTTTTCATCTTTCTTAATATTTACATGGTATTTTCTACATTCTTCGATAACACCACATCTCAAAGCTGGCAAGTCTATTTCCAGTTGCGTTTGTAGTTGTCAAGGCTTCAACTCCATATAAAAGGACAGAGAGACAAAGCATTTCATACTCTAGTTCTAATTTCTATTCCCAGTTTTTCAATGCATAATACTGTTTTCATCTCATTGAAAGCGCTTCTGGCAATCTCTATGCGTCGTTTAATTTCGAGGCTGCGGTACTATTATTGATTTAGTTCACATCCCAAATAATTGTATCTGGGTACTTTCTCTAAAGCTTTTCCTTTAACGTAGATTGTTTCGTCTTCAATCTTGTTTTTATTGAAAATCATGACTTTTTTGTGTTAAGAGCCATTCCATACGTCTCGCAGTACTGCAATCAACCAAAAATTTGCAGCCCTCTCTGCTGTCCGCAAAGAGTATTGCATCGTCTGCATATCTGATATTATTCACTAATGCTCCTTTAATTGATATACCTTCATTGATATCCTCTAGTGCCTCTTTAAATATTTCTGCTGAACACATATTAAAAACTAGAGGGGATAGTACACATCCTTGTCGTTCTTTATGCTTTATAAAGAGTAGTCAAATATGATGGTATGCACATCGTTTTTGGAGTGTAGAAAATACAAAGTTATAAATATACTATAGTAAATAGAGCTCGGGAAATATGCACTTATAAAACCCTAAAGTATGCATGCAAATATGCACAAAAACAGTTGAAATATGCAGTTTAATATGCTTTTATGCATTTAATATATATAAATAAACAACAAGGTAATCCTTATTTTGAAGGTATTTAATTATTTATTTGATGCCAATGGACTGTCGAAGCATTTAAGCTAAAAAAAATATATACTTTACGCTAAAGTCATAAAAAATATTTATTAAAACTGCTCTAACCCACATCATTATATTCATTTATTCTTTGTATTGATCATCATTCTCTATTATTTATTATTACAATTATTATTAAAACTGTATATTGTTAAACGTTTTTCTAAATTTTATACAGAAAAACAGCCGTAAGTTAGGTATATCTGATTGTAATTGTTTAAGCATACACGGAAAAACTTCTTTCTACTTCACATGAAGTTAAAGAAGCAAACTTAAAATATTGTTTAATTGAGGGTTCTACCTATAATCTTAAATTATCTTCACATTTCCCCATCTTAATATTATTTTTTTTAATAATCGGTACACGGTATGGATAACTGTTACTGGTAAAACGGTTTAAGTGCAGATGTTAACTACATATTACTAATCATTTTTGTCACAGCTGTTATCCACAGTGTAACTACAACTGGCACATTGCATAATACTTAATTACTCTTCAAAATTGGTCACAAATCTAGTATTTATTTACTTAAAAAATAATCCTGTATTAACACGGGTTTACACATTACAGAATACTAAAAATAGCTTTTTGGTTCAGTAAAATGGTTCAAGCGCATTTAAACCCGTTTATTACTATTTGTTTTTACAGAATACTAAAAATAGTTTAGTGGTAAAACGGTTCAAGCGCACGGATTAACCTTACTACCAAAGCAAACTGCAATTGTTTCCAGTGAACTAAATGTAATGGCGATAGATGGCGACTATAGGGCGAAATATGATTAAATCGTTTTACCACAAAGTTCTAATACCATTTAAGTATGCGAATCTGTACTTACAGTAAAATTTCAAAAAAGTGCGCTTAAACCCTTTTACTTCTAACCCCCTCAATTATTTTGTGATATTCCTCATTTTTCTTTAAAACCGTGCAGAATTTTTGATACACTTTGTTGGTTTCACCAAGGTGTTTAATTATTTCATTTAATGAATTGATAATTTCAATACTTTGGTCTAAAGAAATGTTTCGCTTTTCTAATTTAGCAATTGGCTAAGCAATATTTACAAAATTGGTTTGGATATGTGTCAAATTACTTTTTAATAACGTTTTTTTTTAAAAACATCCACACCTTTTTCACAGCACCTGAGTTACGTCTACATCTAAAGTACAAATGACGTCTCTAATTCCCTCAAAATATTGGTTATGAAATTTACAGAATTTAACTATGTTCTCCATCTAGTTATCACAGGTTTAAGTGGTAAAGGCACATTAGGTAAACGATCTTTATACACCTATATTCGCAGAAGGGCTTTTAAAAATAGGTTTTTATTGACCATTGGAAATTCCATCCTTAGAATTTGTAGCCTCCTGCTACTCTATTTGTAGCAGAAGCGTGCTCTAGACAAGTAACAAATTTGAAAAAATATTTTTTAATTGTTGTCCACTTTTGATCATATGGCGCAGCATCACTTAACAATAACAAAATGTTTTCACTAACAAAATGTGACTGCATATTGTAGAGTCTCCTTCGTCTCATTTATTCGTCGCCTTATAAATTGTAAAAGGCAGATATTAAGGATATTACCAGAAAGAGATTCCACGAGAATTTTCAGATTTATTGTTTAGATCTGAGACTTCTCATTTTTCTGTAAAATGCGTATATGCAAAAAAATGTAAAAAAGTCTAAAAATATACAATTTTAATAAATGCATATGCACTTACAAAATTTATCGAAAATATGCAAATATGCACTTAACATGCATTTTGCATATTTCTTGAGCTCTAATAATAAAAATATCGACTTTATAGTTGCACTCATCATCATCATCATCATCATCATTACCTCTATAACCCTTAGTGGGTCTTGGCCGTTCTAGGATCAGCTTCCATTCCTTCCTACCTTTTGCCTTGGTTTTCCAATTTTATACTCTTAACACTCACTTCCACTTGCTCCTTAAATCGTGCTCTAGGCCTGGCTCTTCTCCTCGCTTTATCCGGTCTCTGGCACCATCTCGTCCATTCTCTCTTAGTGGACTAGCTACCGCTACCTGTTTATTTTGATGGACCTACCAATACTACGTTCACTATAAAGCGGTCATTCTCTCAACTTATAGTTGCATTCACTTTTCTAAATCCTCCTTGAAATGCACCTACTCTTTTCCCCATTCTTTTGTTTAAATATTTTTTAATATTTGCTGTATATTTGGTACCGTACGTTTTTTCTTCTTCTTCAGATGCAAATCCACTAATGGATGTTAGCGATCACATTTTTCATTAACTCTTTGTCTCTTGCAATGTGTATAAGAGATTGTATGTCGCTAATCCCTGTCGAAAGATATGGACTGCTGCAACTGGTCTTACAGGGAAAAGTAGAGGGAAAACGAGGACCAGGAAGGCGAAGGATTTCGTGGCTGAAAAATCTACGTGGTTCAACACAACCACTACAAATCTTTTCAGAGCAGCAGTGTACAAAGTACAGATTGCCATGATGGTCGCTAACATCCGAAACGGATAGGCACTACAAGAAGAAGAAGAATCCCTGTCTATTGCCTTATTTTTCGGAGCCAGGACAATTTCTTGCGTCCTATTTCTCTCTTGCCTTCAATTTTACCCTCGCCAGATACGCCATTTTTTTTTTCTTGATGGTTTCGAAAAGTTGACGTTCTTGGTTGATTCTCTTAAGGACCTCTACATTTCGCCGTCCATGGCATCTTTAGGATACAGCGATAAAGCCATATTTCGAAGGTTTCTTATCTGTTTATATCCCTTGTTTTG
The DNA here is from genome assembly GCF_917563875.1 of Diabrotica virgifera virgifera. NCBI lineage: Eukaryota > Metazoa > Arthropoda > Insecta > Coleoptera > Chrysomelidae > Diabrotica > Diabrotica virgifera. The sequence continues at coordinate 183,052,036 of NC_065444.1, read as the reverse complement.
AGTATCCAGCCTTCTATCCCATATTTCAGCACCGACCATACGTAGCACTTAGTAAACCTTAGTCTCAGTTGAAGATCGAACTCTGAACAGGACAGTACCTTTCTGATTTTTACGAAAGCTTGTCGAGCTTGCTCAATACGACATTTTACTTCCCTGTCCAATGCCCAGTCTTCAAAAAGCCATGTTCCTAGGTATTTAAATTTGCTCACTCTTTCAATGGATTTGGTATTCAGTGTTATGGTGGAGTATCCGAGTTTCTGGAGATGATCATGAATTTGGTCTTTTTGGTAATAATCTCTAATCCCATTCGCTTACTGTGTTCTTCGATTATAGTGACAACTTGTTGAAGATCGACTATGTTGTCACAAATTAAGACACCATCATCAGCATATCGTATGTTGTTGATCAATACTCCATTCACTTTTTCCTTCTGCGGACGTGGACTATAATTTCAACGGTTTTTTTAAAAGCTTGTCTCTATCTTCAATAAGGCATTTCCTTTAATTTCAATTAAGCCAAAACATCACAAACCCTGGGCTACCAAAGGTATCCGCATATCAGCCAAAAATATGCGCTCACTATTGTATATCAAGAAATTTGCTACCAACGTCTCTGTCACTCAATATATCACCAAGTACAGGGTAACCTATCTAAAACTCATCAAGTCAGCTAAAAAAGCCTACTATCAAAATCGTATGGAAAGCGCTAAAAGTGTTGCAAAAGAAACTTGGTCCATAATAACCGATCTTCGAAATAGAACTCACGCAGTTCAAACATTTGCCCTTCCAGACCCGGAAAATCTAAACGAATATTTCGTTAATGTGAGTAAAAATATAACTTCTCGAATTCATTCTTTTTAAGACCAATCGATATATCTAAACTGATCCAAACTATCAATAGTATCAAAAGCAAATCATCCTGTAGTACTGATGGACTATCCATAAAAATCTTCTCAAACCTCACAGAAAATGTGTTGGAAAACCTCGTCCCACTAATTAATGATTCCTTTGAAAGAGGCAAATTCCCAGAGTGCCTAAAGATAGCCATTATTATTCCCCTTCATAAGGGTGGTGAAAAATCTAATGCTTGCAACTATAGACCTATTGCCTTACTACCGGTACTTTCAAAAATTATTGAGAGACTCATAAAAACCCGTCTTATGTCCTTTCTCATTGATAACAACATCTTATCCCAAAATCAGTTCGGCTTTTTAACTAATAAATGTAACACTGATGCCTTGTTTTCTGTGTTTCATGAGGTTTACCAAGCACTAAACAATAATCTTTATACTGCCACTGTTTTCTGTGACTATGCCAAAGCTTTTGATTGTGTAAATCACGACATTTTGATTAAAAAACTAAATTTCTATGGGATTCGAGGTATTTCTTTGAATTGGTTCCAATCTTACTTGAATAATAGGAAACAACTAGTTAGAGCAAATTATACTGACTCTAGTCTCAAAAACATTGTATTTGGAGTACCACAAGGTTCAGTATTGGGTCCTCCACTGTTCCTTATCTTTATAAATGACATCACTAACTTAAAAATCGATGGAAAAATTTTTCTTTTTGCTGATGATACCAGTATCGCTTGGAGCAACTCAACTATTGCATCTCTTCATGCAACTATAACTTCTGATTTGCTTACGATAAAAACCTGGTCTGACTCTAATTTACTCACTTTTAACGTGGATAAGACAGTAGCATTATCCTATAAAAGTGCTCTTCAACCCCTGCTTGTTAATAACAGCCAGATCTCTACCGTTGATTCTGTAAAATTTCTTGGTATTTTTTTAGACAGCAACCTCAAATGGTCCCTTCATATCGATGTGTTAAGTAAGAAACTCGCCTCAGCCTGCTGTGCTATAAGATCTGTTTCGAAAGAACTTAATTTAGCATCTTCTAAACTAACATATTTTTCTTTGTTCGAGTCTCATCTTCGATATGGTCTTCCTTTTTGGGGTTCTAGTACAGCTGCCCAATTAGATGTTATTTTTAAATTACAAAAAAGAGCAATAAGGTATCTGTTTGGCCTCAGAAGAACAACACATTGCAGAAGTTACTTCAAAGATCACGGCATTTTAACCCTTACATCTTTATATATTTTAGAAACTGTTTGCTTAATTCGTAAACACATGCATGTCTTTCCAGCAAGGCCTCGTCATGACTACTCCACCAGAAATTCAAATTTTGATGTCTATTTACCGATCCCGTCCTCTGAGTTAGTAAAGAAATCTATATTATATTCCGCAAAAAAACTATACAACCATCTTCCTTTACAACTCAAATCTGCAACATCTTTCCCCAAGTTCCGTAAAATGACAAAAGCTCATCTATCTAAAAGACCATATTATTCAGTAGAAGAGTTTTTTAATGACTAACTAAGAAATTACAGTAATGTACAAGTAACCAAACTTATCTATATTTGGGTGTCACATGCAGCAGCTTAAACTTATTAGTTCCTATGTCTATAAATAGTTTACTTTGTTGTATATTCACTTTGCAATTTCTATAAATTGTTGCAATATATCGATTTTGTTTTTTTTTTCTTTACTTTATTAACTTATATTTTGTATTTATGTATATTTTTTTTTATATTGACGATTTATCAAATTTCGGAAAATTGTATTTGTTATTGTTATTGTTAGATATTATTTATTTATTTTTTCTGACTTTAATTAAGCTTTGTCCATAAAATTTGTATTTTCAGTGACAATAAAGCATATTTCTATTCTATTCTATACTTTGATTCCCATCTCTGCATCTTCCAAAGAATTAAAATATGGCTTCCGAATAAATTTAAAATAAAAGACGGGAAAGCACACATCCCTGTCGAAACCCCTTCTTATATGTATTGGTTTGGATGTAGAATTTTCTATTTTTATTTGTGCCGTTTGATACCAGTACAAGTTTTCAATGCATTTTATGTATTTTTGGTCTATATCAAGTTACTTGAGGACCTGCATTAACTTGTGGTGTTGGTCACGATCAAACGCTTTTTCGTAATCTAAAAAGCATAAAAACACGTCCTTCCTCTGATCGTAAAAATTTTCGACTCGCACCTGTGTTGCTACTATTGCTTCTCTTGTTCCCAAACCTTGCCTAAACCCGAACTGTGTATCACTGATATCCCATTCATATTTTTTGTATAATCGCTGATGTAGTTTTTTAAGAATATCTTTGAAGTGTGACTGATCAGTCTAATGAGTCTGTGATCTTCACATCTGCATTGGCTTTCTTGGGTAAGGGAGTAAATGTAGAGCGTAACCACTGTTGAAGATAGCAACCAGTTTCATAGATAAAATTAAATAATATTTTATGTAGTGCTGAAATTTCCCTTCCATTCAGTAGTCTAAGTATTTCTGAAGGGATTTCATCTGGTTTAGGTGCTTTATTGTTTTTATAATTTAATATTGCCTTTTATATCTTCTCTTTAGTGATTGAAGGGCCAGTCAGCTGGCCGTCTGTATAAACTTCACTCATGGGTCTTTTGTTATGGAAGAGCTCCTGGATATAGTTTTCCCATATACCAATTTTTTCCTTTTCACCCAGCACTATCTGGTTATCCTGATTGACTATGGTAGCTGGTCTTCATTTTCTGTATATTTCAGCAGTCTCCTTAAGCTTTTTATGTAAATTATGGTCGTTGTGCTGTCGTTGTAAATGTTCTAGATCGATAAATTGTTGCTTAAGCCATTCTTATCTTTGCCGTTTGTGGGAACTTAAAAAAAAGTGACAAAAATGATAAAACAAAAACTTAATTTATTAGGGGAAGTCTAGACGTGGTATTTTGATGCCAAAATGATAGAGCATAAGTTAATACGGTTAGGGTATGTTCATTTTTACGATCATCGATTATCTATGAATTTTCAAGTTCCTGAAAGAAGTAGGAGAGAAAGACCAAAAAAGACCTGAAAGAGACGCTTAGACAGGGCATGTTGCTACAGGGGATTGATATTCTTCTTCTTCTTGTGCCACTCCTATCGGATATTGAAAATCATCAATGCTATCCTGACCTTATTTACAGCTGACCTAAAGAGTTCATTAGGGTTGCAGCCAAACCACTCTCTAAAATTCCGCAACCATGACATTCTTTTACGGCCTTGATTCCGTTTTCCTACTATTTTTCCTTGCATTATATTTTAAAGTAATGCGTATTTATGTCCTCTCATCAGGTGACCCAAATATTCGAGTTTTCTTCGTTTTATAGTTAACAAAATTTCTGGGTCTTTTCTATCCTTCGTATTACTTCAATGTTTGTGACTCTTTTAACCCAACTTTATTGATAAGTATGATATTGGTTTGATAAGGATTGATGTTAGACCAGGGCGCATCTGTAAAAATATTAGTACATTTGGACGTTGAGAGGTGACTCAAATTTTTTTGCAGAAATTGCTTGAGAATAACTCAAATAATAATATTTGAGTTATCCTCCCTCTAAAAAAGGTCCGGAACATTGTTTAAATAATCAAAATGTCAAAAAATGAAGGAAAAATTCGATTTTTTTCTTCGTTTTTTGATTATAACTTTAAAAGTATTCATTTCCGAGGAAAGTTGTACTGACACAAACATTGCGTAATTAAATTTCCTACAATATAGAATTGGTTAAAAATTTAAAAAATAGTCACCGTTGTTGCAAAATAGCAATAATTGCGAAAAAACTATACAAAAACAAGTATTGGCATTTTACGTTTTTAAACCATTTATGCTACACTTAGGACCTTCATATTTCACGCAGAAAAACTTTATGATACAGTAAAATAATAGTGTAAATTTCATTAAGATCGGTTTACCAGATTTTGCAAAATAAATTTTGCAATCCAGCTTTCGCAAAAAAAATTCATTTTTTCAAAATGTCACAGGACTGAAAATAAAGCAGATAACAAGTTGAAATTTTTTTTGCTTATAGAAGTGTACTGTACCTTTCATTTGCAATTTGCAAAATTAAAATACATTAACTACTACGGCGTCAGAAATTTTTTGAAATAAACATTAATTATTGCTGCTACGTGCTGGACAGCGGATAGTTTGCTCTGATTGGGCATTCCAATGACCTTTGATAATGATTGATACATTTTAATTTTTTATTACATTTCGATATAAATAAATAAATTTGTTTATTGCAAAATAAAAACACATACTCTATCCTTTGAAATAACACTTTTTTTAGTAAAAACTTTCTTTGTTCATATATTTTAACTTAGAAAATAAAAGTTTATTATTTTTAAATATATGCAATTATTTAAACAATATTTCACAAACAAGAATAAAATTAGTTTTATTTTTGTGGAATTAAAATATTAAAATACAACAAAATATAGAGTAAGAAAATAATATATTAGATAAAGATTAAAAAAAATTTTGGTGGAAATCAACTTGTGTGAATCTAACACCGCTGTCCTGCGCGTGGCACCAAAAATTAATGTTAATTTAAAAAATTTCCTGACGCCGTGGCAATTAATCGATTTTAATTTTGAAAATTGCATATGGAAGGTACTGTACACTTCTATAAGCAAAAAAAAAATTCAACTTGCTATCTGCTTTATTTTCAGTCCAGGAATATTTAAAAAAAAGATTTTTTTTTGCGAAAGCTGGATTGCAAAATTTATTTTGCAAAATCTATTAAACCGATCTTAATTAAATTTACTTACTATATCATACAGTTTTTCTGGGTCAAATATGAAGGTCCTAAGTGTAGCATAAATGGTTGAAAAACGTAAAATGCGAATACTTGTTTATGTATGGTTTTTTCGCAATTATTGCTATCTTGCAAACATTTTTTAAATGTTTAACCAATTCTATATTATAGGAAATTTAATTACACAACTTTTATGTCAGTACCACTTTTCTCAAAAGTGAATAGTTTTAAAGTTATAATCAAAAAACCAATAAAAAATCGAATTTTTACTTCAAATTTTGACATTTTGATTATTTAAACAATGTTCCGGACCATTTTGACTGGGAGGATAACTCAAATATTATTATTTGAGTTATTTTCAAGCAATTTCTGCAAAAAAATTTGAGTCACCTCTCAACGTCCATCTCAAAACAGATGCGCCCTGGACTATGTAGGTATGACCCAAAATAGACAATTATGTAGAAATGTCATTAGGAAAGCCGACCATGCACAGGCATAAAGGCAAAGAGAATGATGATGATAAATATTGTGAAAATAACAGGAATAACAGGAATAAATAATATAATGAGTAATACAAGGCAGTAGAACTCCTAGATCTTCGTGTAAAATATTATTTTATAAACCAAATAAGTATTCAGCTATAAGGACGTGCCTCTAATATAGTTATTTTCCTAACAAGTGCAGAAAGTCATTCGGCGAAGCGGGAGTTCGGCAAGCAGTCGAGTGCGGAAATAGTATATTGTGCAACAAGTGCAGAAAGGTACTAATTTCTCACGAGTTTGAAAAGTTGCGGTACGAGCGCAAGCGAGTGCCGCAATTCAAACGAGTGAGAAATTACCTTTCTGCACGTGTTTCACACTATACTTTTTCTACAAGTACAGTTTTTCCTAAAAATAAAAATCACAATTTCCAAACGACGATTAATTATAATAGGTACCAATGTGATAAATTTTAAACTGTATTTAATTAATACCTACTAATCAATTTAAATTCCTTATACCTAAATAAATTGCACAGAAATCAGTTAAAAAATTAATGCACTGCCTTAATTTGTTTAAATTTAAACAATTATTACACATTATTGACATTATATTTTATGCAGTCACGGATTTACACAAAACCTACTTCATTCGACGTCTCTTGCACAGGTTGCTAAATCCTTATTGGTTATTTGATAATTATAAAATGTTTAATAAGAATAAAATTGTAAAATAAAACAGTTGTAACATCCATAATTTAGTTTCTATGCTATAGTTAAATATAATAATTGTCTTATAGGTTATATATTTGTCTAAAGTTTAACCACGGATGTAAACAGAATATAACGTTACTCAGAATGCGGTAGTCCACGGATGTAAACAGAATATAACGTTACTCAGAATGAGGTAGTCAACTGTGCAGAAAAGAACTTTGCGACACAGAAACGTCACTTTGCGGCACAGAAACGTCACTTTTCTGCACACTAATGTCAAATATCTCATACTGTGAGAAAATATCAAGTTTGCTAACGTAAAACCGTGCAGAAAAGTGCACTTTGAATAGTGGTTGTAGAAAAAGAGACTTTCTGCAAGAGTTAGGAACCATATTTTTTCTAAGAGTCTTTAAAAAATAACCAAATTTTAATCAAATAATTTAATTAATATGAAAATACATACACAAATTAATTCTTTGACAAGGTTGTCAAAACCAAACTTTCAATATAATTAGTTTCGTCATTAGCATGACGACGATCTTGGTTTCCATGACGATGATTCGCTATTATTGTCTACCGATTCGACTTTCGAATATTATGTCAAAATAATTTTATTTCACAATATCACAAGAGAGAAAATTTTGCCGGCAATATTTTCGACTGGTATGAAAGTTTGTTGCCTGGCAATTTTCGCGAATTAAATTTTGACTTAAATCACGAGACGTCAGTCGAGAGGAAGAGACTTCAACCTCTCACGGAAAAAATCATCGGGGAATATCAAGCAGGGTTTAGGCAAAATAGATCTACCATTGACCAACTATTTACAGTTAAACAAATACTAGCCAAAGCATGGGAATATGACATGGACGTTTACAATCTCTTTGTAGATTTTAAACAAGCCTATGATTCAATAGATAGAACAATTCTACCAAATATATTGCAAGAATTTGGCATACCATCAAAATTAATACGACTAGTGCAAATGACAATGACAGAAACAGAAGCACAAGTATGTATTCAAGGACAGATCACTGATGCGTTTACGATAACGCAAGGACTGAAACAAGGCGACGGACTGGCTCCAACGCTTTTTAATCTTGTTCTTGAATATGTAATTAGACGGTTGACGGTGAGTGGAAATAACATACTTATTAGGGTGGGCCGAAAAAGGGAAGAAAAAATTTTTTTTGGAAAATGAAGTTGGTATAGTAAAAAAAAGTTGCAAAATGGGCAGACAATCAAACAGTTTTTTTTTTATTTTAATTAAAAAAAATTTAGCTCCGCCCCAAGGGGTCAAAAAAAATTTTTTTCTGAATTTTTTTTTTTTGATTTGGTATAGCATAAAACTAAAAGATATAAGCCCATTTATGATGAGAAAAAAATTTGGTCAAATTATTTTAATATTTAACCGCGCCCCTGGCGTTTTGAAAAATGCACTTGAATAAAAAATTCGAAATATGCAGCTCTTCGCTTGAAAAAATGATGATTTATTTAAATTTTACAATAACATTCTATTTTTATCATCATTTATTCAACCCACAACTCACCACGGGGAGGTGGCTGCATGTCGAGTTGCACCCGCCTCCCTCCCTTAAATGTTATGTTGTAAATCTAAATTTAATAATATGTAGTAAAGTAAAAGTTAATTGTTTAATGTTCTTACCTTTTTAGCTGTAACATATTGTGACTTATTCTCGAATGTAGGTAAGTTCTGTCTTGCCTCTAGTCTAACTCTTATAAATCCGTCCCTAGCCGAGTAACCACAAACTTTGCTAGATGCCTCTGTTACAATCTTTATACATCGCTCAACGGCTTGAGTGTGACTTGGTAATTTGCTTATATTTAAAAACGACCTATTTTTAATAGCTGCTAGCAGTTCTTCATTTTTAAAATCCATCGTTAGCGGGGGCTCTGTTAAAAAGCATTTATTCCAATTAATTAGCTCACTATAATTCTCGGCATTCCAATTTATGGCAGGGATTTTAAAAACACGAACTTTTTCTGGTTGATCTCTAGTTCTAGCCTTTAATATGCGTCGAAAACCAAGTTCTCTAATATGACTTCTTTCGACGGCAATCATAGCTGTCAATATATTCTCCGGATGGGCAAAATAAGCGTTAGTTTGAATCACTTTATCTATAATTATTTTCACTTCTTCAGGAAGGTGTCTTGATTTATTTATGGTTTCCCATAAATGTATGGAGCCATATTCAATTGAAGGACGCGATTTTATGTTAAACCACATAGGTGCGTAAACTTTCGTAATAAACTCAACTAAAAGAAGAAAATTCTGGGAAGGATTAGTTGTGGCTACATACAAGCATAGTAGTCGGTTGGCTGTGGTTAACCACCGCGCATGATTGATTTTTCCAGGATCTCTTTTAGATAAAGCTTCAGAACAAAAACCATTTTTAATTGCACAACAAATCTGATATAGATATCTCTGATCTGTGCTTAAACTATTTTTGTCAACTTCAGGTAATACGATATCAATTGACTCAAACTTTTGGATGGGTTTGGTTTCGCATGATGCCAGCAATAAACCAATTGGTCCCGAAAACGAGTTTGGTCCTTTCGTTTGTCCATCAAAGTGTTGGAGCAAGTGACGTAGGGGTAACTCATTTGCATGTAGCAAACAAACAACCCATTGAAGTGGCTTTCCAATTTGAACCTCAATTGTTCTAATTACACCGCCCTTCCAGCCAGTGTTGACGTTCGTGCCATCGCAGCCTATTGCTTTAAGGTTTCTTGGGTTAACGAAATTTTCCTTCATATAAGATAAAATATTTTTCGCTATGTTGGCAGCGTTTGCTGGTGGATTTATTGATAGGTGACCAAAATATTTGCTTCCCGGCTCCTCTAATAAGGCTACATGTTTCTCTTGTTCAATGTTACGGCGGCCTTCAACTAGCTTCATTGTTTGACCTTTTCTACCATCAAAGTAAATAGCTTCAATGTCTTTTCTTTGTTTGGTAGCATTTTCTTGTAAGTGTTTTCTTCTTTTTTGTAATTCTCGACGAACCTTATTTTTATCCACTACATTAATTAGATTATCTGACGTGACAAGTCCAAAATCTTCCAATGTAGCTGTTGCAATTTTGGCTACTGTTCGATTTGATGCACCAGTCATATCGGCAATCTGAGCAACATTTGGTAATGCAACTCTGAGTTGGTTGGATGTTTTCGTTAGTGAATTTTTCTCCTGTGGCTCTTCTAGAGAATATGACCACTTAAAGTCTCCATCTTTGGTAAAGTCTTCTTCGCTGGAGGAAATTTCACTTTCGGGTTCGCCTCTACATGAGTTGGAATCAATCTTTTGACTACTTGTCGAAGGTATTGAAAGTTTAAGAAGCCTTTCTTCCCTTTTTTTATTTTTTTCAGTATTTAACTTATCTACTCCAGCAATTCGCATTTTTCTATCATTCCTCTGATCCTTTAAAAACCCTTGTTCTAACAAAGGCACTTTATAGAGTTTTTCACATTTACAAGATTTAAAATCACTGCATTTACATGAAGAAATGTCAAATAATTTTTTAGAGTCCAGTTTGAAATTTTGCACTTTTTGTAAAAAAGATGGCGATTTTCGTGTTTTTAGGGGTTTTCTTAGGTTGCGATATTTCTTATGATATGCTATTATCATGGCTATGACGCGTTTGGAACCAACTGTTGGAAGTGAAGCAAGTTTCCATATAGCTTCTATTTTATTGGCAACCAGTTTCGCAACTTCCCACTCAGGCGGCTGCTTGCTCGAATTTCCCTTGATCTGTTCTCTTGTAAATAAATAACATCGAAACACATTCTCTTTGGTCGGCAAACAATTTTTACATTCTAAGTCGGAAGAAAAGCCAAATATTGGGCAAATGTCTGTTTTCCTAGTTTTAACTTTATCCATGTTTATGTTATGTGTCCAAATTGCACTATAACACGACCAATGTTTTTTTGCACGGATATTTTATGTAATTTATCACTTATCGCTAACTGATTGAATAAACAAAGGCAGTCCTGGATACGATGACACAACACGGCGTAACGTTCTCAGTTCTCGCGGTAAAAAAATGCCTTTAATGAACAATACCATGTTCTAACAACAGTTTAAGACAAACTGATCATGATGTCTGTCTCGTATTATATTCCTATTTCCGGTCGCCAACTTAGGCGAATTGCACAGGGGCGGTGCGGCTAAATATTCAAAAGTATTAATCAAATTCTTCAAAGCTCCAGGGGCGCGGCTAAATATTAAAAAAAATTAACTAAATTTTTTCCACATTATAAGTGAATTAATATCTTCTAGTTTTTTGCTATACCAAATTAAAAAAATATTATTAAAAAAAAATTTTTTTTCGGCCCCCTGGGGCGCGGCTCTTTTTTAAAAGAAAAAAATAAAAAAAAATAGGTTTAATTGTCGACTCATTTTGCAACTTTTTTCTACTATGCCAACTAAAATTTCCAAAAAAAATTTTTTCGGCCCACCCTAATACTTATAAACAAATCTACCCAATTAGCAGCATATGCGGATGATATAAACATAATGAGCAGAACAATGAATGCAGCGGAAGAAACCTACGTTGAAATAGAAGCCTTGTGCTGGCAAATAAAGCCTATTTCGCGATGGGCCACATATTCAAATCGCGAGACGTATACCGGAAAACAAAACTCCGGGTATATAAAACAATAATCAGGCCCATAGTAAGTTATGGCTGCGAAACATGGGTGATGACACAGAAATCTGCCAATGCATTAGATGTGTTTGAAAGAAAAGTATTACGTAGGATACTGGGCCCAATTAGTGAAAATAACAACTGGCGAATTAGGTATAATGGAGAAATATACGAGCAATATAGCGAACCAACTCTAGCACAACACACTAAACGGCAGAGATTACGGTGGGCAGGGCACGCGGTCCGCATGCATGAGAATAGAATCCCCAGAAAATTGCTGAATGCAAGAATGCAGGGAAGAAGACCTGTTGGAAGACCTAAAAAGAGATGGGAAGACGAAGTCGATGAGGATGCCAGGAACTTCCTGGGAACGCGTTCATGGAAAAGAACAGCGGTAAATCGAAATGATTGGAGAAGCTTATTGAAGGAGGCCAAGGCTCGATTTGGGCTGTAGTGCCATTGGATGGATGGAAATAATTTTCTCTCGAATGATATTCGACAAGACTATTTCACGAGACAATTAATGCACAATATCAACGAAATATAATCTTTATTTATTTGTTATTACCAAACACTTTCGTGACAGATCTGTCATAATTTTGTCGCTGAGAAATCACGTCGTTAAGGAGTTTTGTCAGTAGGAAACGATGCGTTGCTATGAAGTTTTATCAGTTAAAAACAGTCTAGTGAAATAGTCGCGTTAATTTCATTCAAGCAGGAACACAATAAGATATATTTGAAATAAATTAGTAAATAATATCTAAATATTAGTTTATTGCATGTATTCTAACTACTTTAAGGCCATATTAACATATCTAAATGCGTGCGGAAAAGTAACACGCGTGCGGAAAAGTGAAACTTTCTAAACTAAAATGCGTGCGCGAAAGTAGACATTTTTGCACGCTCGTAGAAAAAAATATTTTTATAACTCACGGTTTCAATAACCAAGTGCTTTCAAGTGAATTTCACTGTGAATTGTCAAATATATTGACGGTTTAACCTTGGCGAGAAACCAAAAAAATTAGTTTAAAAATATACCTATATAAAATCCAAAAGAATCTACTACTTTGATTAGAATACTGATATATCAAATGTGAATGAGTAGTACGGCAAAAAGTCCTCTACTGGACGAGCGTGTACACTTAAATAACCGGAATATAGAGACGAGCATTATTTTCATTTTAGCGCAATCTACCTATAATTTTTCTAATTAAATTTTAAATTATCCAAAAAGCAAACCACTAGTCCATCTGTTGTCATCATGCCTAAAAAATAAGTACATAAATTCGTCAAACGAAACCAGTGGAATATATAAAATAAAACTAAACTTCACGATTTTCCAACAACCATTCAGGAAATAAAAAAACCTAAACACGGGCATTTCCAGAACTGAAAAATGACGTTTTAAACGGTTCTTAATTAGCAAACTAAACCGTACCCTCTTTAAAAAAGATTAAACCGTATGTTTGTGAAACGACGTAAATGCCAGTTGAGTGACACGAGCCGGGGGCGGCCTACTGCCCCTTTTGCCCACACCCTCTACGACCGCACCAGTCTACATCTAGCTGGTTTCTTCAATTGTATATTTCTGGGTTGCGCAAGAAATCGTTGTTGATAAATTTCGATAAAATTTAATTTTATAAATCATATTCTATGTTTGGAAAATACCATTTATTTATAAATTTAAACTACATTTATCATACCAAATACTTATTTTTGTGAAGTTTTTTATTACACAAATGTAAGCGCATATTAATGTTAACAGCCAGAAGAGATGCTTATCAATATTAGAGCCAATTAATAAAAGCGGTGATACGTTAATTCGAACTTAAAATTTTAAAGTTTAAGGTATTAGATATACCAAAAATCACAGCTGTTCACACAAGACAAAGATAATTTATACAGGGTGTCCTGAAACTCTACCGACAACGAAGACAGGAGATTCCTCAAATAATTTTAAGAAAATTTAACCCAATTCTTCTAGTCCGAAAATGCTCCCTAAGGGAACTAGAGCTCTTTGAAAATGGCGTATTGTAATTAGATTTCCTTAAATACCTCCAGAACGTTTCTGTTTAGAAAAACAAAAATTGGTACACACATTTATCTTCCAGAGATAAATCGATTCCATTTACTGCGAATTTCTAGTACCGATCATATGGGTGCATTTTGGGTAGGGCAAGGGTTATTTAATCGCATAATTTTTTTGTCTTCAACTTTTAACCATTTTTGACTCTGGCTTATTAAGTTGTGAGATATTCTAGTACTAAATGGTACTCTGGCTTTAACTCGCTAGGACACACCATTTTCTAGAAAAATTGATTTGAAAAATTTTCGTCTCTTGAATTAAAAAAAAATGGAAAAAATTTTTCAGAAAAAAAACAGTCAAATTAAAGCAAGAGTAACTTTTAGTACTAGAATACGTTGTAAAGGTTTATCAACATCCAAAATTGAGATCCAGACATATTCATTAATTCTTAAATGTACTAGAAACAAAACCAAAACATACACATTTGTTTACATTTTAGTAGGTGACCTAGATTTGTTAGAAGCACCAGTCGACAATAATGCATAGTCAACTAATTCATATTTTCGTATGTCATGGTCAAGCTGAATCGGCAATATATTTGTTTATATACTTATACACGAAGGCATCGTCATTTTCTAATTGATTCGTTAATTAAATATCATTCTTAATCCAGATGCACTCGCAGATGGTTCTACTTTAAGCACACCAACTTGTTACTGATAATAATTAGTAGTGTTCAATAAATAAAGTACGGACAAATAGTGTATTCCTAACAACCAATCCTCTTCTCAAAGTAACTACCCCATTACGACAACGTATTCTTTTATAACCTCATAAACACCTTATAATTTTATAACCTAGTGTCAAAGATGCTTAAGAATTAAAAACAAAAATTTATGCGATAAAATAACTATTACCCTACTCAAAATGGACGCCTATGACCGGTACTAGAAATTTGCAATAAATTGCATCGATTTATCTCTGGAATATAACTAAATGTACCAGTTTTCGTTTTTCTAAATAGTTTTTTTGTTGAAAATTTTTGTGAAATCAAAAAACGAGAAATTTTCAAATCGATTTTTCTAGAAAAGAGTGCATTCTATGGATTTAACACAAGAGTACCTTTTAGTACTAGAGTACCTCACAATTTAACAATCCAGAGTCAAAAATGCATATAAATTAATGTCAAAAAAGTAATGCGATAAAATAACCGTGACCCTACCCAAAATGGACTCCTATGACCGGTACTAGAAATTTGCAATGGATGGAATCGATTTAACTCTGGAAGATAAATACGCATACCAATTTTAGTTTTTCTAAATAGAAGAGTTCTGTAGGTATTTAAGAAAAACTAATTCCAACACGACATCTTCAAAGAGTTCTAGCTCCCTTAGGAAGCATTTTCGGACTAAGTGAATTGGGTTAAATCGTCTTAAAATTATCTAAGGAATCTCCTGTCTTCGTTTATCGGTAGAGTTTCTGGACACCCTGTATAGAACTATAATGATGCTGTGAGCCATCCAACAATAGGATACCACAGTCTTTCCAATCAAAAATGCTTAGAATGATACGTGTTTTTCCAGACTATATTTTAAACCAATTCCTCTGCGGCGCTCGATTTTACCTTAGGTGATAAGGTGAAGGATACCGTAACGATCTTCTCTAAGAAGATGCCCTATATATGATACTTCTCTGATTGTTTTCACCCATCTGACAACATTAAAATGTGAAAACCTTAAATTATCCATGTCTGTCTTTCCGTCCGTCAACAAAAGTTCTCCGTTATTAGAACATATATAGAATGACAAATGAGGTGTCAAATAAAAGCTTATAGTACGGGATCCGAATAGGAGGTCGAAATGTATCCATGTGCTTGCCGGATGAAACATTTTTTTTTATTAAATTTCATATATAGACAAACACTACCAGCATGGGTTACCTATCATCCTTAAGGGGGGCCGTAGGGGTTGAAATCAATATTTCAAGCACATTTTTTTTTAAAGTATGGGAGAATAATTTTATTTTTAAATTAAATAAGCTTATTAAGTATAATTCAAAGAATATTCAAAAGAAAGTTTAGAAAAAATATTGAAAAATAGGACAACGGTGGCCAAATTATTAAAGACACCTCAAAAAAACAATGAATTTTGCGGTGGACATCAGAATTTATCATCGGATCATGGTAGACAAAAAATTCGAAAAGATTTTATTAGCTTATGAGTTTTTCGAGGTATCGTTGTCAAGTTTCTTTTAGCTTTAATAATTTTTGACTTTTTAGTATCACTCAGAAATCAAAACAACGAAACAGAAAAAAGGGTGAAAATCAACATATTTATTTTTGTTGAAAATATATAAGCATGAAACAAAAAATATCTCGACAGTGTTACCTCAACGAATATCTATAGAAAATATGTACAAAATTCCAGGTGAGTTGGTCAAGTAGTTTTTGAGTTATGGTGTCTACAGGATTTGCAAAAAGCAGTTTTGAGAAAAATGCTCCTAAAGCATTGACAACTTTTATTTTTAATTTTTTTTTGTCTATCGTAAAGTAATGCACTCCGCAATATGTTTTTGAATTGCGGGGTAATTTACAAAAGAAAATGAGAACATCAGTTGACCGTTTCTCACTACGCTCAAGCGCGCTGGCGCGAAGATGCTGCAAAGTGAGTTTAAGGCTACGGCTCCACGGGCGAGAAATTGACGCTAGCAGTAGCCGTAAAACGAACTTAAGGTTCCGCGGAACGGAATAGGAATAGCCGAACTGTACCGACTACAGGACTTGTGCGTAGTCGGTTCAGTTCGGCTATTCCTATTCTGTTCCGTGGAACCTTAAGTTCGTTTTACGGCTACTGCTAGCGTCAATTTCTCGCCCGTGGAGCCGTAGCCTAAGGTAGGGAGATAATGTTGAATTTCCCTATCTTCGACTCGCTTTGCAGCAAGTTCCCGTCAGCACGCTTGAACGTAATTAACAACGGACAACAGCTGTTCTCATTTTCTTTTGTAAATTACTTCGCGATTCAAAAAGATATTCCGGTGTGCATCATTTCACGATTTGACAGACAAAAAAGAAATTGAAAATAAAAGTTGCCAATACTTTAAACGCTTTTTCCTCAAAACTGCTTTCTTCAAAGGCTTTACACATTGGAACTCAAGAACTACTTGACTGACCCACCTGGAATTTTGTATATTTTTTCTATAGACATTCCTTGAGGTAACGCTGTCGATATATTTTTTGTTTTATGCTTACTTTTATTTAACAAAAATAAATATGTTGATTTTCGCCCTTTTTTCTGCAAAAAATTTTGTTGTTTTGATTTCTGAGTGATACCAAAAAAGTCAAAAATCGTTATAACAAATAAATATATAATCTAGTAAAATCTTTTTGAATTTTTTGTTAACTATGATCCAATGATAAGTTCGGATGTCTACTGCAAAATTCATATTTTTTTCGAGGTGTCTTTAAAAATTTGCCACCGTTGGCTTATTTTTTAATATTTTTTCTTGATTTTTTTTTGAGTATTCTTTGACTTATACTTATACGCTTATTTAATTTAAAAATAAAATAATTTTATCATACCTTCAAAAAAAAATTCACAAAAATATGCTTGAAATGTTGATTTCACCTACGGCCCCCCTTAAGGACAGCTGTGACAGATGATAGGCAGGCTATGATTTTGATAGGCAACCCATGCTGGTCGTGTTTGTCTATGTATGAAATTTAATAAAAAAAAATGTTTCATCAGGCAAGCAGATGTACATTTCGTCCTCCTATTCGGATCTTAGACTATTATAACTGAATGTCTATAATATATAATATATAATATATAATATATAATATGTAATATATAATATATAATATATAATATATAATATATAATATATAATATATAATATATAATATATAATATATAATATATAATATATAATATATAATATATAATATATAATATATAATATATAATATATAATATATAATAGAATATTATATATTATAGAATACTGTATAGGGCGTAAGTAAGTTATGTCATCAATGCCATACCATGACGTCATTTTTACTTTTACTCCCTAGGGAGGAAATTTTACTCAAATCGAGCTCTGGGCTGCCCCTGTTCTGCTCCTCACTATCGATAAATGTGTAGGCAACCCATGCTGGTCGTGTTTGTCTATGTATGAAATTTAATAAAAAAAATGTTTCATCAGGCAAGCAGATGGGTACATTTCGTCCTCCTATTCGGATCTTAGACTATTATAACTGAATGTCTATAATATATAATATATAATATATAATATATAATATATAATATATAATATATAATATATAATATATAATATATAATATATAATATATGATATATAATATATAATAGAATACTATATATTATATAATACTGTATAGGGCGTAAGTAAGTTATGTCATCAATGACATACCATGACGTCATTTTTACTTTTACTCCCTAGGGAGGAAATTTTACTCAAATCGAGCTCTGGGTCTGCTCCTGTTCTGCTCCTCACTATCGATAAATGTGTTTCGACGGCTCTATCACGTTCATTCTCGCTAAGTGCCTGTTTATTTTGATAGACCTACTAATACTGGGTTCACTATAAAGGTGGTAAAGCTAAAAATTATAGCGCCTTCACCATAATCCGTTTTCCTGCACACTTCTTTTTCTTCTTCTTCTTCTTGTAATAGGACTATGTCCTGTTTCTTTTGTTACAGTCTCTGCTGCGATCCGGAGCTCCAGCTCTCGCACCATCGTTGTTTGGGTCTTCCTATGGGTCGCTTGGTGTTGGGCTTCTGCGTCTTCGCCCATTACGACATACGTCCAGGGCTAATCCGATCTACATAGTCTCTTCACATGCGTCGTCGTGCTCTTGTCCGTCTCACTATGTCTTGAACGCCTAGCTCTCTCAATGTGTTTTCGTTTCGTATTCTATCTCTGAGTGTGATATCTCTTACAGATCTTAGGGTTTTCATCCCTGTTGTTCTCATTATTTGTTTGGTCTATGTTGTCTCGTCCCATGTCTCAGCTGGGTATGTCAGTACGGGCCTAACACATGTCTTATGCGAACTTTGCTTTCGGCGCTCATATATTTATTCCGTCAGATTATATCCCTCAGGAAACTAGATATTCTCGCTGATTTCGTTGCCTACTGGTTTGTTTCTTGCCACAGATGCCTGTCGTTAGATATTTCCACACCTAAGTATCTACAGACTATTAACTGTTCGATTATATGTATGATCGTCCACTACTAATTTACATCTAATTTGTTTCTTGGATATTACCATCGATTGGGTTTTCTCTGTGGATAGTGTCAGGTTATACTTTTCGGCGGTTATTTTAAATTTTTGTAGTGTCGGACTTATTAAAATGTCCAACATACTTGTCGGACAATATTCTGTAAAATTTCATATATGTATTATGTAAAATTTGCTATAGAATAAACTTAAAAACAACCTACTATTTTTCACAATCATAAATTTGTCATGATGGCAAGTTCCACAATTATTAAAATCACGTTCTACAATTAAAACTTCCCCTGTTCCAATGTTCCCATACATTATTTTGAAAAAAGAATTTTTTTAAAAAAATTTCCAAATAACAGCGTTTAAGTGTATACAAAAAACTAACGTTACCTTGATAAAAATTTTAAAAAATATGTGAAATCAGGAACTTAACATCTCCTGCTTTCTCGTACCCGACGAGGGGACTTGCGGCCAAAAAAAGAGACCGTGTTGAACCGAAACATTCAATTTTCATACCTTGAAATGTTATTATGTCAAATATTCATTTATTCTCGTTGAATGGGGCTGTTACGGGGTTAAGCCTTTCAAGGGGTTAATTTTTATTTCGATAGGGGTTGAAATTGAGACGAATTTGGGGATTGTGGATACGTTGGACGGGATATGATGATTTAAAAAATAAGCGAAGCCTACCGAAGTATTGGAGAAAATGTGAATTGTATTTTTGGTACAAGCACGATGAAATCAGATATTGTATAGTGCCTAAAATAAAATAATGTTAATATACAGTTTTATAGTTGTAAATTCTTGATATAACTATAGATATTGTTACATTGGATCTGTTTGCTATAATTGAAATTAGAGATTTTAGACATATCATACTTCAATGACTTCTTAAGGAACTATTTAATATTTTGATATATTATATAGGTTCTTTCAGAAGACTAATAGTCCAGGGCGCATCTGTTTTGAGATGGATGTTGAGAGGTGACTCAATTTTTTTACAGAAATTGCTTGAAAATAACTAATAATACTTGAGTTATCCTCCCACTCAAAATGGCCCGGAACATTGTTTAAATAATCAAAATGTCAAAATATGAAGGAAAAATTCGATTTTTTTATTGGTTTTTTGATTATAACTTTAAAGCTATTCAATTCTGAGAAAAGTTGTACTGACATAAAAGTTGCGTAATTAAATCTCCTACAATAAAGAATTGGTTAAAAATTTAAAAAAATAGTCACCCTTGTTGCAAAAAAGCAATAATTTCGAAAAACCATACAAAAAGAAGTATTGGCATTTTACGTTTTTCAACCATTTATGCTACACTTAGGACCTTCATATTTTACTCAGAAAAACTTTATGATATAATAAAACAACACTGTAAATTTCATTGAGATTGGTTTAACAGATTTTGCAAAATAAATTTTGCAATCCAGCTTTGGCAAAAAAATTCATTTTCTTTCAATGTTGCAGGACTGAAAATAAAGCAGATAGCAAGTTGAATTTTTTTTGCTTATAGAAGTGTAATGTACCTTTTATTTGAAATTTGCAAAATTAAAATCAATTAATTATCACGGCGTCAGGAAATTTTTTAAATAAACATTAATTTTTGGTGCTTCGCGCAGGACAGCGTTGTTCGATTCACACAAAGTTGATTTTCACCAAAATTTCTTCCAATCTTTATCTAATATATTATTTTCTTACTCTATATGTTGTCGTATTTTAATATTTTAATTCTACAAGAATCAAACTAATTTTATTATTGTTTGTGAAATATTGTTCAAACAATTGCATAGGTTTAAAAAAAATAAACTTTTATTCTCTAAGTTAAAATATATGAACAAATAAAGTTTTTGCTAATAAAAGTGTTATTTCAAAGGATAGAGTATGTGTTTTTATATTGAAAAAACAAATTTATTTGAATTTATGTTGAAATTTATTTATTTATATTGAAGTGTAATAAAAATTAAAATGTATCAATCATTATCAAAGGTCATTGGAATGCCCAATTAGAGCAAATTATCCGCTGTCCTGCGCGTAGCACCAATCATCATCATCATTGGCTCGACAGCCCTTTCTGGGTCTTGGCCTGTTCCAGGATTCTTCTCCACTCTGATCTGTTTCGTGCTTTTTTTTCTCCAGTTTTTTATTCTTAAGGTTTTTATATCATTTTCTATTTGTTCTAAATATCTCAGCTTCGGTCTTCCTCTTGTTCTTTTTCCTACTGGCATCTGTTTGAATATTTTGTTTGGTATTTCGCCTTCTTCCATTCTTTCTACATGTCCCATCCAACGCAGCCGTCCTATTTTAATGAATGTTATGATATCTGGATCCTGGTATATTTCGTATAGTTCAAAGTTGTACCTTCTTCGCCAAATTCCATTTTCTTTTGTGCCCTTATATGTGTCGCAAGATTTTTCTTTCAAAGGTGGCTAGCAATGTTTCCTCTCTTTTAGTGAGTGTCCAGGTTTCTGAGCCGTATGTGAGTACCGGTCTTATTAGGGTTTTGTATATTTGGCATTTTGTTTTCCTTGCGACGTTGTCTGATTTTAGTTGCCGAATTAAGCCATGATAACTTTTATTGGCAATAAATATTCGCCTCTTCACTTCCTCGCGTAGCACCAATGATTAATGTTTATTTAAAAAAAATCCTGACGCCGTGGTATTTATTCGATTTTAATTGCAAAATTGCATATGAAAAGTACAGTACACTTCTATACGCAAAAAAATTAACTTGCTATCTGCTTTATTTTCTGTCCTGTAATATTTTGAAAAAATGAATTTTTTTTGCAAAAGTTGGATTGCAAAAATTATTTTGCAAAATCTATTGAGCCGCTCTTAGTAACATTTACAGTATTGTTTTACTGTATCAAAAAGTTTTTTTGGGTGAAATATGAAGGTCCGAAGTGTAGCATAAATGGTTGAAAAACGTAAAATGCGAATACTTGTTTTTGTATGGTTTTTCGCAATTATTGCTATTTTGCTAAAAGGGTGACTATTTTTTAAATTTATAACTGCTTCTATATTGTAGGAAATTTAATTATGCAACTTTTATGTCAGTACAACTTTTCTCGGAAATGAATACTTTTAAAGTTATAATCAAAAAACGACAAAAAAATTCGAACTTTTCTTTAATTTTTTGACATTTTGATTATTTAAATAATGTTCCGGACATTTTGAGAGAAATGATAACTCAAATATTATTATTTGATACATTTTCAAGCAATTTCTGAAAAAAAATTTGAGTCACCTCTCAACGTCCAAATGTAACAATATTTTTACAGATGCGCCCTGGTCTATAATGAATGCGAGAGAGAAAAATCCTCAGAAGAATCTCTGGACCTTATGACGACCCTAATAACAAGCAATACTGAATTAGAGAGCAATTACCAAGAAACTAAATCTCAACGTCTAAGGTGGGCTGTCCCAACGTGTAATATAGACGTTGCAGTTGTCTATATTATATCATGTCCGTAGACTCCCTAATAACTGACTTACCAAGTTAATCTGGGAGGAAGCCCTCACAGGAATAAGGCACTTGAGATGCCCACGAATGCGATGGAGAGACAATACATAGTCAGATTTAAGAACCATGGTGCTACCCACTGAACCAACTATCATGCGAGTTGTGCTGTCAGCCAAACCCCCCACCTGGGTTGTAGTGCTACCAGAAGAAGAATGAATGCATAAAGTCACAGTTAATAAATGACGTATACATGATCATAACCAGCCCAATGTTCCAATAGCCATCTCAGTTTAGAACTAAGACACAAAATGTTTAAGTGGTATGTGTAGTCTGTAATATAGTATGGAGCCGAAGTGTAGAGCCCAAAAAATGAAGCATGTCAACACAAATCATAGAAGATGAAGTAGAATCACCAGAGCTAGACCAGAATTTCGACCAGAATCGAACTTGCGCGAAAAAACTTTATTAGCTGGCGTTCTGTATTGTGCAGTAGAAGCCTGTCATTAACCACAGGTCTAAGAGTATTGAAATGCTACGTCTGGTTCGTTTTGTTCTATGCAGTGGCGGCTCGTGATTTTTACAATAGGGGAGGCTATACCTAACTGTAAAATATCTAGACTTTGAAAATTTTTTGTCTTTGTAAGTAGATATGCATATTAAAATAAATACAGATTTGTAGTTTTGAAGTCCATACAGGTTGAAAGTTCACATTTTTTAAGATACTCAACTGAATTTTTTAATTCTAAACGCGGCCTACTGCAAATCCAAAAACACGGTAAATTACTGATATTTTGGTTTGCGTTACAGATATGGGAAAGTTATTTGAACAAGTTGTTCCAAATATTATTCTAACCCTACATACCTAATTTCATAACAAAATTCGCAGTTTTAGTTTTTTCAATATTTTTAGTCAGGACGATAGCCAGCCTCCCTTGCTAAATCTCCGGGCAGCGTTGGCACCGTGAATGGCAATGTTAGGAGATCGGGTCTCCTTAAAAGCTGCTGCGCTGCGCGGATCATTGGCAACCGAGGCTGGCTGGCTTCTCGCCTCCGTTCATGTATGGTGGTTGGGGTTGTTACCCCCGATGATGGGGTTGATTAAATTGAAAACACTATTTCTTCTTCTTCTTAAACTTCCGCTCCTATCGGAGATTGGAAATCATTCTGGCAATTATAATGTTGGTTACGCGCCGGAATACTTCAATTGAGCTGCATCCAAACCATTCACGGAGATTGCGTAGCCACGAGATTTTACGTCTTCCTACGCTTCTTCTGCCTTTGATTTTGCCCTGCATTATATTCCTTAATAGTTCGTATTTTTCACCTCTCATGATGTGCCCCAAGTATTCCAACTTCCTGATTTTTATGGAATTTAAAACTTCGCATTGTTTTCCTAGTTGTTCGAGCACTTGTGCGTTTGTTTTACGATCAGTCCATGATATTTTCAGTATACGTCTATAACACCACATTTCGAATGCTTCCAGGTTTTTAATGTTGGATTGTTTTAGTGTCCATGCCTCAACACCCATACAAAAGGGTGGACAAAATATAACAACGAAGCATTCTTATCCGGAGCGTTATATTGATATTGCGATTACAGAAAAGTTTCCTCATTCTGTTAAAAATGGATCGTGCAATTTCAATGCGGCATCTTATTTCTTTTGTCTGATCAGTATCTTCTGTGATCCATGCTCCAAGGTATTTGTACGAAGATATTTGCTCAATTTCTGTATTATCCAGTACTAGTCTAACTCTGATGTTTTGTGCTTTTGTAAATACCATGAACTTGGTTTTCTTCAAATTTATTTTTAGTCCATAATCGTTGCAATGTATATTTAGTTGTTGAGCAAGGTGTTGCAATTCTTCCAGTGTTCCCGCTAGAAGTACGGTATCGTCAGCATATCTTATATTATTAAGTGGCTCACCGTTTATTTTTAGGCCCTCTTTGACTTCGGCCAACGCTAATTCTGAGATGGCTTCACTATATAAATTAAATAACAATGGTGATAAAATACACCCTTGGCGCACCCCACGGCGAATCTGGATATCCTCAGTCAGTTCATTTTCAACTTTCACTTTTGCTGTTTGATTCCAATAGAGGTTACATATAATTCTAATGTCTCTACTGTCTATGTTTTTATTTAACAAAATTTCTTTGAGACGATTTACCCGATTTTGGATAGTGAAAACACTATTTACCAGACATATATTTATTTGGAACACTAAATACGCCAGCAACTAGTTGGTGGACAAAGTCTATGATCTAACCCCGTCGATGTCTGAGTAATGAATGATGAAAAATGAATGATCTCTGCTTTACTTTCTCCGTATCTATAAATAAACTCTTTATTGTTTTGTTATGATTTACGACACTGTTTTGCCCGTGAAATAATCATAATATCAAAATCGCTGACTTGAGTGTTCTTGAAACGAGTGGCCTACATTACGAAATCAATGTCACCCAATTATTTACTATAAAAAATACCTGTAGATAATGTTTGTGTAAGATCTTTAAAAATTAAATCGATATGCATTACTATTATTTCTTTTGAATGCTAATATAAATCCTGTACACATGCATCTCGGGATAATCCAGGGTCCTGCCTACAATAATAATGAAAAAACTGAGATGCAATCATGCGTTCTAATGATAATGCTCCGTGCGTATGGATATTTAGTGATAATGTGCAATTTACACTTTGTTTAATAGTAAGAGTGCTTTTCGCGATTCAAGATAAAAGAACAGTGTAGCGGGTGTAAAAAATGTATGGGGAGGCTAAGCCTCCCTTGCCTCCTCTGACCAGCCGCCACTGGTTCTATGGATGTGAAACTTGGAAAACAAAAGTGAAGAATCTCAACAAACTAGAAGCGTTCGAGTTGTGGTGTTACCGACGTATGCTCAGAATCCTGTGGACAGCATACATACCCAACGAACGTGTGCTGGAGACCATGCATAAAGAACGAGAATTAGTTAACGTCATAAAATTGAAAAAGGTTCAATACTTCGGCCATATAATGAGAGGTCCTAAATATTGCTTACTCTGGTTGATCATTCAGGGCAAAATCAAAGGAAAAAGCTGGGTTAGAAGAAAACAACTGCCCTGGTTGCGTAACATTAGATAATGGAAAGGACGAACGGTCGAGGAATTGTTTCATATAGCTGCCAACCGAGAAACATGTCATCAGCTTGTTCACGACGATAGCCAACGCTTGAAAAAAAGCAGGGCACACAAAGAAGAAGATAGAAAGAAATGGAAATGGATTGGTCATACTGTAATGAAGGATCAAAGTAACATAGTGAGACAAGCACTTATATAACAACCAGAGGGGAGAAGAAAGAGAGGAAGACCAGAGAACAGCTATAAAAACTACAACGAGTGAACACAAAAAAAAAATAGACTAAGATGGAGTGACGTCAAAAACAGAGCAAGAAATACAAGAGAATGGATGGAACTAGTATACAGTTTCTCCAGAGAATAAACAAGAAAGAAGAAGATGAGCTAACCCGGTCTGTCAGAAATCTTAAACTTTTGTGCCAAGAAATGCATAAACGCCCAATCCTTCACAAGGAGGGATGGAACTAGACAGATTGGTAAAGCCGCAGCTCACTCAGAAGGTCTGGGAGATAAAAATGGGAACAACAATGAACAACAACATGAGAACACAAGACTTATATTAGACTAATTATGACATATGAAACAGAAACGATAGAAGTCACAAATATAACCAAAAGTATGATTACAGTAGCCGAAATTAATAAATCAAGAAGAATTGCATGTAATATTAGAAGAATCCACATAAGAAATGAAGACAAATAAGAGCACAATCCGGGGTACAAGATGTAACAAGATGGGGAAGACAACGATGACGCCAATAGTTTAGTGACGTGAGAAGAATGGAGAAATACAGCCTAAATACAGAAAATTGTGCTAGAATTGTGGGTAATCTGTTGAAAAGTGCAAGCAAAGAAAATTGCAGAAAAGGACAACGGACAGTATATAATTGATACGTCATAACTTGATATCTTCTCGAGGAATATTACAATAATGCATTGATACAAAAAGATTGAATGATATATTACATTCATAAAATTCAATTATAGAGAACGATACTTTTTATTTTAATCATAGATGAAATCATCAAAAGTGTAAACAAAGGTAGTAGGCTATTGATTATGTTCAAAATAAGAGAGCTAAAAGGAACTACAACGTTAATAGGATTTTGTTATCTCATATGGTCAATGGGCCTCTCAGTTTGAAAAAACCGCGGAGTGCTACCATTTAAATGGGTGCGTTTTTGAGAAAGGGGTGAATTAGTCCCTAGGCACAGGGCGAATTAGGGTGAGTTCTATTCACTCTTGGTACAAATACTTCTACAGGAAAATTGTTCCAGGTTAAATTTACTATGGAAATATCATATCTTAAAGTCCAAAGTATTTTTTTTTACAAAAATATATTCAAAAGAAAAGCAAGAAAAAAACACGAAATAAAGCAATTTTGTTTTTTGCCCCATAACTTTTTTCCACAACGATATAGGTATAGGCATTGCTTCAGCGAAAAATAACTACCATCCTTCCTATTTAAAATAACGTTTGGAAGAAGTCTCTAGGATTTTTAGTTTCCGAAATAGGATTTTTCAAAATTTGCCCCTCACAGAATTTTTGAGCCATTTTCCCCATTATTTCGCAAACATTGTTCTGTAACTTTTTTCTACGCATTTCTAGGTATATGCAATGGTACCTTTAGTAGAAAGAGAAGTCAATTATCTTTAAAATGGTCTATTGTATAAGGCTGTACGCCTATTTTTAAACAAGTTATGCTTTTTCAAGATTTTATACTTTTAATGATTTCTGATATTGTTTATGATTATTTTTTAAACTTCTCATTATGACCTTTTTTTCTTGTACATTTAGGTATATACATTGTGGAACAAAAAAAGCTTATTTTCTTTACTTTAAAATGGTGTATTGCAAACACCTCTAGGACTATTTTTAAACAAGATATCCGTAGGATATCCAAGGGTATCCGTAATTTGAGAAAAAATTTAAAAAATTTTATTTTTTCAATTAGAAGAATATAATTGCATATTGTAATATAATTTTTAATTCCAAGTAACTTTTCTTAATAACACTTTTCGATATTGTGAAATATAAAGGTACTTTACTCTTGAGCGAAATTCATATTTTTTAACATACCTCGTACACTATTGATAAAATTTTATATCTGATGATTACATCTTAGGTTTTAGACTATGCAGAGCATTTTATAAATAATAATTTTTTTCATAAAGTTAATAATAAAATGTTTTCCATATGGTTCCAACTTAGTGGGACCAATTGCATGTGTATATGCCAAGCTTTGAAAAAGCATATCTTGTTCAAAAATAGACCTACAATTTTTTACATTACACCATTTTAAAGTAAGAAAATAGGCTTTCTTTTTTATTAGACAATGTATATACCTAAATATATAAAAGTTATAATGAGAAATTTAAAAATAATAGTAAAATATATCAAAAATCATTAAAAGTATAAAATTTTGAAAAACCATATCTTGCTTAAAAATAGTCATACAGTCTTCTACGATAGAACATTTTAAAGGTAATTGACTTTTCTTCCTACTAAATGCAACATTGCATATACCCAAAGCTGCGTAAAAAATAGTTACAGAACAATGTTTGCGAAGTAACAAGGAAAATGACACAAAATCGCTGTGAGTGGTGAAATTTCAAAAATCATATTTTGGAAACTATAAATCATAGAGACTTATACCAAACGTCATTTTAAAGAGAAAGCATGAAAGTTTTTTTTCTGTGAAGTAATGCCTATACCTATATCGCCGTGGAAAAAAGTTATGGGACAAGAAACAAAAATGCTACCTTAGGTGTTTTTTTCTTGCTTTTCTTTTGAATATATTTTTGTAAAAACAAATATTTTTGACTTTAAAATGTAATATTTCGATAGTAAATTTAACCTAGAACATTTTTCCTGTAGAAGTGTTTGTACCAAACGTGCATAGAACTCACCCAAATTCGCCCTGTGCCTAGGGACTAATTCATCCCTTTCTCAAAAACGCACCCCACTAAATGGTAGCACTCCGCGGTTTTTTCATATCTAGAGGTCCATTGACTATATGAAACAATAAAACCCCGTTAACGTTGTAGTTCCTTTCTAAAATACGTAATCAATAGCCTATAGTGGATATAGAATGGGAAACAAAGAACTAAAAATACTCTGTTACGCAGACGACACAACATTGATAGCCCAAGATGAAGAGAGTCTGCAAACAGCAGTCCAAAGATAATATCCAAAGATATCCAAAGAATGTCCAAAGATAATAAAAACAAAAGAATTTAATATGAAAATCTCAACTCAGAAAAATAAAACAACGGTAATTAGCCACAAAAAATAAAAATATGTAAAATATAAATGATTGACGGTTTCAGTATTGAACAAGTAATAACAATAAAATACTAATTATACTGTTCAGCTGTGGAGACATGGACGAAGAAGTGGGAGACTTCAAGTACAAAAATCAAATAGACTAGATGGTGTCTCAATAATGGAGAAATCGGCATAATAACACTGAGATGAAATCAAGAATTTATAAAGCCAGTGTAAGACCAATAATGATATATGCATCAGAAAAAAGACTCGACACAGCCACAACATAAATATTACTGGTAACGGCAGAGATGAGAATACTGAGAAGAATTACAGGAAAAACGCTCAGAGATCGGTAAAGGAACACGGTAGAAGAAAATGAAACGTACAACAATATATAAACAAATGGACACTAAATAGAAAAAGAGAATGGAATAACCACATTCGCCGAATGGGAAAGATCTCTATATGGTCAAAATAGTAAGAGGTAAAGCACCAATCGGCAGAAGAATTATTATCGGACGACCGCGCAAAAGATGGAGTGATAAACTTCCATAGAGGCATCAATCCGCCAATGAACAAGAAAATCAAAAGATCTTAAAACAGAAACAATAATAAAAATGCAGCAAAATTATTAATAAGCCATTTAATTATTTTCCCTGAATTTTAACCGGGGCATTTAGCACTAAAAACACCCAAATAAATCGATTTTTAAATACAGCACCTAGAGACTTACAGTTTTTTGCATTATGTTCAGGATGACGACAGAAAAAATGTCTACTGTTAAAAAAATGGGCGGAAATGCATGATTGCACTTTTAAGTGCATAAAATGCATCCAAAATTGCATAAACATGTCAAAATCAGTATACTAAGGACCAAATTTTGTTATTTGGGGGGTTTTTGGGGTCACTGAACACGAATACGCCATCAGAATTAACCCCCGGAACACCTGGTTCTTAAGGCCACTGCGAGGAAGGTCATCTTCTAGAATTTCGAGAGTATTCGGCATTAAATTAATGCAAATGGATTACAGGAGAGATTTTGAGGTCACTAAACACGAATACGCAATCGGAACCGACCTCCGGAGTACCTGGTGCCCAAGGTCACTTCAAGGGACGTCATCTTCTGAAGTTTCGATGGTTTCTGGCATTTAATTTATGCAAACAAATTACTGGAGGGTTTTTCGGGGTCGCTAAACACGAGCACTTGTTGCCCAAGGTCAATGAAAGGGGTGTTATTTTCTGGAGTTTCGAAGGTCTTTGGTATTTTATTACTTATAGGTTTATTGGGATTGCTGAACACGAATACGTCATCAGAACAGACACCGGAGCACCGGGTGCCCAAGGCACGTTATCTTCTGGAGTTTCGAAAGTTTTCAGTACTAAATTGATACAAACGGATCACTCTTGGGTTTTTGGGGTTGCTCAACATAAATACACCATCAAATCTGACCCACGGAGCAAATTGTGCCTACGGCAAATAATCTTCTGGAGTTTCGAGGGTTCTTGGCATTAAATTGATGCAAACGGATTTCTCATGTCTTTTGGGGGTTGCTGAACACTAATATGGGATCAGAGCCGACCCCCTGAGTTCCTAGTGGCCAAACTATGCACGTCATGTTTTAGAATTTCGAGATATTCTGACACATGGTTACACACCGAGTACTCGGAGGATATATGAGTCGCTGTTCAAAGAAAGCGTTCGAATTAGCGATTTTTTTTTGCTATTTGTAGTCTTTTTTATTAAAATAACTATGTTGTGCTATTCAATTTTTTTAAATATTTATAAATATAATCTTAACTATATTCTATTTTGATAGCGTTATTCATCGTGGTCACTAGATACTCTAAAGTCTTTCATTTAAGTCATATTCGTGTTCAGCTACCCCAAAAACACAAGAGTAATCCACGAGGAAAAAAAATTTTTCCTGTAGTTGGCGGTATACCATTTATTACAAAAACCATAAAATCCTTTATAAAAGGTATATTTGTTAAAATCCCTATACAGCGCTACATCACAGAACAGAACTAGTTTTCAATCGGTGGACCGATCATCATCAGTGTTTGCTTGAATCTAACATGCTAACTACCAAAAGGTACAAGAGTAATCCGCCTACATCAATTCCGAAAACTTTCGAAATTCCAGAAGATGACCTGCCTTGGTCACCAGGTGCTCCTTGGGTCGAATTTGATGGTGTATTCGCGTTCAGCAACCCCAAAAACCTATGAGTGATCCGATTGCATTAATTTAGTATCGAAAACGCTCGAAATTTTCCAGTAGATGACGTGCCTTAGGCACTAGGTACTCCAGTGTCTATTCTGATGGGGTATTCATGTTCATCAACTCCAAAAACCTATGAGTAATCCGTTTGTAGTATCGAAAACCATCTAAACTCCACAAGATGTCGCCACTTGCCGTACTTCTGGGCACAAAGTGCTCTGGAGGTCGTTTTTGATTGCGTATTTGTATTTAGCGACCTCAAATCCCCCGAGTAATCCATTTGTATCAATTTAATGCCGAAAATCCTCGAATCTCCAGAAGATGACGTGCCTGAGTAGTGACTCTGGGCTCCAGGTGCACCGGGGGTCGGAACTGATGGCATATTTGTGTTTAGCGACCTCAAGAACCTTCCAGTAATCCATTTGCATGAATTAATGCCGAAAACCTTTGAAACTCCAAAATATGACATCGCTTGTAGTGACTCTTGACACCAGTTACTCCGGTGGTTAATTCTGATGGTATATTCGTGTTTAGTGACCCCAAAAACCCATGAGTAATCCGTTTGCATCAATTTAATGCTGAAAACCCCGAAACTCCAGAAGATGACGTCCCTTGCAGTGACCTTGGGCACCAGATGATCCAGGGGTCAGTTTTTATGGCGTATTCGTGTTCAGTGACCCCAAAAAACCCCCGAATAACAACATTTGGTCCTTAGTATACTGCTTTTGACATGTTTATGCACTTTTGGAGGCATTTAATGCAACCTATCTTTGAATAGTAGATTTTTTACCTGACGTCATCCTGAATATAATGCAAAAAAGTGCAGGTCTCTAGGGGCTGTATTTAAAAATCGATTTATTTTGTGCTAAATGTCCTCGTCTATTTATTTATCTTTTAAAACCAACATGAGGTAGTTTCCCGTCGAAATAATAATTGCAAATTTTATAAATGTAAGAAAAGAGATTTTATTAAAAAACTTGACTGTATAATTGACGCTATTAATAGAATTTTAATAAACTAACGGGAAATACTTTGTGACTAACCCCCATATTGGCACAAATATTTGAATACTTGAGATATATAGAGACTAAATTTAAAATGTTTTATTTTGTGTTAAAACGAAAAAAAAAAACGTTTATATATTCCGGGGTACGATGGCATGATACAACATTGATTTTCAGGTGTAAGCCGAAGATGACTGAAGTTCCAAAGTTCGTCGTTCTCTCGCTCATTATATATCTCCGAAGAAAAGTTTTTCGACACAAACGCTGCCAGCTCAAACTTTTACCCACTTCCAAAGGAAAAACCAACATGGCCGCCATCAAGGAAAACTTTTCCTCTATCGATTTTCCAGGCAAGTCCGAGTAGGAGAGACTGGAAACGTAAACAACATCGATTTCACAAAATTCATGCCGGGCCCCATAAAAAGTTAGGTTTAATTTCCCAACTGCCGGTTAACTTAACTTAGTCCACAAACTTTCCCGCCAACGACTCGAAGTACACTTACGCCTGATGTTACTTTCTCTTTCTAACTTGCGTGAACTAGTCCCAAGTTTTTGGTGAGGTAGGTCGAATTTTGGAAGTTTGAATTAGCGGAAGTTTGGGTGGGAACTTTTTTTGTCCTGGGGATGTGGTGCAACTCCCAACTTCTAGTCTGCGACGGTGCTGATGGCCGTCTGGAAGTAGGTACGAAGTTTTGGACTACTTTCCAAATTTCAGTTTGTTGAAGACAAACTTTACTTTCGAATTTTTTCATATTCATGACCTTCGCTGTGATTATTTATGAAAAAGTTTTTAACTGCTTAGTCATGGTTAACCCGTTTTAACTTTTAATTTTTCTGACTTTCAAAGCAATATAACCATTTATACTTATTTGAGATTTTCTTAAATCACAGATAAAAAAGAACAAGAAATTATATTTTGATACAATTAAGCTAGTGTACACATAGTTTCAAAAGTTATGCATCACCCAAAATTAGCATCGCTATTCTTAAATAAATTTTTTTGAAGCTAGTGTTATAGATAATGTATAGATCAATATCGTAACGTTAGCAGATTTTACGTTTACGCAGACGTTTTAGAAGAGATAAGTAATGTTTTTTTAAACAAATTTTCTTACAGGGTGATACGATATTCCAATCACTTTGCACAGTTTACTACTCTTTTATAAAAATATTTGCTCTGTGGTAAAAAAATACGGTCAATTCAGAAATGATTTATATAGTTTTTTATCCTCGTGGTTATATAGTTCAGCATCATTGTGAAAGTACATTTTTTGAAGCGCAGCTTCTATACTTGCGTTGCATTACTTTTTCTCTATAGTAAAATGCTGAGGTGAACGAGTGAACGTGACGGAAATAGCGACACGAAACACAAAATACCGGTTCTTGGTTCGCAATCACAGTAAATAGATGAAAGGGTTCATTTACTCTACAAGGGGAACCCGTTATACAACATGTAAACTTTTTCAATTAGACTAAAATTTATAAAAAAAAGATCATAAATAAATAATAAAATATTTTACCCAAGTTTAAAATTTTTATAAAATATATCTAGTATGAGTATGAAGCTTCGCGCTAGGATACAGTACCACCTAGTGTACCACTTTTTTTCTTATAATTTGTGGCAGATTTTTATACATTTGGCCTTTAATATCAATATTATGTTATTCACTATTTATTGTTCCCATTTTTCTCAAGGTAAGCCAAGAACCAAATATTTTCTACATCCGAAAATCCCCCTCATCTATCTTTTTCACTCGGAAGGAGGTAATTATGTTCTGTAATTCGTTTGACTATTGCTGTTCAATTAACTCTTTCTTGTACAGGTTGTGCTTCGGAGAATGAATAACCAGTCATATCCTTAATTTGGTCCGATCATCGTGCTAAAGATCTCTCCTTCAACTATCATTCGTTTCATGTCTTCTCTTCTTCTAGTTATACGTCTAAAATATCTTAGTACATTCTGGTTGATAGTTATGCTGAGTCTAGTATTTATGTTAAGTGCTTCTATTATTTATTTATTTGTGCGGTTCATTGTATGTGCTTAACATTCTAGAAGTACACTTACGCATGATGTTACTTTCTCTTTCTAACTTGCGTGAAATAGCCCCAAGTTTTTGGTGAGGTAGGTCGAATTTTGGAAGTTTGAATTAGCGGAAGTTTGGGTGGGAACTTTTTTGTCCTGGGATGTGGTGCAACTCCCAACTTCTAGTCTGCGACGGTGCTGATGGCCGTCTGGAAGTAGGTAAGAAGTTTTGGACCACTTTCCAAATTTCAGTTTGTTGAAGACAAACTCTACTTTCGCATTTTTTCATATTCATGACCTCCGCTGTGATTATTTATGAAAAAGTTTTTAACTGCTTAGTCATGGTTAACCCCTTTTAACTTTTAATTTGTCTGACTTTCAAAGCAATATAACCATTTATATTTATTTGAGATTTTCTTTAATCACAGATAAAAAAGAACATGAAACAATATTTTGATACAATTAAGCTAGTGTACACATAGTTTGCATGGAGTCGTGCAAACGTTTGCCGTGCTAGGTCTAGTTTGCATGGAGGAAGAGCTCTGAATTGGGTAGGGGTTTTTCAGTACTTTGTGAAAGACAGACCTGGATGGGGAAGTCCTTAACCCCAACACGGCGCGTCCCAATGGCTGATAGGGAACGTTCCTGTAGATATACAGGACAGGTACGAATAAGGCTTCGCCAAATAAGTACCGGCGGATCAACTGAGGACATGACACAGGACAGCAGCTGTGTCATTAGTGGCTCGCGGCTAAGGAATACAATTCCTAACAGGTGCGGTGCCATAAAGTCGCAGGCGACAATCAAATAATGATTTAACCGGCTGCGATACTGCGAACCTAAACCTAAATAAAAACCGAATGTGCGCCGGTATAAGCAATCAACCGTTACCAGGAGGTACGGAAGGGCACTCTATTGTCCTGGGGTTGAGAAATCGGCCCCGAAGGCGGATGAGCTGAAAATTCAGTCAACGGCAGTGGAATCAGGAAAGCAACGGGAAACTACCTGATTATAACTTCCCTAGTAACTCATGATGACAGATGTTAATAATGTAAATATATTTACTAATCATGGGACTCGGAATCCAAGATTCGGCGTGGGAAACAGCAGGGTTTCCCCAGTCGTCAGCAAGCGAATTCCCTGTAATTCATCAAATTTGGTAATAGATAAGGAATGTTTAATAGCGACTTGGAATATTACAAGTATGTTTGAGTCTGGAAAGATTCACAATACGATCAAGGAAATGCGAAGGTTAAATATAAATATCTTAGGTATAAGCGAGATGAGGTGGCCGGGTTCTGGCCATATAACGATAGATAATTATGAAATTTACTACTCTGGTGAAGAAGGTCCGCAACATAGAAATGGTGTGGCATTTATTTTAGAACAAAATGTCGCAAAATCAGTAAAAAATATCGTGCTATACTCAGATAGGTTAATAATGTTACAAATAAAAACAAA
Source organism: Diabrotica virgifera virgifera (assembly GCF_917563875.1). Lineage (NCBI taxonomy): Eukaryota > Metazoa > Arthropoda > Insecta > Coleoptera > Chrysomelidae > Diabrotica > Diabrotica virgifera. The sequence continues at coordinate 183,016,723 of NC_065444.1, read as the reverse complement.
TCGTACAGACTTAAACATCATTCAGGTATATGCACCTACACAACAATATGACGATGAAGTTGTCGAAAGCTTTTATTCAGATCTAGACTATTTATTATCACTCACAGGAAGCCAAGATATAAACATTGTATTGGGGGATTTCAATGCCAAGGTTGGAAGAGGTAGTGAAGAAGATGTCGTTGGCAAGTTTGGTTTAGGAACGAGAAACGACCGTGGAGATAGAATGATTAGATTTTGTGTAGAAAAACAATTAGTAATTTCCAACACTTTTTTTGACTTGCCTAAGCGACGACTTTACACCTGGAAATCTCCTATGGACACTTACGGAAGAATAGTAAGAAATCAAATTGATTATATCTGTATATCAAAAAGATATAGAAATGCTATCTTGTCCTCCAAAACATATCCAGGAGCGGATGTACCCTCCAACCACAACTTACTAGCAGCTAAAGTATTACTTAAATTTAAAAAGATTAAAAAACCCAAAATATCTCCTAGGATCAGCAAAGATAAACTTTCAAATGCGGAAGTGAAAGAAATAGTAACCGATAAATTAGAAGATCAGTTTCAGAAATTGGGAAATAAAAATTCAGAAGAACAATTATGGGAGTCATGCAAAGAAACATTGGAAAAAGTCCAAGAAGACCATCTAATGGAAAATCAGCGTAGGAATAAGCAACAGTGGATGACAGAAGAGATATTGAATTTAATGGATGCAAGAAGAAAATATAAGAATGCTAATCTGACAGAATACAAAAAGCTAAACAGTATGATTCGAAGAAAAATAAGATCAGCTAAATCAGAGTGGCATAAACAACAATGTAAAGAAATTGAGAACTACGAGCGTATCTATGACGCATTCAATATGCACAAAAAACTGAAAGAAGTTGCAGGACTGAATAAAAAATGTAATCCTCCACTAATCGAAGATAAAAACGGAAAAATTATAATCGATATCGAAGGTCAACTAATACGATGGACAGAATATATAAAGGAATTATTCGATGATGAAAGAAGCGAACTAGAAACGCTAAATGACATAAGCGGTCCTCCAATATCTAAGGAAGAAGTGCAATACGCTATAAAGAACGCAAAAAACGGGAAGGCGATCGGACCAGATGGGATTTACGTAGAAACACTAAAGCTTTTAGGTGTCGAGGGCATTAAGATACTTACGAAATTGTTCAACTTAATCTATGAAAGCGGAAAAATTCCTAAAGATTGGCTTAAATCCTCATTTGTTGTACTACCAAAAAAACACAGAGCCACAAAATGCAGCGACTATCGCACCATCAGCCTAATGAGTCATGTATTGAAAACGTTTCTTAGAATCATTCATCAAAGAACATATAGAAAAATTGAGGAAAGAATCTCAAGTACTCAATTCGGTTTTCGCTGTGGCCTTGGAACGCGTGATGCACTATTCGCAACCCAAGTTTTAATTCAGAGATGCAGAGATGTAAATCATGACGTTTTCATGTGCGCGATTGATTTTGAAAAGGCCTTTGATAAAGTTCGCCATGAAAAAATGCTACATATTCTCAAAACTACCGGTCTGGACGGTAGGGACATTAGAATAATCGCAAATTTGTATTGGGGCCAGGCTGCATGTATTAGGGTTGCGAATCAGTGCTCTGAAGAAGTAAAAATCAAGCGCGGAGTTCGACAAGGCTGTATATTGTCACCAATGTTGTTTAATCTTTACGCTGAAACAATCTTAAATGAAGTCTTGGAAAACGCAAAAGAGGGAATACTCATTAATGGTATGCTTATGAACAATATCAGATACGCAGATGACACCTTGTTGCTGACTGGATCAATTGAACATCTTCAAGCGTTATTGAATCGAATGGTGGCATTCTGCGCGATATATGGACTCAAACTCAACGCAAGAAAAACAAAGTTTATGGTTATTAGTAAACAGGCAGCCGTAAATAATAATAACTATAACGTAACAATCGGTAATGACTCAATTGAACGAGTAAGTAATCTTGTATATCTGGGTACTCATATTAATGAAAGCTGGAACCCTAGTACAGAAATAAAAAGTAGAATTGCCAAAGCAAGAACAAGTTTTATGAAATTTAAGAAAATCCTGTGCAGTCATGATCTAAATTTGGAACTTCGCATAAGAATGGTCCGATGTTATATATTCCCAGTACTACTTTACGGGGTTGAAGCATGGACACTGACAGAATCGCTTTTAAAAAACCTAGAAGCATTTGAAATGTGGGTCTACCGCCGTATTCTGAAGATCAGTTGGGTAGAAAGAGTCACAAACGAAAGGGTTTTGCAACGTTTGAATAAAAGTTGCGAAGTAGTGAACACGGTTAAAAGGCGCAAATTGGAATACTTTGGTCATATAATGCGTCACCCAGAAAAATATGACATACTTCACCTTGTCATGCAAGGTAAAATAATGGGAAAAAGAAGTGTGGGCCGCCGTACAACTTCTTGGCTTAAAAACCTACGCCAATGGTTTGGGAAAACTAGCACTGAACTATTTCGTGCGGCTGTAAATAAGACAATGATTGTTAATATGCTGCACAACATGAGAGCCAACGATCGACAAGCGGTCTCGGCACCTTAAGAAGAAGAACACATAGTTTCAAAAGATTTGCATTACCCAAAATTAGCATCGCTATTATTAAATATTTTCTGAGGCTAGTGTTATACAGTCAGAAAAATGAAAGAATACCCATAAACGATCACATCAGTCACTTATTTTGTATTTGCTGTCTCTTTCTATAACAAACGTTTGTTATTTATAGAAAAAGACAGCAAATACATAGTAAGTAATTAATGTGATCGTTCATGGGTATTCTTCCATTTTTCTGACTGTAGATCATGCGTAAATCAATAACATAACGTTAGCAGATTTTTTCGTTTTAAAAGAGATAAGTACTGTTTTTTTTTAACAATTTTTCTTATAGGGTGATACGATATTCCAATGACTTTGCACAGTTAATTACCCTTTTTATAAAAGTATTTGCTCTGTGGTCAAAAAATACGGCAAATTCGGAAATGATTAATATAGTTTTTTATCCTCGTGTTTATATAGTTTGGCATCATGGTGAAAGGGCATTTTTTGAAGCGCAGCTTCTATACTTGCGTTCTATTACTTTTTCTCTATAGTAAAATGCTGAGGTGAACGTGACGGAAGTAGCGACACGAAACACAAAATACCGGTTTTTGGTTCGCAATCACAGTAAATAGGTGAAAGAGTTTATTTACTCGACAAGGGGAACCCGTTCTACAACATGTAAACTTTTTCAATTATATTAAAATCTATAAAAGAATCATAAATAAATAAAAAAATTATTTTATGTAAGTTTAAAAATATTATTTAAATTTTAAAAATACATAAACTACATATCTAGTATGGGTATGGAGCTTCGCGCTAGGCCGCAGTACCACCTAGTGTACCAATTTTTTCCGGTGGTGCCCAAAACCCCGACAGCCAAAATCCCGACGGAAAAAACACCGACACACCAGAATCCTGAAACGCCAGAATCCCGACAGGCCAAAATCCCGACATGCAATAATCCTCGCATAAGTAAAAATTCCGACCACTACATTTTGAATATTTAAGGTTTCCTTTAAAAAATCAATACCAAATCATATTATAGAGTATTGAAATTGAAAAATTATTACTTACTAATAAGTACGGGTACTAATTATTATGTATTTTAACAGAAAATATTATTTAAACACTTCATTTTATAATATAAAAGCTCTACTTACTGAAAGGGAAGGTTGTAAGTGACATGATAATATCTATTATAATATGAAAGTAAACTTGAATTCAGCATTTGGTTATACATTATATTATTGGACTATATATTGGCAAAAAAAATAATTTAATTCATATACCCATGTTAGAAATTTTATTTACAAAATAAATTCATAGTTAATGGTAACTACTTTTGTTTAGTAACACAAAATAAAAACAGATGGCCATAAACAAAAAGCAAGAAATAAATATGTAATTATATGTTAAAAAGAAACTTATCAAACCTCTCGGGATTCTGGCCTGTCGGGATTTTGGCCTTGGATTCTGGCGTTTCGAGATTTTGGCCGTCGGGATTGTGGCTGTCGGGATTTTTGGGGTAGATCCCTGTTTTTCTTATAATTTGTGGCACATTTGTATACATTTGGCCTTCAATATCAATATTATGATATTCACTATTTATGATTCCCCTTTTTCTCAAGGTAAGCCAAGAACAAAATATCTTCTACATCCGAAAATTCCCCTTATCTATCTTTTTTCCTAGGGAAGGAGGTAATGATGTTATGTAATTCGTTTGAATATTGCTGTTCAATTATCTCTCTCTTGTACATGTTGTGCTTCGGAAAATGAATAACCCATCATATCCTTAATTAGGTCCGATCATCGTGCTAAAGATCTTGCCTTCAACTATCATTCGTTTCATGTCTTCTTTTCTTCTAGTTATACGTCCAAAATATCTTAGTATATTCTGGTTGATAGTTGTGGTGTGTCTAGTGTTTATGTTAAGTGTTTTTAGTATTTAATTATTTGTGCAGTTCATCGTATGCGTCACATTCTCGAAGTACACTTACGCCTGATGTTACTTTCTCTTTCTAACTTGCGTGAACAAGTCCCAAGTTTTTGGTGAGGTAGGTCGAATTTTGGAAGTTTGAATTAGCGGAAGTTTGGGTGGGAACTTTTTTTGTCCTGGGGATGTGGTGCAACTCCCAACTTCTAGTCTGCGACGGTGCTGATGGCCGTCTGGAAGTAAGTACGAAGTTTTGGACTACTTTCCAAATTTCAGTTTGTTGAAGACAAACTTTACTTTCGAATTTTTTCATATTCATGACCTTCGCTGTGATTATTTATGAAAAAGTTTTTAACTGCTTAGTCATGGTTAACCCGGTTTAACTTTTAATTTATCTGACTTTCAAAGCTTTAATTATAAGCATTTATACGTATTTGAGGTTTTCTTCAATCACAGATAAAAAAGAACATGAAACAATAGTTTGATACAAGTCAGCTAGTGTTCACATAGTTTCAGAAGTTATGCATCACCCAAAATTAGCATCGCTATTCTTAAATAAATATTTTCTGAAGCTAGTGTTATAGATAATGTATAAATCAATATCATACCGTTAACAGATTTTACGTTTACGCAGACGTTTTAGAAGAGATAAGTAATGTTCTTTTACACAATTTTTCTTATAGGGTGATACGATATTCCAATGACTTTGCACAGGTCATTACCCTTTTTATAAAAATATTTGGTCTGTGGTAAAAAAATACGGTAAATTGAGAAATGATTCATATAGTCCAAGTAATGAAGTTTAACACTAGAAAATCTGGCTTAGTATACCTACCTAGAAAGCCCGAAGGGATCATTTTGGCCCCACGTTCTTTAATCAATTAAAACTCAGTTAAAAGAAATTAAATCTACTCTAGACGATAGAATTTGATTTTAATTTTTACTTTCATTGTTTAACACATTCGCTGCCTATCAAACATTCGAAACACCATACAGTTTGCAGCTTTTGATATCTGCCACACATTGCCTTGTTACAGCCGTGGCAATGATTTGAAGTATGATTTCCTTTACAAAATATTTTCAACTGATATTTTTTTCGTTTTTGGAGAGTAACAGTGATATTTGTTGGTAGATCTGATGTTGCTGGGCCTAGTTCCAGATTTCGGGAGGCAAGGTATGGGGCCCATAATTCTTCACACAGCCGAAGAATACACTTACGAAGACTGAGTCTACTTCCAGTTATTTCTTTATAAATAATCCATGCATTTATTGCTTCCAAGTCAAGTGTATTATAAAACACGTACATAGGCCATCGTCTTGAAGTTACTTTTGTAGTATAAAGACGCGTCATTTGGTCCTCTACACCAACAATAATTGTATCTTTGTGTTCACTTGTGTTCATCAACAATTGTATCTTTATTACAGTATCAGTATCAGTATAAGGGTAACCATTTACAATAAACATACATAAATATAATTTTACCCATCCGACAGGAATTTGACAGAAAGGTTCGTCGAATTTCCCAGAAAACGATAATAACTTACACAGGGCCAATTTGGAACCTTTAGACTTCTATGGTAAATTTGTTAGAAAGCTCATTTAATAAATTTAGTAAACAATATTTGTTTGTGTCAAATAAGGTTTTGTATCAAAATATTAAAAGTCATAAAATATGAAATTATTATTGCCTCAAATAAAAAAACTACAATAACTTCAAATCGCAACAGGGGCCAAATTGGCCCCTCCGACTTTCTAGTGTTAAAGTAACAAAACCTCGAAATTTTTACAGAATAGATCGATTTGCTTGAAAATTTGACAATAAGTAGTAGATAGTCGAAGGATCAAAATATATATCATGCCGAAAGGCGCTTTTACCATGAGGGTGGTTGCCAGCCCATCTCGGGGGTGGAAATTTGTTCTTATATTTTAATCGCAAAAGTTGGTAAAAACGTTCATTCGAAGCAAAAAACGCTCTATACATTTTTTTGATAAAATTGATAGTTTTCGATTTATTCGCTATCGAAAGTATTAGTTTTATATCGAAAAAATCAATGTTTTTAAAAGATTTCTACTAATAACTCCAAAAGTTTTCGTTTTATCAGAACAACTTTACTTAACAAAAATGTACCTTTTGGAAAAATAAACAAAACCGTTTTTTTAAATTTTCTTTAAGACCAATAGTAATCGAGCTTTACTTTATTATATGATGGCTCTTCTTCATCAAATGTCGGGAAAACTATGCATTTTTCGAGAACAAATTGTTTAAACTAATTTAAGGTACTTAAAAATATCTATATCCAGAAATAAAAAAAGTCTCTAGCTTAAAAATTAAGTGACTTATAATGAAAAGAATGTGAGTCCCTATTTTTTTCAGCGAAAAAGTGATCTCAAGCAACCCCTAATCACCACTCTAATTAAAATTAGTCATTGACCTTATTTGACCTTTTTCATTTATGTATTATTAATAGGTTCTAGAAGTTTGACTGGCTTAAAATGATTAGTTTTTAAAAAACTGGAGTTAAAAGTGAATGACGAATTTTTGTAGTTTGGAAAAAAATGGCTTTTCTTAAGAATAGCAAGATTAGCATCAGAGATACGAAAAAATGTTTAAGTATGAAATTGTAGCATATTTAATTTCCAAGAGCATGGTTTGCAAAAATTGTTTCTACGGTAAGAATTGAGTGAGATATTAACAATTAAAACTTGTAATAACATGCAAAAACCACTTTACCAACCCTTTCAAAGTCACTTCTTTTTGCGACTGAGAATTTTAAACAGGTTTAATATTGACAGTCTTATAGATCTTGTAAAAACCTATTAATTATTTTTATCAAACTTTCTAAGATAAAAAATAAAAAAGTTACGGTTAAAAAATAAATATATTTTTTTGAAAAAAAAGGAGAAATCCAATTGGAAGCATAATAATGTAAGTTAGCGGAGTTTTTAGTCGTTGGCCTCATTCATTCTTATTTATTTATGTATTATTAATAGATTCTAGAAGTTTGACTGGCTTAAAATTATTAGTTTTTAAAAAACTGGAGTTAAAACAAATAACGAATTTTTGTAGTTTGGTAAAAAATGCCATTTTCTTCAGAATAGAAAGATTACAAGAACTTGGTTGAAAAAATTTTTTCTACGGCAAAAATTGAATGAATCATAAATGAGTAAATATATCGAAAAACATTGATTTTTTTCTATACAAAACTAACACTTTCGATAGCGAATAAATCGAAAACTATTAAATTTATCAAAAAAATGTATAGAAGATATTTTGCTTAGAATGAATGATTTTATCAACTTTTTCGGTCAAAATATAATAAAAAATTTCCACCCCCGAGTTGGGGTGGCAACCACCCCCATGGTAAAAGCGCCTTTCGGCATCATATAGATTTTGGATTATTTACTACTTATTCTCAAATTTTCAAGCAAATCGATCCCATTCTCTAAAAATTGCGAGGTGAAAAGCTTCGGTTCCTGGCCTAATATAGTTTTTTATCCTCGTGATTATATAGTTCAGCATCATTGTGAAAGGGCATTTTGTGAAGAGCAGCTTCTATACTTGCGTTGTATTACTTTTTTTCTATAGTAAAATGCGTGGTGAGCGTGACAGAAGTAGCGACACGAAACACAAAATACCGGTTCTTGGTTCGCAATCACAGTAAATAGGTGAAAGAGTTCATTTACTCGACATGGGGAACCCGTTCTACAACACGTAAACTTTTTCAATTATATTAAAATCTATAAAAAATCATAAATTAATAATAAAATTATTTTATCCAAGCTTAAAAATATTATTTAAATTTTAGAAATACATAAAACATAGCTAGTATGAGTATGAAACTTCGCGCTAGGCTACAGTACCACTTAGTGTACCACTATTTTTCTTATAATTTGTGGCAGATTTGTATACATTTGGCCTTCAATATCAATATTATGATATTCACTATTTATGGTCCCCCCTTTTCTCAAGGTAAGGCAAGAACAAAATATCTTCTACATCCGAAAATCCCCCTCATCTATCCTTTTTCCTTCAGAAGAAGGTAATGATATTATGTAATTCGTTTGACTATTGCTGTTCAGTTACCTCTCTCTTGTACATGTTGTACTTCGCAGAATGAATAACCAGTCATATCCTTAATTTGGACCGATCATCGTGCTAAAGATCTCGCCATCAACTATCATTCGTTTCATGTCTTCTCTTCGTCTAGTTATACGTCCAAAATATCTTAGTATATTCTGGTTGATAGTTCTGCTGAGTCTAGTGTTTATGTTAAGTGCTTCTAGTATTTAATTATTTGTGCAGTTCATCGTATGCTTAACATTCTCGAAGTACACTTACGCCTGATGATACTTTCTCTTTCTAACTTGCGTGAACTAGTCCCAAGTTTTTGGTGAGGTAGGTCGAATTTTGGAAGTTTGAATTTGCGGAAGTTTTGTCCTGGGGATGTAGTGTAACTCCCAACTTCTAGCCTGCGACGGTGCCGATGGCTGTCTGGAAGTGGGTACGAAGTTTTTGACTACTTTCCAAATTTCAGTTTGTTGAAGACAAACTTTACTTTCGAATTTTTTCCTATCCATGACCTCAGGGCCGTCTTAAGCATACACGGCGCCGGGGTGCAAGACTCATCTTTGCGCCCCCGTTTGTCAGAAGGTTATATATAGGTACGCTAAAATTAAAACTAATTATGTTTACTTTCTTTATTTATACAGGGTGTGCCAAAGAAAACAGTCCACCTCGATATTTGGCAGTAGTTATTAGATTTTAAGGAAATGGCGAAACAGGTCGATTTTTATTTTTAAATTACAATTTCTTGATATATATTTCATACTAGTGACGTCATCCATCTGGGCGTGATGACGTAAGTGATGATGATTTCAAATGAGAATAGGGGTCCTGTGTGGTAGCTCATTTGAAAGAATGTTCAAGTCTCTATTCAGCAATATAAACATTAATATCATTATTTATACAGGGTGGACAAAAAAAATCTTTTTTGAATTAAATTAATTGGCAGAAAAAAACATCTACGTAATATTTAACTTAAAATACATTCTATTGCTGTCAGAAAATAGAAAAACATGTTTATTTGGCAAATAAACATTGCTTTTCGCTTAAATTAAATGTTCAAACTGCCAAGAGGTAGGTGGGAATCTGTTTGTGATTTCATTTAAGCGAAAAGAAGTGTTTATTTGTGAAATAAACTTTTTTCTCTATTTTCTGACAGCAGTACAATGTATTTTGAGTTAAATAAATTACATACATTCTTCTTTTTGCGTCAATTAATTTCATTCAAAAATTATTTTTTTGGTCACCCTATATAAATAATGATATTAATGTTTATATAACTGAATATGGAATTGAGCACCCTTTCAAATGTGCTACGCACGACCCCTCTTCCGATTTTAAAAAAACATCGATTACGTCATCACCCTTAAATGGATGACGTCACCAGTATGAAATATATGCCAAAAAATTGCAATATAAAAATAAAAATATTTCTGCATTTCCTTAAAATCTAATAAATAGGTACTGCCAAATATCGAGGTGGACTGTTTTCTGTGGCCCACCTTGTATATTAAAAAATATAGTTTCAGTATTCAAAAAAGATCAATCTTATAAACAATACCATATTTTTTAAAGTATATCAAAGTCAACTTTTCTAGCTTTTAAGTTGGCAAAAGTTTTTATTGCTTCGGTGATATTTATTTTTACTTGCTTTTCTATACTTATTAAAGTCAATTATTTTTGATCAATTTAAGTTTAGAAAAAGATCTTTCTCCTTCAGCTATTGTTACTGGAAGTGTTAAATATATCCTTAGACATGTAGAAATATTTGGGAAAACGGAGAGTAAATTATTTTGGATTATATGTATATACAGGGTGATTGATTAGTGCGAGGAAGCTCAGTAGATCTGTTATAGTAAAAATTACAAAAAAAAGTTATTAACAAAAATTGTAGGCAGCTTGAAACTCCACATTTTAAAATTAGTTACAATCTTACAGGGTGTTCCATAAGATGGTGGCAGACCAAACTTATGTTTTTTTAAATGGAACACCCTGTATTTTATTTTAAATTTGAAATCTGCTTCACTTCCACATCACAAAAATGTAAAGTTTTATTATGTTATACCGGGTATTTAAAAAGTTATGACCAATATTACCTGAAAATCGTATCAAGTTTAACTCCCTGTATACTTAAAAAGGAGTATAGGAACATTGATCTATTGCAACCATAGTTTTTTAATAATTGTTAAAAATTATAAAACATATTCGTTTTCATAATATTCGTTAAATCAAATACAGGGTAAGTCAAAATGCAAGTACATTATTTTCTTGGTAATTTTAAATAGAACACCCTGTATTTTATACTCCTATCGAAAAGTACTGCTATCGAACTTCAAATTTTATGAAGTACTCCCTATACCTAAAGTTATCAGTTTTCTAGATATTTTTATTTTTCCATCAAAGTATTAATTTGGTAGATATTTTAACGTTTACCAATAATTATTGTGAGTTGGCCATTATTGATTTGTCAGAAACTGACAGTTTGACATTATTATTTATTAATTCAGGAACGAAATAACGACACAGAAAAGAAAACAATTTATTTCAAATAAAATTTATAAAAAATAACCGACGGAAAAAAAATAACACATAGAAAAATAAAAAACAACAGTAATTTTAACTTATCTTACTTAAGTAAGGTGTTCAAAATGACCTCCCAAAACATCTACGCATACTTGAAAGCGGTCATTGAAAGAGTTGCTTACATTATTAAGCATTTGTAAAGAAATATTTTGAAAGGCAATTCGGATTCTATTTTTCATATCATCCCTTGTTGTTGGAGGTATTTTGTATACTTCGTTCTTAACGTAACCCCAAAAAAATGACTCCATTTTATTGAAATCCGGTGACAATGGAGGCCACCTTACCGGTCCTTCCCTTCCGATCCACCTTTCACCAAACTGATCATTAAGTTCACCACGTACTAATTCATTGTGGTGCGCAGGAGCACAGTCATGTGGAAACCACATTTGTTCACGTATATTAAGTGGAACCTCTTCTAGTAATATCGGTAACTGATTTAGGATAAAATCTAAGTAAATCTCACCATTTAAGTTATCTTCAAAAAAAAATATGGTCCTACTACATGGTTACCGACAATACCTCCCCGCACATTTAGAGACCATCTTGTTTGACTATGTGTTACTATGTGGTATGGATTACTTGTTGAATCTTAGTGAAAGTTATGTCTATTAACAGAACCGTTTCGATGGAATGTAGCTTCATCACCAAATAGGACATAATCAAAAAAATCTCTGCTCATTAATTTTTTCTAAGTCCCATTCACAAAATACTATTCATTTGTGCTATTTTTGGTGCTTTTGAATATGATAAGGGTGCATCTTGTTTTTAGATAGAACGTTTTGAACAGAGTAGTAACTAAGTTCTTGTTCATTGGAAATACTCCTTATACTTGTGTGTGGGTTTTCTGTATCTGCCATCAACACACTCATTTCGTTTTCCTCTGTCACACTAGTTTTTGTTCGTTCATGTTTTTCATAATTCACTGAACCAGTGCGGTTAAATCGATCTTTCAATTTTTCAAATGTATCTTGTCTAAGTTGTCGCCTATCTAGAAACCGTTCTTGATCAATTCTAGCTGATAGTAATGAATTTTTATTGCATTCCCCCAAAATCCAGATCATATCTACCATTTTTTCATCAGTAGTAAAATTCATTATTGCTAATTTAAATTAAATTAATAACTGAATTACTAAATAATAATTGTTGCTAATTTACGGTGTACCCCAATACTGAATTAATAAACAATAATGTCAAACAAATCAATCATGGCCAACTCACAATAATTATTGGTAAACGTTAAAATATCTACCAAATTAATACTTTGATGGAAAAATAAAAATATCTAGAAAACTGATAACTTTAGGTATAGGGAATACTTCATAAAATTTGAAGTATGATAGTAGTACTTTTCGATAGAGATATAAAATACAGGGTGTTCTATTTAAAATTACCAAGAAAATAATGTACTTGCATTTTGACTTACCCTGTATTTGATTTAACGAATATTATGAAAACGAATATGATTTATAATTTTTAACAATTAATAAAAAACTATGGTTGCAATAGATCAATGTTCCTATACTGCTTTTTAATTATACAGGGAGTTAAACTTGATACGATTTTCAGGTAATATTGGTTATAACTTTTTAAATACCCGGTATAACATAATGAAACTTTATATTGTTGTGATGTGGAAGTAAATCAGATTTCAAATTTAAAATAAAATACAGGGTGTTCCATTTAAAAAAACATAAGTTTGGTCTGCCACCATCTTATGGAACACCCTGTAAGATTGTAACTAATTTTAAAATGTGGAGTTTAAAGCTGGCTACAATTTTTGTCAATAACTTTTTTTTTTGTAATTTTTACTATAACAGATCTACTGAGCTTCCTCACACTAATCAATCACCCTGTATAACTTAAAATATCGAGTGGAGCTGTGTGTGTTTAAAAAAAATATTGGTAACAATTCTAACTCATGGAATAGATCTTCACCATCTATATCAGATCTATTTCCAAGCGCTAGTTCTTTTTGTAAATTTAAACATTGTGTTGTTTTTTAAGTTTTCTTCGGAGTTTCTCCAACTCAATATACTTTCCATGAAAGAAAAATTATAATTATATTCCCTCAACAGTTTAAATCTTACAAGATGGTGATTCCTTGTCACTCGACATTCAATATTGGTCAAAATAGTGTACGCGTCACCTTTTTGAAATTATTGTCGGAATAATCTAAATGGGTTTCATATTTCATTTCCACATCTACACACAGGTGTAGTAAGCATTAATAGCCTTTGTAAAAAATACCAAAAGTGCACTTGTATGCTTTTGTTATTTGTAGTTTTTTAGCGACAAAAAGCGCAAGTTTGAGCCTAGCAAGTGTTCAACTTGCGCCCCTTGGACTTGGCGCCCGGGTGCCTCGCACCCCTTGCACCCCCGGGTTAAGACGGCCCTGCATGACCTTCGCTGTGATTATTTATGAAAATGTTTTTAACTGCTTAGTCATAATTAACCCGTTTTAACTTTTAATTTGTCTGACTTTCAAAGCAATATAACCATTGATAGTACGTTCTTTAACGGTAAAATATTACAAAACCTCTAAATTTTAAAGAACCGCTTGGATTGACATGAAATTTGGCAAACACAGAGCTAACAAGTTAAAGAAAAAAAGTGATATTGTGCCGATGTGTGCTTTTGCCGTGTGTTTCACCCCTTCTCGGCGGAGAAAAAATATAGGTCCAAAATAACATCGGAAATGGATAAAATGACTAATATTAAGCAACTTTTGTTCTATAGAGCTTTTTCTTTAAGTCAATACTTTTTGAGATATTTGCGAGTTAATGTGTTCATTTTTGAAAAAAATAACCACGTTTTTGACGGTTTTTCGAAAATAACTCAAAAATAAGTATTTTGTCGGAAAACACATTCTTAACAAAAATGTAGCCCGGAAAAAAAGTGAAAAAAATGGTGTAAATATTAGGTCTCTACACCTATAAGAAGCAGAGTTACAGCTAATGAAAAATGGGTTCATATACGTCAAATTCCAAATCGAATAATTTAACGTGCAATAATCAAAAAATGAAGCACTTTTTGGAGAAAACTGATTACAACTTTTTAAAGTGCCTAAAAAAAGCTTTATTTTTGTTTTATAAAAAAAATTCTAGCATCAAAAGTAAACAAGTAACGCTCAAAATTAAGTTGGGTCCATTTTTTTGGTAAAAAAATCGGCAAAATCACCCCCTAATAAGCATCTTTAATTAACTTAATCGTTACCACTTCACAAGTTACCTTACTTATGTATGTATTCTTTATATGATCTGTAAGTTTTTTCGGTTCAAAGTCCTTATTTTTGAAGGGGCTGTAGTTGAAAGGGCTTCAGGGAGTCACTAATCACGAGTGTATGAACAGTTTGGACAGCCATATCTTAACCAATTTTTGGCTTACAGAAAAACAAAAAAATTCACAATATTCAGAAAAGCAAATGTTTTTTTACCGTTTGAGATTTTTGGTATTTCGAATAATTTTTAAGTTATTTTGAAAAAAAGCATTTTTTTTTAAATTTTACTTAAATACCAAATTCTTTCAAAAATAAGCCCTTTGAATCGATAAAACTTACAGATCATATCAACGCAATCTAAGTAAAGCAACTTGTAAAGCGGTAACGTATAAGTTCGTTTTAGTTGCTAATTAGGGGGTGATTTGCCCGATTTTTTTTTGCCAAAGCAAAAGGGACCAACTTTAGTTTGAACGTAATGTGTGTACATTTGATGCTAGAAACTTTTTTTATAAAATCAGAAGTAAAGCTTTTTTAAGCACTTTAAAAAAATTATAGAGTTTGCTCCAAAAAGGGCTTCATTTTTTGGATGTTTTACGTTGAAATATTATATTTGAAATTTGGCGAATATGAACCTATTTTTCATTAGCTATAACTCTGCTTCTGCTAGGTCTAGAGACCTCATGTATACACCATTTTTTTCTATTTTTTACAGGTTATATTTTTGTTACGAATGGTTTTTTGACATAATATTTACTTTTTGAGTTATTTGCGAAAAACTGTCTAAAAACGTGGTTATTTTGTAAAAAAATGAACATATTCACTCGCAAATAACTCGAAAAAAGTATTGACTTAATAAAAAAACTCTATAAAACAAAACTTGCTTAAAATTAGTCAGTTTATTCATTTCCGGACTTATTTTGGACATATGTTTTTTATTCACGAGAAGGGGTGAAACTTACCCCCAGGGCAAAATCACACATCGGCACAATATCACTTTATTTCTTTGACATGTTAACCATGCTTATGCCAAATTTAATGTCAATACAAGTGGTTCTTTAGAATTTACAGCAAAAACCGTGAAAGAATGTACTATGACATTTATTTGAGATTTCTTCAATCAAAAATTAAAAAAAGAACATTAAACAACATTTTTTAATACAATTAACCTAATGTATAGTTTTTTTCGGGGTGTTAAAATTTACTATGCCAGCAAGTTCTGACTTTAATTAATAATTAAACAAGAACTTTTATGTAACATTTGACCTTGTTTATCAACATTTTTCGTTAAGAGCGATACCGTATACCAACGTCTTTTAACAATAGGCGAGGCAATAAAATTGTAGAAAACTTAAACCTACAAAATTTTTTCTCAGTGAAATTTGTCGCATTCGATTCGTAAGAGCCTAGGGAAACTTTATGTATTAAAGTGATGATGACAAAATGAAAATTGCAATATTGAACAAGAAAAATACATTTTTAAAATGCACTTTGAAGTGATAAAAAATATTAAATTTTTAATTAGGAAATTATTGATGGAAATTAGTTCAATATTACCATTTGGGCGTTTTTGGGTTCGTTGAACACGAATATCATGACGGCGATGGTCTCCGAGTCTGCTCGTGCCCAATGTAGACATACTCTCCTGGATTTTATGTAAATTCGATACAAAATCAAACAAACTCGTTTCTTGGGGGTTTTTGGAGCCACATAGGCTAAATAGATTAGTAAAAAATAGCTATTGATGTAGGAGATACTGACATACTCGTGCTACTTACTACTTTAACTCCATCGGACATTTAAGTTTACCTCATCGGCAAGTAAACTTCTTCAATAAAATAAACTGGAATAATTTTTCTACGTGTTTGGAGAATCTTCAATCTGTGCGAGAAAATATTTTATTGCTGCATGCCATAATGGATTGCGATGCGGTATCTGCTACCTTTGGCCAAGGGAAAATAAATTTTTTTATACTTTCAAAAAATCCAAACTAAATATTACATTCAAAAAATTTGAAGAAAGAGAAGAACTCCATATTTTATTTTTTTTTATTTAGCTAATGCCTCGACAACTATTGGCCATTGGCATGGTAGGTACGGTAATTTTGAACAGTTAGGTACCTAGTGCCATGTGTAGTGTGTGTGTTGAGTAAGTGTCTTTTTACTTTGCAAAGTCGACGTCATTGTCTTTGCAAAGAGACGCTAATCGTATCCGAACGTCTGCGGTCCCTCCGGTGAGTACCGATCCCAAAAGGACAGAAACTATATTCATTGATTAATTTATAATAAATGAAAAATTTCTGACCCTGGTGAGATTCGAACCCACAACCTTTCGGATTTTTTCGATCCAAAGGCAGGCGCTCTTACCACTGAGCCACGGAGGAGGTCAATATTTTATTTTAATTTTTCGAATAAACTTTATTTACTCTTACATTGGCGGTACTATTTACATACAGTTCTTGTAATAAATAAATTAATGTTCTTGCTTACTGATTTCCTTAAGTGTATAACACATTTTATCGCATTTTATATTATCGAAGGCCTTGGCCTAGTCAACAAATCACAAATATGTTTCTATGTTAAACTTCTGGGGATTTTTCTGTAATTTGACGAATATTAAGAATGTGAATCTGAAAGGTGAAGTTTCATGGTTTAAACTTTATTAGTTATAGGTATTTATTTTTAGTGATGCAATCTGTTTACCCGAGCCGGGAATAATAATTGTATCTAGTAATGTAGTAATGATCATGTAATCATGTCGGATAGTCAAGCAGCCATCAAAGCACTGAGCTCACATATAATCAGTTCTAAGATGGTTTGGGAGTGCCTAGGAAAGCTAAATGAACTAGGCCAGAAGAACCTTGTCACCCTCCTATGGGTCCCAGGACACATAGGAATTGGAGGGAACGAAACAGCAGATCAGCTGGCGAAAAAAGGAGCCGAAACCCCATATCTGGGACCAGAACCATCATGTGGGATCAGCAGTAGCGCAATCTTAGGAGAACTAAGAGGAGAATTGGAGAGGGAAAAGTCCAAGTACTGGAATCAGTTGGAAGGATTGAGACAAGCCAAGACAATTCTGGGAAATTATAACCAGAATAGATCTCTTAGCTTTCTCAACCTCAGTAAAAAGAAGATCCGGATTTTGACGGGAATAATGACCGGGCATTGCCGGTTAAGAAGTCACATGAAGAAGCTAGGATTGGTAGATGAAGCAAAATGCAGATTCTGTGAGGAAGAGGACGAAACCTCAATACACATACTCTCAGAATGTCCTGCATTGCAGAACTCCAGGGCCAGATACCTAGGGGCACATGAAATAGAAGAGGAGAACCTGCCTGAATTGAAGCCCGACGATGTCCTAATCTTTCTTAGGAAAATAGGACTGGAAGAGCTGCTATAGGTCTGAGAAAACATCAGACTTATGGCAAGCAAGGGGGACACAATAGATCCTACGGGTCGCAGTGTACCTATCACCCCTATCTACATACATACATACATACATACATGTAGTAATGATATTTGGTGGGTAATTGCCCTCATATTCTGTTGGCATGTGACAGACGGTTGGTGTTACTATAAAGTACATTGCTACATCATATAACGTTTATCTGTTTTTTACACGATGGTGTTAAATATCCTATTTCCTATCTTACAGTAAGGGAAAGAAGTAGGCTAAATTTGCAGTTACTCGAGATTTATGGGGACATATTAGGTTTTGAAGAGTGGGTCCTAAAATTAAAAAAAGTTAACTTAAGTTCTCCATAAAGTGGGGACTTTCCATTTTTTAATTTAATTTTTCATTTCCAACAATCGTTATTTCCGATAAAACGCCCCATCTATCCATAATTGGAAAAAAATGTTTCCAATAAAAATTGCTTATTTTTTACGTGAAGAATCCAAATCTGCAATAAAAATTGGGGGCTCCTCTTTAAGGTTTTAAAGTAACCCCCACCCACCTCCGTGGGGGGCCGTATTTAGTACCATTCGATAGATTTTTCAAAAATATTGAATACGTGTATTTTGCAGTTTTTCGATCTGATGTTCATTTCGCGAAATATCGCGGGGTTCGTATTTAAAATTTTAAATTTACCCCCCACCCATCTTCGTGGGGGTCGTGTTTGGTATCATTCGATAGATGTTTGAAAAATATTGAACAAGTATTTTTTAGTTTTTCGATTTGACGTTTATTTAGCGAAATCTTCGCTTTATTTTGTGAAACTTTGTGACACGCCCATTTCCTTACGCTCCGCTCAAATCGTCAGATTTTTGAAATATACACTCTTTTGCATGTACTTAACTTACCTTATCTTAATCTGACAATTTTGAGTTTCTCTAAGGATATATTTTTTTTCGGGCCCCCCTTAACGAACTCCCCTGTATTAAGAGCCAATATATGGTATACCTTACAGGGTACAAGGATTCTCCCCATGTGATAATCTGACGTGCCCGAGTAACTGCAAAAATACCCGCTTGGGCTTCCCTACCATTAGTACATTTACCTATGGCAGATATCCTGTTATCATTTTAAAAAAAAAATTTGATCCATATTTTATGATTTCTGTCTCAATCTCATTTTGTTCCTCCAACTTTGTCTGTTCCGTACACTTTTTGTCGAATGGTTCTCGCTTGTTTTGTAATATTATTTTATTGGCCAAGTTCCTGTGTTTAGTGTTTAATATATTACTGGCTTTTTTGTTTATTTTCTTAAAGAAATTTTAAGTCTATAGATTTTAGGTTTAAACCAAATGTACCAATGTTAACTTATATTTCGAAATGAAGAAATAATTATCCCTAAATTGCATTTTTTGTTCCAAAGCCGGCCCAGGGCTATTTCCACCATTTACTACTTCCAGGTTAGTGAACCAGGTCTATTTTCACCATTTACTACTAACAAGCTAATTTTTTGAGAGTAGATTCATTTTTACTAGACGCCCAACTTTTTTTCTTACAACAATAAATTATTTCCGTATGTGGTAGATAACAAAGATAGCAGGGATAGTCCAGTCTGTTTAGACGAATAACAGGCCTAACCTTGCATGGCGAGCTGTCCCAAATTTTATTTTTCTAATCTTTAGGGAGGGTCAATAGTAATGTAACTTTAAAATCTCGACTCAATTCCGCCGTTGCGTTAGCTGTCATTTTGATTTTAAACGGGAACGGTTTTTGCTCAATATCTAAAATATTTTCAACTTCCTGACCGACAGTATGAGAACTAAAAATGTTGAAAATGTGATTTTATATAATTTCTCTTATTACAATTTTCTTCGTGCGGTCGATATTTTCATAGTTATGGGGGAAAATAATGAAAGTCATTATTTTCACTATATAATTTACATATTCAATATATAAAATATACACTATTATTGACCCTCTCTAAAGATTAGAAAAATAAAATTTGGGGCAGCTCGGCATGCAAGGTTAGGCCTGTTATTCGTCTAACCCTACTGGACTATCCCTGCTATCTTTGTTATCTACCACATACGGAAATTGTTGCAAGGAAAAAAGTTGGGCGTCTCGTTAAAATGAAGCTACTCACGAAAAATTAGCTTCTTAGTAGTAAATGGTGAAAATAGGCCTGGGATCCCTGACTAATAATAGCACGAATATAAATAAGCACATCATCATCATCATTCTCTTTGCCTTATCTCTATGCGGGGTCGGCTTCCCTAATTGCATTTCTCCACACAATTCTATCCTGGGTCATATCAATATTAATCCCCTTTACCAACATGTCCTGCATAATCGTCTTCCCCACGTCTTCTTCTGTCTTCCTCTCCTACTTCTTCCAGGAATCTGCACTTCAGCTACTCTTCGTATTGGATGATTAACGTCTCGACGTTGAACCATCTCAACCTATGCTCTCTCATTTTGGCATCAATTGGTGCCACACCTAGACTTCCCCTAATATACTCATTTTTAGTTTTATCCTTTCTTGTCACTCCACTCATCCGTCTAAGCATTCTCATCTCCGCCACATGCATTCGTTGTTCCTCTTTCTTTTTCACTGCCCAAAATTCAGTTCCGTACATCATAGCCGGTTTTATGGCTGTTTTATAGAATATTCCTTTCAGCTTCATTGGAATTTTCTGTCACACAAAACACCACTCGCTTCCTTCCACTTCATCCACCCAGCCCTAATTCTACTGCATGCATCTCCATCTATTTCTCCATTACTCTGTAATATCGATCCCAGGTACTTAGAACTATTGCCTTTTTACAATCAGTTCACCATCCAAAGATACCATTTTATTTGTAGTAAATCCATCTTTAAATGAACATTCCAAATACTCTCTCTTTGTCCTACTAAGTTTTCAACATTTTTCCTCCAGAGCTTGTCTCCACCGTTCCAGTTTTTGTTCTAAGTCTCTTTCACTATTTCCTACTAACACGACATCATCAGCATACATTAAGCACCATGGAATGTTACCCTGCAGTTTCGCTGTTATCTGGTCCAAAACTAATGAGAATAAATACGGACTAAGCACCGAGCGTTGGTGCAATCCTACTTTCACATAAAATTTATCAGTCTCTCCCACACCTGTCCTAACACTAGTCGTTACTCCCTCATACATATCCCTCACAACCTTTACATATACACCAGGGACTCCTTTCTTATTGAGTGCCCACCACAGAATCTCTCGAGGAACTCTATCATATGCTTTCTCAAGATCAATGAATACCATATGAGCGTTTGTTTCTTTACTCCTGTATTTTTTCATTAGCTGCCTTATAATGAAAATTGCGTCTGTTGTTGATCTGCCCTGCATAAAGCCAAATTTATTCTCGGATATGTCGTTCTCTTCACGTATCCGTCTATTAATTACTCTCCCCCATATTTTCATGGTGTGGCTAAGCAGTTTTATAGCCATGTAGCTTGTACACTGCTGTATATCTGTCTTGTTTTTTTAGACAGGTACTAGTATACTGCTTCTCCATTCGTCTGGAATTTGTCCAACTTCCATAATTCTATTAAATAAACCTGCTAGCCACCTTGTTCCTGTCTCTCCCAATGCTTTCCATACTTCCCCAGGAATATCATCTGGTCCTACCGCTTTTCCTTTCTTTATTTTTTGAAGCGCTTGAGCCACTTCCGCGTTTGTTATTTTGGTGACCATTGCTGGTACTGTCTCCGTTGACTCCACAGGCTGTCTGTCAAATTTTTTATTTAATAAGCTGTCAAAGTACTTTCTCCATCTCTTTTTGACATCCTTTTCGTGAACTAGTATTTTATTATTTTCATCTCGGATACATCAAATCTGATTAAAATCTTTTGCTTTCTTTGCTCGCTGTTTGGCTATTTTATATGCCTTCCCTGTTATCAAGTTGATCGTATAGGTTTGAATACGCTTCTGCTTTAGCTTTTGCTACTGCTACTTTGGCTTCCTTTTTCGCGACCATATAGTTTTGATGATCTGTGTTGGATCTGGTTTCTTGCCACTTTTTATATAATTTTTCCTTCTCTTTTATTTTTCCTTGAACTTCGTTTGACCACCACCAAGTCTCTTTATCCTCAAACTTTTTTCCTGACGTTTTCCCCAGTATTTCAATAGCAGTCTCTCTAATACTAATGGCCATTTTTCATCCTTTATATAATATATCTGTGTGTGTATGTGTATATCCGTATTTAATATAACTTTAGCAGTCGTTTATTCTTGCCCTTTAAGAAATAAAGATTTCGACTTATGCTAGAACAATTTTCTTTATATCTGAAATGAACCTGCCCCTCTGAGCATAAATCTGGTGAATATTCACCGACAGGTTCATAGATCGGCCCGTGATATCGCCTATATACGGTGGATTTCTTTAGACTGTTCCGTTGCTATATTTCACTCGGTATATCACGTCTGGGCGATAAATCACGCCACCGCCTCCTTAGACCAATGCGTCCTCGAACAGTCGAAGCTCGGCGGCGGCGGCACTGCCAGCCTGCTATCATTTCACGATATGGAATCGCTTTTTAGATCTTGGCGGCCCTTTCTCCGCTCGGGATGTGAGATATGAATTTGAAGAGGTTTTTTCAACAGAAATTTTTCAGTATTAACGTAAGAAAAAATTAATGATAAATTATGAAAAATTTCATAAAAATATAGGAAAACAAATCAAAATAGTCAATTTGGTTATAGTACATAATAAACTATGCTTCTTGTTGCAAATAATAACTGATAATAAAACTAAACTCATCCTCTCTTCGTTAATGTCCAAAATAGTCGTTTGTTTAGAGTGAAACACTGGTGTAGTGTGTTGTAAAAACTGGGAGGTACAGTTAGTATAGAAGAAATGAGTCGCAAGTACTTCAAACATAAACGAGCTGGGTATTTTAAAAGAAAAATAAAGGCGGAAATAGTAAAACCCAAGAATTCGCCTCAGATGGTTTCGCCATATTCTTCTTGATGTGATCATCATGGCAATCTTCACTTTATCTGCAGCAACGCGGAAAAGCTGCACAGACGTTTTGTTGAATCAGTTTCTGAGGTTTTTTAACCAGTATGTTAAGGAAGAAATATTTTTCCCCGCCGTGTTTACTGTGTCGCCATATTACGGCTTATTTTTCAAACAATAAAACACATTTACATTACAGTACTAAAACGCCTCGATTTTAAGATTCACATTTAAACCACGTGCCATTAATGACAGCCGCATTAAAATTAAACGGTTTTAATTCCACTGTCACCATATTTTATCTTCTTCTTTTTTATTTTTGGTTTCGCTGCAAGGCGATTACCAGCACGATTTATAAGCGATCTTGACGTAGTCTGGCTCTAAGCCATACCAAAATCGCTGACTATGTTCTTGTAAGGAAGCTTTTGATGAGGTGTGATGATTATAATTAAATGAGATTAATTGGGTCAGGTTAAGAATGATTAAAAATTAAAACATAAATTAAATGACAAATAGCAACATAATATAACACGGATACATATAAACAGTTGAGCCTTGCAATTTGTAAGCTTATTTTGTTAATTGCTAGAAAACGCATTGCAGTTTATAAGCTTATTTGGTTAATTGCAAGAAAACGCATAATTACATTGACTGATTCTTCCGTTAAGGAACTTAGAATATTGTATATAGAGAGCGGTGTTTTGAAGTTCATGGAAATAAATTTTGTGTATATATCAAAATTAGGAATCACATTAATCGGGCATTCAAAAAAGATGTGGTTTAGATCCTCGAGACGACCACATTCACAAAAAGGATTATCTTTTATATTCATTTTATACAGATGTTGTTTTGTTAAACAATGGCCTGTGCGCATTCTAATGATGGTGGTAGTGTGTCTTCTATTTCTATATGGAAAATTTGAATACCAAGGTTTTGTAGGAAAGAAGTCTTGAATTGTTTTGTATTGCGAAGTCTTCTTCTGGACTAAAGATTTCCATTTTTCTTGGTACTCTTTTGTAATTTTTCCTCTGATGACTGATAGGGCATCCTGGGAATTCAGTTGTACTTCCATGGGTACATTCAGGTCTCTTCCTATTTTTGCCAGTATGTCAGCCTGGGTGTTACCAAATATATTAGAGTGTCCAGGTATCCAGGAAAGGAGAATTTTGGTACCATTCTCATTGGCTGAAGATATAAGTTTCTTTGTTTTTAGGGCCCTTATATCTGCTGAAGCAGATATGTTACATGTTTTAATATTGGTTATTGCATTGAGCGAATCAGAAAATATTATAGCTTTCTTTAGATGTTTTGTAGTTGCGACTTCCACCGCTTGATGTATTGCTATACTCTCTGCTTTGCTTATGCTTAGAGCTCCAGGAAGTCTTGAGGAGAAATTATATTCAATACTAGGGATGCATATCCCAAAACCTACCCTTTCTTTGTTTTTTGAGGCATCAGTATATATAAAGGTATGGTCTTTCCCATATTGTTCAGTAGTCATAAGGAATTTTTCTTTAATCATCGGGTCATATTTTTTGATATTACAATTTAGAATTGGAAGTGGATTCATTAGTGTATCATAGTCTAATTCATAGCATGGAAAATTTGGGCTTTTGTATATTTTTTTAAAATATGGAAAAAAATATTCTAATGCCCAAACCAAGTATGGTACATTATGCCTTGTATAAAAATTAGGTTTGTTTATAAGTCTTTTACGTATTTCAATTAGGAGTAATATTATGGGATGATTCTCAATAATGATGATTTTACTTAAAAATTTAGAGGCTAACAATAATCTTCTATGTTCTAGGTCCATTTGGGCAGACTCTGCCAAGATTGCCAAATTTGGTGTAGACTTCATGCACCCCAAACATATTTTAAGTCCCTCAAAAAATACCGCATTGAGTTTGTTGTTGCATTTTTGTGATATTGGGTTGAATAGGAAGGAACCATAATCGAGGTGAGATCTGATCAAGGCATTAAAAACCATTAGGAGTGTTCGTGGGTCAGCTCCCCACCAGACTCTACATATTGCACGTAGGATGTTAATATTTTTCTTTGCCTTGAGTATAATATTGTCAACATGTAAGTCCCATGATAGATGCTTATGAAAAATTATGCCTAGAAATTTCACTTCAGTTTTTAGAGGAATGGCTGTGTTGTTGATTTTGATTTCTGTTAGATTATCTCTTCGCCTACCCTTTGTGAACCATACAGCTTCACATTTTTCTTTGGATAAGGACAAGTCATGTTCTGCAAGCCAGTGTAATGTGTTTTCCAATTCTTTGTTTATTTTACTTACCATGCTTTGGATATCATATCCCTTAATATACAAAACCAAGTCGTCTGCATATCTACATATTTTAACTTCATTATTGCTAATACAAAACAATTCTGCTATATAAATATTAAACAAAATGGTACTTAAGGGAGAACCTTGAGGTAGCCCCTTAGTTGCCACGAAAGGTCCCAAAAAGTCACCATCATTAGATCTTGAATATAAAAGTCTGTTCTGTAAAATTTTGAACACAATATTATTTATTGCAGATGGAATATTTACATCATATTTACAATATGGACATTATCATATGCTGCTTTGATATCAAGAAAGATGGCCAAAACCGATTGAGAGGATTCAAAGGCTTCCACAATTGTGGAATGAAGGAGGGTCAAGTTGTCAGCAGTGCCTCTTCCTTTTCTAAAACCTGTCTGATGGTTGGTGAATGAACAGTTATGTTCTAAGGACCAATCTAGGCGATTCTTGATTAATATTTCTAATGTTTTAAGCACACATGAGGATAAAATTATTGGTCTGAAACTACTGGCCAAGAGTGGATTTTTGTGTGGCTTTAAGATATTTATAACATTATGGTTTTTCCAATCTTCAGGCAGGTTGTCACCATTTAGACAATTATTGTAGATATTCAACAGAAAATGTTTAGCTTGTAGTGGTAGATGTTTTATCATAAGGTAAGGAATGTCGTCCATACCTGGTGCCGAATTTTTTTATTATTTACAGCATTGTTAAGTTCCCAGATTGTAAAAGGGGAAACTTGCTCGTTTATATCGTCAAGCTCAAAATTTGGATCAATAAAAACTGCAGACATGTTCTGTAGAATTTCTGTTTTAATGTTATCTGCGGGGTTATGAAATGTCTGGCCGTAATTTTTGTTATTTGAGAATTTTTTAACTTTATTCCAGACATAGGTAGTGTTAGATTCCTTATTTAATGATTCACAGAAGTTTATGAATTTATTTCTTTTTTTGATTCTGAGGTTTCTTTTAGTTTGGGCGATTATACGTTTAGCGTTTATATAGTTCTCTAAAGAAACAGATTGTTTAAAGTTTTGAATTGCCTGTTTGCGGCTTTTAATCCAAAGTGAACATTCTTCATCCCACCACGGATTTGAAGGTTTACCCTGTGTTCTACAGTTTTTATAGGGAATTGAGTTATCTGCTACTTGATTAACTTCCTCCAAAAACTCATTGTAATTAGAGTTTACCGGTAAATCAAGCATTCCTGTTATCATCCCAGTGTGGAATGTATACCAGTCTGCTCTTTTAATATTTCTCATTTTGTATGTTTGTGTATAGATGCTATCATTTTTGTTAAACTCACAGTTGTTTATTATGACAAAGGTGGGGAAATGGTTGCTATTTCCACAATCTTGTATGACACCCCAAGTAGAACATAGAGCCATATTATTACTTGCTATGGCTAGATCTACAGCGCTAAGATTATTATTAGGAGGTTGAAACAATGTTGCTGACCCATCATTTAGGATAATTAATTCTTTATCAAAAATAAAATCATAAACATTTTTTCCTCCCTTATTGGTAGGACATTTATCCCATAGGGGATGGTGAGAGTTCAGATCACCTAGTATAATTAAGTTTTCTGTCGGTATGTTTTCTATTGTTGAGCTCAAGAAAGGAAGAGTTATGGCATTATTTGTATTGGAGTAAATGTTTATTATGTATAAGTTACCAATTTTTGTTGTTATGTATTGGATTTGGTCTGAGTTGTACTTCTGAATTGTAGAAAAAATAATAGATTTCTTGATACAAGTAGCTACTCCACCATATCCGTCATCTCTGTCCTGTCTGACAACATTATAATACTTCAAAGAAAAATTAAAATCTTGTTTAAGCCAAGTTTCATTAATAGCAATTATGTCAGGGTCTTCTTTGAAAATTAAGTTCGTTATGTTTTCCCTGTTTGATTTAATACTTCTAATATTCCACTGAATAATTTTTAATTTCTTTTTTGAATTCATGATTATGTGATTTGATATATGTTTAATTAATTAAAATCAGAATCAGATTTATCCTCTTGGTCCATATAGGACTCTACGTTTAATCGGGAAAATAAATGGTTTTTAAGTAAATTTAAGTTTTCTGATGATGTATTACTAATAAAATTTAGGCATGAGTTTAAAAAGTCATTTGAAGAAAAGGTATCAATATTTTGAAAGTTTTGCGATGCACTGGATTGCCAGGCTTGATTGGAGTTTTGTGATAAATTAGCTGAGGTTCTTGATTTGAAAGGTTCTGAACGAGAAAATGAGCTAGTGGGGGAAGAGGTTGGCTTTTCTGGTCTTAATTGCTGTGTATATGCACTCTTTTCATTTGGTTGCTTATCTTGACGTTTTTGCACGACTCTCCGTTTGTTGTCGGAGTTCAGAACCACCTGTTGAAAGGAACGTTTTACTGTAGATGATCTAAAATTGTGTGTTCTTCGTTGCGATGGTTCTATGGTGTTAGACTTATTTGTACTGGTACTTGGAGTATTTTCTAATGGCCTGCTGTTATTTTTAAAATTTGGAAAATCTCTCGGGTTATAAATAAATTTATTATTTGAGATGTATGATTTTGGAATGGCTTCACTTGCCTCAAAAAATGTCAAATTTTCATACGCCATCAGTTCTTTAATATTCTTTTGCCTTGTATATTCTGGGCAGCTCTTGTCAATAGATTTGTGAGAGTCCTTGCAGTAAAAACATTTTGTCATGCATACGTCTTCATGTTTGTTTTCCCCGCAATTAAAACATCTTTCTTTCCCTTTACAGTTTGTTTTTGTGTGGCCAAATCTAAGACAGTTATAGCATTGTGTCACTGGGGCAATATATGTGTCAACTAGTCTTGGTATGCCATAAAAAACACAGTTTTGGGCATAAGAACGCCTCGAAATGTAAATAGTGTCGTACCTGTGGGTTCAGAAGAAGTTACTCCATCTTTAATTACTCTTCTATTTAATCTTTTTATATGTAAAATTTCAATGTCATTTCCTGTATCGCAACACCGAAGAAGTTCTTTTTCATCAATATCTGTATCAATCTGTCTGACGATACCTTTGCAGGTTACGAAGTTAAAAGGTATATATATCTTGTATCCCTGATTTAGAAGTTGAGTGTTCTTAAGTAGCATGTTAGCCGAGTGAAAATTGGCAAATTCAACTGAAACTCTATTGAGCCCTTCACTATCTATTTTTTTAACGTCATTAAGTTTGAGGTTGAATATATCTCGAGCTATTTTAATTGTATTGAATGTGCCAATTTTTATATTCGGTATATTTGTAGATTCAAAATATACTACAAAAGGTCCATGATCTTTTTCGAAGTATGTATTAACCTTTTTTTCTTCCTGAGAATTATTGTCGGAAGTCTGATTTTGATTTTTTTCGGAATTATTAGTCATTGCAATTTTAGCCGGAGAAGAAGTATCAGGATAAGGGGGGACTGAGCCCCCCTTTTCCTCACTCATTGTAAGAAAAAACCAGTCAATGAAGTATTAATAACTAGAAAGCAAAAAGAAATAAAAAGAGCAAGCAAAATAGCATAAAAGAAAGCCGCTTGAAAAAAAAATATAAGCAAAAATGCTCAACTTACCTATATGCAAACACTTAAGCAACAACACAGGCGGTTTTTAGCTAGGTTAAGACCCTAAACTAGTGGCAAACTTTAACTGCTGCAAAACAGAAACTGTTCACACCTCGAAAGCGTAATGGCTAGTTTAGAAATATTAAATTTTTGGAAAATATTTCTTAAATTTAAAATACGCGGTCTGACGTTTGGTATTTTATTTGACGCATGCCATATTTTATCTATGATATAACATGCTCTTATGGTAGGGGAGCCCAAGCGGGGATTTTTGCAGTTACTCGAGCGCGTCAGATTATCATATGGGGAGAAACGTGGTACCCTGCAGATGTACCTCTGCCATATATTGGCTCTTAACACAGGGTAGTTCGTTTAGGGGGGCCCGAAAAAAAAATCTATCCTTAAAAATACTCGAAATTGTCAGATTAAGATAAGGTAAGTTAAGTACATGCAAAACAGTGTATATTTAAAAAATCTGTCGATTTGAGCGGGGCGTAAGGGAATTGGTGAGTCACAAAGTTTCACAAGAGAAAGGCGAATATTTCGCGAAATGAACGTCAGATCGAAAAACTAAAAACTACACGTTCAATATTTTTCAAAAATCTATCGATAGATACCAAACACGACCCCTCGCAGAGAGGGGTGGGGGGTAAATTTAAAATTTTAAATACAAATCCCGCGATATTTAGCAAAATAAACATCAGATCGAAAAACTGCAAAATACACTTATTTAATATTTTTGAAAAATATATCGAATGGTACCAAACGCGACCCCCCACGGAGGTGGGGTGGGGGGCTACTTTAAAATCTTAAATAGGAACCCCATTTTTTATTGCAGATTTGAATTCTCTGCATAAAAGTAAGCAACTTTTATTCGAAACATTTTTTCGAGTTATGGATAGATGGCGCTATATTCGGAAAAAACCATTAATGGAAATGGAAAATTAAATTAAAAAATGGCAAGCGCCCGCTAAAATGAAAAATTTTACTTAACTTTTTTTGGTTTTAGGACCTAATAATCACAACCCAATAGGTCCCCAAAGCGCTCGAGTGACTGCACATTTAGCATACTTTGCTCCCCTACCATTAGAACAATAGAAAATAAAACCCTTTATAATCTCAATCTCTGTAGATAGACTAAAGAATGGCTTTATTTTGTTTTTGGCCATGTTGCTTTTTTGAGTTGCTTTAAGCCATAATAGGTCATATAGTTAATATTACATAAAACTGTTAATAATTACACAATTCTGATTTATTTGAACCCTTAACTACTGACATGGATGTTTCAGAGCGTAGGCACTGACATGCGGTATGTCACACCGTTGCCTATTCTCGTTTGTTTTTAATATGAATTTGTCTTGATATGATATTTATCACTGTATTTGTTTTTTACATCAACTACGGAGTGATTCTTCACACTGCTGTAGAATAAAATACTAGTCCAAATAAAATAAGCTTAATTTTTTCAAGAAAATTTTGAACGCATGCATAATATTAAAAAAATGGTGGAGGTTCTTACAAATAGGGCAGTCAATGAGGGTATTTGGCTCCGAATTCCATCCTACTACATCGATTTACTTGATAATTTCACAGTAAGTAGGGAGTAGCTCAAGAAACAAAGTCTACCCTATGCCGATGTGCGCTTTTATCTTGGGGGTGGTTCCCACCCCTTCTCGAGGGTGAACAATGTTTTGGTTAAAATAGCCACGGAAGAGGCTAGATAACCTAATTTTAAGCAAAAACTGTTCTATAATTATATTTTAAAAACTCAATACTTTTTGAGTTATTCGTGGTTGAAAATTGGCGATTTTCATTGAAAAATTACACCTTTTCGGACGTATTTTTGCGAATACCTTAAAAACTATGCATCTAACAAAAAAACTATACAAAATATTTCTGTAGGTTATAAAAAAACAAAGAGATTTGTTCCTTCACAAATCTTCTAGTTAAAATACAAAGAGGGGTGTGGTAGGTCAGAAGAGTTTGTTTTTTGCTGCATGCTCAAATCGGTTTATTCAACTTGAAATAACAGAGAAACTGTCGATTTTAGGTGTATAATGATACTAATAACTTTTGTAGGGCTTAAAAAGACTTTTTAAATGAGCAGCACTAAATGTCGATTACATTCAAACTAACCGAGATACTCTGCAAAAAAGTTGATGACCAATGTATTTTAAGAAGAAATGAGAAGTATATTTAACCCCTCATCCATCAGAACTTAAATAGGTACATCGTTTTCCTTCAATAATACTTTTTATTATAGTGTTATTATTCTTAAAAGTCTTGGACTGGATTAAAATAAACGGTTTTTGAAAAAAATAAGATTAAATTATAGAGCGCATTTTTAAATTTTCTTAAAAATCTTGCGTATCCTCTTTGTAACTCGCAAACGATAAGAGATACGAAAAAAAGATACCACACAAAAATGTAAGGCTTTTTCAGATATAAATTTCCATTTTATTTTTCATTACTGTATTTCCTATCATTTTCAAGTTACATGGAAAAAAAGGAAGATTCTTAATAAAATTTAAAAATGCGCTCTATGATTTGATCTTTTTTTTTTCAAAAACCGTGCATTTTAAAGCCGTCAATCTTTTTGAACATAGAAATAAAATTATAATAAAAGGTATTGTAGAAGGAAAACGATGCATTTACATTTTGGTGGATGGGGGTTAAAATTACTTCTCATTTTTTCTTAAAATACATTAGTTATCAATTTTATTTGCAGCATAACTCGCTTAATTTTAATTTAGTGCAACTACGACATAGCTCATTTTAAAGGCCTTTTCAAGCACTATAAAACGTATTAGTAGCACTATACACCTAAAGTTGACCGTTTCTCTGTTATTTCAAGTTGAATACACCAATTTGACAATGTACCAAAAAAACAAACTATTCTCACCTACCATATCTATTTTTGTAATATAACTAGAAGATTTATGAAATCAAGTGTCTCTTTGTTTCTTTATAACCTACAAAAATGTTTAATATAGTTTTTTTAGTTAGACGCATAGTTTTTAAGGTATTCGCAGAAAACCGTTCGAAAAGGTATTGTGTTTCAATGAAAATGGCCAATTTTCAACCACGAATATCTCAAAAAGTATTGAGTTTTCAAAAAAAGTTATAGAACAGTTTTTGCTTAGAATTAGGTTCTCTAGCGAATTCCGTGGTAACTTTAACCAACAATTTTTCCACCCCTAAGAAGGGGTGGGAACCACCCCCAAGATAAAAACACACATCGGCATAGGTTAGACTTTTAATTAGGAGATAAGGAGAGGCTAGGCACAAAATTTCATTAAAATCCATGCAGTAGGAAAAAATTCGGAGGTAATATCCTATTCTTGCTCCCATTGACTGGCGTAAAAACTTTTAGAACTGAAATATAGTAAAATATTGTTGAAAGGACTTGAAAGTAGAACAACTGGATGAACTTGATATCATACTAATATTGAAAAAATACTGAATGGACTGTTTTTTAACTATGGAAATGTTAACGCTGCTATGCGGTACGTGATAAAGCAAGAAAACTTTACGTCAACGTAGCTCAAAGACCAAACCATACTAAAGCTCGCAGCATATTATCATGTAGGTAGCGATTCCAGCACGTAGCGTTTAGTTTCCGAAAAATATTAATTAAATGGTTTTAAATATGAACAATTCACACCGTCTGGAACGTATCCTAACAGACACCTTTCCGTAAAATCAGGTTTTTCAGTGACTACGCTACGTGCCGGAAACGCTACGTGCATGATAATATGCTGCGACCTTAAAGTTAAGTTACGCCAATACTGATGATGTACTGTTTAACACATACCTATATCAATTTATGACCATTCAAACAATAAAATTAATACATTTTAAGTTTTTTGGTGCTGCTTTTATAAACAATAAAATATTTCAACATTTTTTTATAGTACGGTTGGGTGCTTCCAGAGGATAGAAGGTCTCCACACGTTAACAGGATAAGGTAAAAATTCAAAAAATCGGCTGCTAGATAATAATAATTATCATAATAATTATCATGTCAGAGTGTAAACTATTCGATAGCCGCAGCCGTACGTCTTTTTATTTTTTTAGTTTTGCACACTTTTTTCGATATTTCCTTGTCCTGATATTGAAATAGAATTTAATGTTTAGTTCCTTCTTGTGGTATTACATAATTAAATTTTAAAAGTAGTTTTACTATTAACAAGTTGTTCTAATTGATTTTTTATTGTGCAACAGAAATTACATGAACCCGGCAATATTCAGTTTCCCTAAGGTCAAATCTGATCGGCTACGTCCTGGTGAAACCCGTTAATATAACCACGTCAAACCGAGGAGAATGAACAGACCTCCATCTCGAGACAATTCCGTGGCAACCGCTCATTTTCGAGCATCTCAGCAATTCCAAATCACCGAAATTGAATTAAGTGTATAGTGTCGTCGAGTCGGTAAGATTGTTCCTCAACCCACCCATAAAATCTGAGAGACTCTTGCCGAGAGCGGTCACTTTATTACAACACACAAACATACCGCTATGTTTAGTTCAATTTAAAGTTCTACTAACATATATTTTAAGTAATAACCCTTGTAGTAATTTAAGAATATACCAACAGCTTATCAGTGGTTAGTAAAATAGTAGCATATTTTTTTGACGTCATTAAAACGCATATGACAACAATACTTTGTTCTATTGGAGAGGACTATGAACACAAAATTCAATATTTTGGGTTCCCATTCTATTGTTGTTAGATCTGTCGATATTCATTGCTTTTGCAACGTTTATTAGACCAGTGCAGATATCTCAAAAATGGACCAAAAAAAATTAAAAATTAATAGCAGGATGAGACCAATTTCAAATGAAAGTACACATATTAGATAACACGTGGAACATTTTTCACCAAATCTGGATGAGGGGAACATGGGATGGGGGAGCGTTTTTAGGGGTGAAAACGGTTAATTACGATTTGCGGCAAAACAGCACATCCTATCGAAAAAAGTTGAATCGCAAAGTTGTAGGCAATAAAAAGATCTACAACTTGTGTTAATAAATATTTTTCACATAACCTCAAAATATCCGAGAAAATCGGAAAATTCGATGTTTTTGATTTTATTTTTTTTTCTCACTGAAAAAATTTTTTTTTTACCTAATATGGTGGAAACTTACCTCTTTCTGTCCCAAACACGCTGTAATTTTTCTGTATAAAAATATTTTTTAAAACTCTTGTTTTTTATATTTAACCCTTAAACGCCCAACCTTTTTTAGGTTCCATGTATGCCCAAGGGTGAGTAAAAAATGTCCACCTCGAAAATAGCTAATATATTTATTGAGAGATGTGGGAAATGGATTATACTTAAGGTACTAGTACACTTTACAGGACCAAAAATAATAATTTTTTTCAAGAATTTTTTTCTCAGACACTTTATTACACATGAACATAAAACTTTTTACATATTAATCTCTAACTCTTAGAGAGTACAAAAAAATGTATCTTTTTTTATTTATGCACGTACACTAATATTGTAGAGGGCGCAAAAGTCGAGGCCTCGAAAAATGATGGCGGACAGTTAATCTCAGGAGTGGGATATCCGAAACAAAAAAATCGTACGGCATTTGAAAAAGGAAGGTTTCTTACGTGACAATTTACCACAATTTAACCAAAAAATAAAAGATAAATATTTTTTATCCGTGAAAAACTGAACAAAATCGGGCGATTTTTTCACAAAAATTTTTCAAATTTCCGTAAAATCTTTATTTTGAGGAATTCTTCACTAACGGTGGTAAATTGTCATGTAAGAATCCTTCCTTTTTCAAATGCCGTACGATTTTTTTCCTTCAGAGATCCCAATCCTGAGATTAACTGTCCGCCATCGAAGCTACTTTTTTTCGAGGCCTCGACTTTGGCGCCCTCTACAATATTAGTGTAAGCACACAAATAAAAAAAGATATATTTTTTTTATTCTTTGCAAAATAAATATTAATATGTAAAAAGTTTTATGTTCATTTTTAATAAAGGTTCTGAGAAAAAAAATCTTGAAAAAATGCTTATTTTTGGTCTTCTAAAGTGTACTAGTACCTTAAGAATCTTATGCTTAATAACACAGTATCTTCTAAAATATTAATATAAACAATTTACAAACCTTACAACAAAATTACAATGTACATAGAAATTAATAAACCAGTAATTCAGATTTGTCGGTTTTCTCCACATTCTTCCTTTCAGCCTCCTCATTGGCAGATAATTATGTCGATTATGTAATTATACGTCGATAATTATATGGATTATGTTCCTACCAACGAGAAATAATATAGAAACCTTTAGTAACAAGTTTTACCAAGGGTGTACTTTTTGTGCCCACCCATATTTAACTCAAGATATTACTTTTATTTTCAAAAATATCGGTAGAACCAAATTAACATTCGATAAAGGGCTGCCTTTTTCACAATAAATAATTTTTGAAAAATTTTTAAACACGTAATAAATATGTTACAAGGGAATACGCATTAGGTGGACATTTTTTACCCACCCTTGGGCGTTTAAGGGTTAAGGGAAAATGTAGGAAAATGTTTTTCAGTTGAAAAATCTCCCGAAATTTTTTTAGCTTTTTTAAAGAAGTTGGATTTTTTTTTTGTTTATTGAGACCTCCATTTTCTGATGGTGTAAGAAAATATATAGGTTACTGTGGAAAATTTTGTCACAAAAGGCAAAAATCGGAAATTTATTTTCAACCTCTCACCATTTTCAGATTCTCAGACGTAATATAAGTTGCATAGCGCGCAGGAACCAACGAAATTTATGAAAGAAAAATGATAATATTTCATTGATTAATTGAGAATAAGACACAGGTAGTATTTACCTTTTTATGTAGACTCCACAATTTCCTTTAAAATAAATAAATTTGTCACTAAATTCTTTTCACAAAATTATGTTTAAAACGTACGTTTGATTCACTGTATGTGTCATCATGGTACACATAATGGCCGTGGCGCGGCGTCTGGCTGGGCTGCACCTACTCGCTATGCAACTTATATTACGTCTGAGAATCTGAAAATGGTGAGAGGTTGAAAATAAATTTCCCATTTTTGCCTTTTGTGACAAAATTTTCCACAGTAACGTATATATTTTCTTACACCATCAAAAAATAGAGGTTTCAATAAACAAAAAAAAATGCCAACTTCTTTAAAAAAGCTAAAACAATTTCGGGAGATTTTTCAATTGAAAAAATGCTTACATTTTCCCTTAAACATAAAAAACAAGAGTTTCAAAAAATATTTTTATACAAAAAAATTACAGCGTGTTTGGGACATAAAGAGGTAAGTTTCCTCCATATTTGGTAAAAACAAAATTTTTTTTCAGTGAGAAAAAAAAATAAAATCAAAAACATCGAATTTTCTCGGATATTTTGAGGTTATGTGAAAAATGCTTATTTACAAGAGTTGTAGATCTTCTTATAACCTACAACTTTGCGATTTAACTTTTTTCGATAGGATGTGCCGTTTTGACGCAAATCGTAATTAACCCTTTCCACCCCTAAAAGCGCTCCCCCAACCCATGTTCCCCTCATCCAGATTTGGTGAAAAATGTTCCACATGTTATCTAATATGTGTACTTTCATTTGGAATTGGTCTCATCCTGCTATTAATTTTTTATTGTTTTTTTGCTATTTGCACTGGTCTATACAGGGTGTCCCAGACTAATTTAGCCAGGCTATATCTCTTAAACGAATAGAGATTTTCGAATGGGACGAAAACTGATCTATTCCATTTGTAATAAATTGTAATATGGCGTAGAAAAAATCATCCCCTAAATATTCATCTCTTAGTTTCAACCCCTAACTTTAATTTTTTTAATAGCACCCTGTACATTTTTTTATAGTTTTGGATGTGGTCTTCGATCGTCTATTCAACACTTTTTTTTTAAATAAAATCGGTTAGTAAGTAATCAAGAAAAATATCAGTTTATTTTTGATAATTATGTGTCCCAGACTAATTTATCCAGACTATATTTCTTAAACGAATAAAGATTTTCGAATGGGACAAAAACTAGTCTATTGCATTTGTAATACACTTTAATATGGCGTAGAAAAAATCATCCCCTATATATTCATCCCTTAGTTACAGCCCCTAACTTTATTTTTTTTAATAGCACCCTGTAACTAAGAAATGAATATGTAGGAGATGATTTTTTTCTACACCATATTAAAGTGTATTACAAATGGAATAGATCAGTTTTTGTCCCATTCGAAAATCTTTATTCGTTTAAGAAATATAGCCTGGATAAATTAGTCTGGGACACATAATTAACAAAAATAAACTTATATTTTCTTGACTATTTACGAACCGATTTTATTTTTAAAAAATATGTTAAATATACGAACAAAGACCACATCCAAAACTATAAAAAAATGTACAGGGTGCTATTAAAAATTAAAGTTAGAGGTTGTAACTAAGGGATGAATATTTAGGGGATGATTTTTTCTACGCCATATTACAGTGTATTACAAATGGAATATATCAGTTTTTGTCCCTTTCGAAAATCTCTATTCGTTTAAGAGATATATCCTGGCTAAATTAGTCTGGGACACCCTGCATATCGTTCTAAAATTTGTATTGATTAAGGGATCACCTTTTATTGCTTCTATGACTGTGTTACAAATGACAAACACAGAAGACCCCAGACATATACCTATAATTGGCAGTGAGATAGAAAATGTCCAGGAATATATTATCTACCTAGGCCAAATTCTGAAACTTGGGAAAGAGAACCAAAATGCGGAAATTACTATGAGAGCAAGACTAGCATGGGCAGGATTTGGAAAACTTTATTGAATACTTAAAAACCGCAAAATATACCAATACTTGAGGCGCAAAGTGTTCAACCAATGCATCCTTCCTGTCCTGACATATGGCCCCTAACCCTATTTGGACCCTAATGCAAATATAAATAACTAGCCACAACAGAAAGAACAATGGAAAGAGCAATATGTTAGTTATACGACTATCAGGTAAAAAGAGAAAGGACTAATTAAGATCAAAAACAAAACTAGAGAACATTACAACAATAGTTGCCAAAATTAGATGGAGCTTCGCAGGCCACACTGCTAGACAAAAAGACCAACGTTGGAATGCAACAATACAACACTGGAGACCTTACGAAAGTAAACGACCGAGAGGAAGACCATATATGAGATATATGAGATGGGTTGATAATATTTAAAGAGTAGCCGGAACAATTTTGAAAAATGTTGCTCAGGATAGAGACCGATGAAAGGAGTTGGGAGAGGAATATGTCCAAACGTGGGTGATAGAAGGTTAAGAAGATGATGACAAACTGTAAGTTTCTACTCATTTCTATGTACTTTTTCCGTTTGGCTTTATTATTGTGTTTTCTCCTGATTATTTATATCTCGACCTGAAAACTTTGTCGCTTAAGTACGACCTTTGCTTACATCCGGGAAGGCTACTCCTACAGATTGCTTGTAGTTGAATTAAGCTGTTACGTACTCTTTAAGTATAAGCAGGTACTTGCAGTTTGCTGGAATATTGAGATCTGAATTCGAGTTGTAATTCTGGAATTAATCCTAGCCTATCTGTATCTGATTGGAGTTTGGTTTGGATGACTCGATCTACAATCTTATTGATTGCTGGAAGAAAGCTAATCGGCCTGCAATTTTGGGAAAATGTGTTGTTTTTTCTTGGCTCTAGTATCATGATTGCAAGGGCTTTCTTTCATCGGTTTGCAAAGAGTCTACATCTTAATATTGTGTTTGTCATGTTTGTGAACTATACAATTCTTTTTGCTGGAAGACAGTTCAGACCATGTTAGTGATTTCGTCTGGAACGTTTTCTTTGGTGAGCTTCTTCTCATCAGTTTGCTTATTTCTCTGAACGATGTAAGATTTATACTTTTTTCTTGATTTTTCGGGCGTTTTTAGTTCTTGTTTTCTTGATATCCTTTCGTCTTGGTGATAATTTAGTGTACCATTTAATTCGACAGTCGTCCTCATTACCTCATTACCTGCGTTCTCCGTAAGGTGGGGAAATGGGTTTTCTATGCAGTCCTAATATTCTTGGGAGCCTCCATATTTCTTGCATGTTTAGGCTCCGTTCCTTCATTTGTTTTATATGATTATCCCAATATTGGCTATGTTCAATATTTTCTAAGGAAAGATTTTTTCGGACGCCCCTTAACGAACTACTCTTTATTAAGGTCTAATATATGGTAGGCGTACATTTAAAGGGTTTTTACAAGGTTTCTCCCCATTTGATTTTCTGACGCGCTCGAGTAACTGCAAAAATCCCGGCTTGGACTCCCCTACCATTAGATAATGGCAAGGCAATAGTGCCAACTATGTAGGTTGCTGACCCTAAGGGTAACCTCTCTAAATAGACTCTAGTTTTATTCCTTTTGGTATTTGCTAAGTCTATCCTTTATGCATTTTAGATACTCCATCTCTTTCTAGCTCTTTTTAACTCTGCCGTAAAATTTGGCCCTCTATATTGCTGGTTGACTTCAACATA
The DNA here is from genome assembly GCF_917563875.1 of Diabrotica virgifera virgifera. Classification (NCBI taxonomy): domain Eukaryota; kingdom Metazoa; phylum Arthropoda; class Insecta; order Coleoptera; family Chrysomelidae; genus Diabrotica; species Diabrotica virgifera. Next base: position 182,977,581 of record NC_065444.1, on the reverse strand, counting down.
AGCACGTCTTCGCCAGTTACTCCGCTAACACAGATTGCTATAAAATCAACAGATAATTTTACCTTTTTATAGTTTTTATCTTTATCTTTGTCTCATATTTAGGAGACTCATGTTTCACTTCACTAGTACATAATTCAACTGACCAGTATTTTACGGTAGATTCTCTTTTTTATTTTCTAGAAATGTAATCTAGAACTCATCAAATCTTAAAAGTATAATACGTTCTGTTTTCGCCTGGTTTTATCAAACTTATTAGAATTTAAACATTATTCTTTTCATCAGTCAATATTTAAAATTTTTTCCCTCAAGTCAACCTCAAAAAATTTGTATTGATTGAGGTATAATCTTTTGTTGCTCCTTTGTTAAACTGTGGATTTCTGTCCATCGATATACAGGGTGAGTCATGAGGAACTGTACATACTCCTACCTCGTATGCAGTCCTCTATGGGGAATAAAAAATGACCATTAAAAAGTGGCTGCTCCCATTGTTTAATAATATATAGGGCGAATTGTTAATTTTTACAGAAATTTGTATTCGTCATAATTTTTGAACAGTAAGATCGATGTGTCTCTTATTTTGGTCAATCGTTACACTATTACTACCCAATCCACTGATTTATTCAAACTAGAAAAAAATCAGGTCCGGCTCTAAAAAATTAGTTCGTTTTGGCCTTCACAAAAAAATTTCACCCTGTATACGGTTTTTGAAAACTCTAATAAGAATTTTACAAATTAGTCAAATAGGTAATTAAAATGGCATATTTATTTTTTCCCAACACGATTACTTAATTTTTTATAAAAAAATCAAATTTGACTATGAATTAAAAGTTTGGTGAAGTGAACCATAGATTTAAAAAATTCACTTTTATTAAAAAAATTAATTTTTTTTAAACACATATTTAGTTTATAAGTAATAATACTACCACTGCTCGTGCTACACGTTTTAAATCATACCTACAACCTTTTAAGCCAATTTCAAGAATTTTAAAAGGAATAGGTTGTTTTGGATAATACAAAAGTATAATATTTTTTTGTCAAAAAGGAGATTAACAAATAAACCTAAATTAAACAAAAACACAAAGAAATATTTTCCCGTCGTTTTTTGCATCACTACCTTCTCACCGTGTATTAATACTATGTATGTGTAGAAAAATGATAATTTGACATTTTCGTTGTCTGAGTACATAATTTGACTTTTCATTCGCCATCGTTATTCTTTATTTATGTTTCTTACACTGTTTGTACTTTTTTGCATTATCATATTTTACAAAATAGTTTGCCGAATCTACTTGCCAATGTAGCCGCCCGAGGTATGTACTTTATGCACGATGGGACATCACCACATTTCTCAGTTGCTGTTCGTCAACATCTTCATGTAATTTATGGAAATAGGTGGATAGGACGCGGAGGGCTTATGCATGACCACCTAGATCACCTGATTTTAACCCTGTCGACTATTCCCTATGGGGTCGATAAAAAGAAATTGTTTATCAACAAAATATCAATACGCGACAAGAACTAAGTAATTGGTAATATTATTGATTCTTGTAACATTATTAGAAATGATCCCTTAACTCTCAGGAGGTCTATTAGACAGTTGATGGTCGAAAAAGATGGATTTCATTTCGAAAATCTGCTATAAATTTCAAAAAAATATTTGTTTTATTGTTTTATTTGTTTCTTAAGTTCTTTTATGTATCTATGTATACAATTGTTGTACACACATACATATTGTTAAATTTACTTAAACATGCAAATAAATCCGTTTATGTTCTACATAATATGTATTTTCTTTTCGTTAATTTAAAAAAATCAATTTACTGTATTTTGCCTTTTGAAATAAAACTCTGAGAATTCAATAAAACGACACTATTACATATGAATCAATAAACAAATACTATGCAGGGCGATGTTTAAGTATTATTCAAAACAACCTCTTGCTTTTGAAATTCTGGAAATTAGCTAAAAAGGTTTTATTATTTAAAACGTATAGCACAAGTATTGTGGAAGTATTAATATGTATACATTAAATATTTGTTACAAAAAAGAGATTTTGCAAAAAAAATATTTTTGAAGTTATACTTCTTTACGCGCGATATGAGGGTGAATTTTTACATGTTAAAACCTACGATCCGGGCGCATGCGCATTATAACTTTGTTCTGATTGGATGTTCAAATGATATGTCAAAAATTATCCAATATGGCAGCTGTAGCCCAGCTGTGGTTTGGACGGTTGACGGTTTGCTTATGTATGGTTGTTGCGTTTTAAAATTTGTGGGAAGAGAAACAACAAACAAAGGTTAGTTAATAGTTATACTGCCTTTTTAAATAGTTTTCATATTATATTTTTGAAGTTATACTTCAAAATGTTTTAATTTATGTATGTATCAGTCTAGAAAAGGTGTGGAAAGAATATATTAGTGTTTTTAAATATATTTTTCTAAAAACGTGTTAAAAATGCAATTTTTAGGACTCCATAGGAGCGTTGAAAATGCTACTTTAAGGCACTAATGCCTTAAAATTTTTAAGGCTCTGCAGTTAAAAGTGAATTGTCCAATTGTGAAACGTCAAAATATTTATATTTCATTTATTATCATTAATATTAATAATACAACTTGCGCAATTTGAAAAAGGTGGTTTAAAAGGTTTTTTATTATAATTTTGTGTCTTTGGATTTGTTTTCCTTGGGCGTAAAATAATAAAACATCTATTTTTATATTTCACTTGTCACCGTGATGTATAATTATGTATATCTGAAAGGTAAGTAGCATGCGGCTTGATGGCCTTGTTGGTAGAGAATTAGACCAGAAATCAAAAAATCGCGAGATTGCGGGTTCAAATCCCGGACGATTCATACTTTTTTCTTTTTTTTTTAAATATTTGGCATTGTTAAGTTTTGGTTCATTTTTGGTAATTATTGTTAATTTTTTGTATTGTAACTGTTAAGTAGGTATATTTATTTCGTTGAAATTATATTATAATAGAAGTATAAATTCTTACGTGCGTACAAAGTACACACACATTCTTTTTTTTTTCAATCTATGGTTCACTTTTCACCAAACTTTTAATTCATAGTCAAATTTGATTTTTTTTATATAAAATTAATCGTGTGGGAAAAAATATAAATAATATGCCATTTTAATTGCCTATTGGTCTAATTTATAAAATTATTATTAGAGTTTTCAAAAACCGTATACAGGGTGAAATTTTTTCTAAGACCAAACCGAACTAAGTTTTTAAAGTCGGACCTGATTTTTTTCTAGTTTGAATAAACCGGTTCATTGGGTAATAATAGTGTAATAATTGACCAAAATAAGAGACACATCGATCTTACTGTTAAAAAATTATGACGAATACAAATTTCTGTAAAATTTAACATCTCGCCCTGTATATTATTAACAAATGGGAGCAGACACTTTTTAATGGTCATTTGTTATTCCCCATAGGGGCCTTCATACGAGGTAGGAGTATGTACAGTTTATCATGACCCACCCTGTATACCTTGCTGTTTAATGTTGGTTTCCATTCGGGTATAAAATTCATTATAAGGCCGCCCCCTGTGGTACTGCAGCTTCTGGAACTCCGTGTTCGGATATAACTTGTCATATCTGGACTCTGAACCTCCGGTCGCTTAGCTACGAGGAAATAATAGTTAGATAGATTTAATAAGGTGACTTTTGGTTTATTCCATTACGACAACATTTTCAGATATCTGGTGGTCCTCCAATCCTAGATTACATTCTCTAGCTTGATCTATTCCAAGATGGTCTAATAGTTTCGACACTGAACCTTCCATGTAGCTCTTTGCCGGTATACGAGTAAATGAGTACTTAACTTACCTTATCTTAATCTGACGATTTCGGGTTTCTCTAAGGATATATTTTTTTGCCCCCCCCCTAATGAACTCCCCTGCATTAATAGCCAATATATGGTAGAGGTACATTTTCAGGGTACAAGGTTTCTCCCCATGTAATAATCTGACGAGCTCGAGTAACTGCAAAAATCCCCGCTTGGGCTCCCCTACCAGAATCTTCTTTAATCACACCTGCTCGCTATCACATATGTATTGGATTTGTACAAATAAAGAGATAATAACAGACATAAAAAAATAGTTTTATTTAAAACGCAATAAAATGTTGACATTGCGTTCAAATGTGAGACAATTAAGCATGTCACAAACATCACAACAGAAAAGGGCTACCAAATTGTAGCAAAAACAAATATTGTATATACAACCCATAACCCCTACATTTTTAAGCGTTCTGTAAGTAAAAAGACATCAAAGTTTCCCTTGTCGATTGCTTTCAAAAGAAGACGTCAAAGCTATAAAATATCACGAAATCCATACGTTTACATTTGATTTGGAAAGTCAGATAACTGGCCGAAACTTTTATTGGATGTAAGCTTTTTCTATCAGATTCTATAAGAAAGGGTGGTGTAACGCTTGAACGATTTCCTACTGGATGATATTTTATACCATTTTTATTGTTGTTCTTTGATGGGAATAACGATTTATTAAACTAGGGGATATTACGTTAAAAGCCGTTGTAGAAATAGTAGGTGTGTTCATAAAAAGTATTAGTACATAACACCGTCAACAAAAAAGATTAATAGATACACTTTAATAAGAAATAAAAGTATATATTATTAAGACCGTTTACAAAACAGAGAATAGTATAGAATAGACATAGAGAATAGAGAAGTAGGTATGTCCTATGGAGGTAAATTATCAATAGTAATTGCAAGAGAGCTCTAAAATTATCGAATTTTTCCCGAGTGACACTTTGACAGTTTTAATTTCACGACCCGAAAGGGAGTGAAATTATATCAATTAAACACACAGTTGTTATAAATATTTGACGGTTGAAAGTCATCACTTTTATAATTTTTAAAAGATTAATTGTCATAAATGTCACTGAATGTATTTTTTCGTAGCAACGAAGGGCATCTGTCGTAATATACTTGACGACGGGATATTATCAAAAATTATAAGTTTAATTTTTATTTCTGTAGCTTTCTATTAGTCAGAATCTCTTATGAATCAAATAATCAAAAAAATACTGCAATTTGAGTTCAAATTTTTCTTAGTAAGATTATTACAAACCTTCCAAATATAATGAACTTACTGAATTCGAAAAAAAAACAGGTAAATTGTTACTATAATAACATAATAACTAAATGTATTTAAAAAATTAATGTAAGATAGTTACAGTAAATTAGGTTAAAAGGCATACACTTAAAAAATATTACCTCACTCATGGGATTTCTTTTCAGGGTCGTTTTTTAAATAGTAAGTAGTAGTCTAAGATCCGAATATAGGTCGATCTGTATCCATCTGCTTGCCGGATGAAACATTTTTTTTTGTTAAATTTCATACATAGACAAATATTTCTAGCATGGGTAACCTATCAAAATCGTGTCATAGCTATGCTTAAGGGGTTCAAATCAATATTTCAAGCACATTTTTTTGAAAGTATTGCATAATTATTTGATTTTTAAATTAAATAGGCATATTCAGTACAATTCATAGATTATTGTAGAAAAAATATTGAAAAATAAGCTAACGGTGGCAAATTTTTAAAGATACCTCAAAAAATAGTTTTTGCGGTGGACTCATCAAAACTCATCATTGGAGCATGGTAAACAAAAAATTCAAAAGTAGAATTTTGACTTCTTGATATCACTCAAAGTCAAAACAACAAATTTTTTTGCAAAAAAGGGTGAAAAGCAACCTATTTTTTATTGGTCAACAAAAAATTAGCATAAATCAAAAATAATTGTCGACAGTGTTTCCTCAAAGAATGTCTAAAGAAAATATATACAAAATTCCAGGTGGGTCGGTCAAGTAGATTTTGAGTTACAATGTCTACAGTCTTTGAAAAAAGCAGTTTTAAGGAAAAAGCGTTTAAACTATTGTCAACTTTTATTTTCAATTTCATTTTTGTCTATCAAATCGTAAAATGATGCACACCGGAATATATTTTTGAATCGCTGAGTAATTTACACAAGAAAATGAGAACGGTCTACAGCTGTTTTCATTTTCGTTTGTAAAGTACTCTGCGATTCAAGAACATATTCCGGTGTTTATCACTTTACAATTTGACAGACAAAAAAAAATTGAAAATAAAAGTTGACAATACTTTAAGTGCGTTTTTCTCAAAACTGCTTTTTTCAAAGGCTGTAGACATTGTAACTCAAATCTACTTGACCAACCCACCTGGAATTTTGTATATATTTTCTTTAGACATTCCTTGAGGTAACGCTGTCGAGATATTTTCTGCTTTATGCTTATGTTTTGTTTAACAATAATAAATATGTTGTTTTACCCCTTTTTGCAAAAAAAATTCGTTGTTTTGATTTCTGAGTGATACCAAAAAGTCAAAATTCGATACAACTAAAAAAAACTCGACAGCGTTACCTCAAAAAACTCATAAGCTAATAAAATCTTTCTGAATTTTTTGTTTACCAGGATCGAATGATGAGTTCTTATGTGCACCGCAAAATTCATGGTTTTTTGAGGTGTCTTTGAAACTTTGCCACCGTTGGCATATTTTTCAATATTTTTCCTTGAATTTTTTCTTGAATAATCTATGAATTGTACTGAGTATGCCTATTGCCTATTTAGTTTAAAGATAAAATAATTCTACCATACTTTAAAAAAAAATATGCTTGAAATATTGATTTTAACCCCCACGCCCCCTTAAGGATAGCTATTACACGATTTTGATAGGCAACCCATGCTAGAAATATTTGTCTATGTATTAAATTTATTAAAAACAATGTTTTATCCGGCAAGAAGATGGTACAGATTGACCTATATTCGGATCTCCTACTTACTATATTGAGAATTACCGTTCTTATTTCATCTTGATTATTTGATCCCAAATTTCAACTAATCTCAAAAACAGTCAATCTAATGTGTTTGGTGCATTAGGTAAGTAGTTGTTGTAGTCACTCTCTACGATGTTCCAAACATGTTCTATTGGGTTGAGGTCGAGACTTTTCGCAGGCCACAGCAAGGCAGGAATTCAAACCACCCGACGATACTGCTGCACAATTCTTGCAATGTGTGGTCGAGCATTTTCTTGCACAAGCATGCAATTATCCCAAATATAATATGAAAATGGCACAAATTGCTCTTCTAAAATATCTGTAATATACCTGTATGATGTAAGCCGCCAGTCATCTATTCTAACTAAATCCGTACGAGCTACAGCCCTACAGTGTTACACTAAGCGTAGAGCTCCCTAGGCTTCCTGTATTAGTGCAGGAACCGAAGCTTTTCACCTCGCAATTTTTACATAATGGATCGATTTGTTTGAAAATTTGAGAATAAGTAGTGGATAGACCAAGTATCAAAATCTATATGATGCCGAAAGGCGCTTTTACAATGGGGGTGGTTGACACCCCATCTGGGGGGTGGAAATTTTTTAGTTAGTTTCGTATCCAAGAAATCAATGTTTTTCGATGGTATACTTATTTACGATTCACTAAATTTTTGCCGCAAAAATTTTTTTGAAACCAAATACTTGGGAATTAAATAAGCTACAATTTCACATTTAAACATTTTTTCGTATCTCTGATGCTAATCTTTCTATTTTGAAGAAAATGACATTTTTACAAAAATACAAAAACTCGATATTCGCTTTAAACTCCAGTTTTATTTAAACTAATCATTATAAGTCCGTCAAACTTCTAGAATCTATAAACAATACATAAATAAAGAAGAATGAATAAGTCCAATGACTAAAAACACAGCTAACTTACATTATTATGCTTCCAATTTGATTTCCCCCTTTTTTTTCAAAAAAATATATTGATTTTATAACCGTTACTTTTTTATATTTTATCTTAGAACGTTTGGTAAAAAATAATTTTGTAGATTTTTACAAGATCTATAAGGCTAATAATATTAAATCCTTTTAAAATCCTCAGTCACAAAAAAAATGACATTGAAAAGCTTGGTAAAGGTGGTTTTTGCATGTTATTAAAAGTTTTAATTGTCAATAGCTCACTCAATTTTTGCCGCAAAAAAAATTTTTGCAAAACATCTTCTTGGGGATTAAATAAGCTACAATTTAATAATGAATAACTTTTTCGTATCTCTGATGCTAATCTTTCTATTCTGAAGAAAATAACATTTTTTACCAAACTACAAAAACTCGTTATTCGCTTTTAACTCCATTTTTTTAAACTAATTATTCTAAGCCGATCAAGCTTCTAGAGCCTATTAATAATACATAAATAAAGAAGACCGAATTAGATCAATGACTAATTTTATTTAAGATGGTGATTAGGGGGCTGTTTTCGATCACTTTTTGCTAAAAAAAAATGGGGACTGACATTCTTTTCATTATAAGTCACTTAATTTTTGAGCTAGAGACTTTTTTTATTTTTGGAGATAGATATTTTTAAATACTTTAAATTAGTTTCAACAAGTTATCCTCGAAAAACGCATAGTTTTCCCGTCTTTTGACTTTGAATCTATAATATTTAGCATTTGACGAAGAAGAACTAACATATTATAATAAAGTATAGCTCGATTACTATTGGTCTTAAAGAAAACTGGAAAAACGGTTTTGTTTATTTTTTCAAAAGGTACATTTCTATTGAGTAATGTTGTTTTGATAAAACGAAATCTTTTCGAGTTACTAGCAGAAAACTGACTAAAAACATTGATTTTTTCGATATAAAACTAACACTTTCGATAGCGAATAAATAGAAAACTATTAATTTTATCAAAAAAATGTATAGAACGATTTTTGCTCAAAATTAATTTTTTTACCAACTTTTGTGGTCCAAATATAATAAAAAATTTCCACCCCCGACATGGGGTGGCAACCACCCGCAAGGTAAAGGCGCCTTTCAGCATCATATAGATTTTGATCCTTCGACTATCCACTACTTATTCTCAGATTTTCAAGCAAATCGATGGATTCTGTAAAAATTGCGAGGTTTTGTCCTATTTTAAGCTTCATTACTTGGACTATATACTCTGTTCCGCCTGTTATCAGAAAAAAAAGATAGTACATAGATTCATCGGTAAACAGTACTCTTCCCCAACTGTCATTATTCCAAACAACATGTTCACGAGCTGGAGGGTCAAATAATAGAACAAGTCATGGAGTTTAAATATCTAGGCATCACACTATGCAGCTACGGAAAGCTCGAAACAGAAGTGGAAGATCAGGTGAATAAAGCAAACAGAGCCGCAGGTTGCCTGAATGAAACAATATGGAGAAATAAAAACATCGAAAAAGAAGTGAAAGGTAGAATTTAAAAAACAGTCATCAGACCAATAATGACATACGCGTCAGAAACACGACCTGATACAGAAAGGACAAAAAGAATGCTAGAAACAGCAGAGATGAAAACATTGCGAAAAATCGATGGTAAAACGATGTGGGATAGAGCTAGAAGTGCAGATATACGAAGGAGATGCAAGGTGGACAACATTAATAATTGGGTGAAAAGCATAAGAGTAGAATGGAACGACCACATAAGCTGAATGACAACAAACAGAGTAGTAAGGACGGCGAGAGACGGTTCCCCAATAGGAAGACGATCAGTGGGAAGACCACGAAAAAGTTGGAATGACAACTTACTGGAGGCACATTGAAAAACAGACAGAGTAATGTCTATATAAAAAAAGGAGAAGAAGAAGAACATGTTTACGAGCAAAATTCAATCTTTGCGTTCTATGACCTCTGGTCTATATTGGGCCAGTGGATGACTTTCCAGGGCCTAGTTCGTTTGCAGCAAGTTTTCCCTTATTGTATTTTTTGCTGGTTCTAAAGTTATAACTATCAAAAAATTAATTTAGAAGAGAACTGTTTATTGGTAACAAACCTGCATCTCAGTGTACGAAGTTTCAAAAACCGTTTTTAATAGGAGTTGTAACCCCCCTACGGCATTGACAGGGTCTTCCCGAGTTACCTCCAGTAACAATAAAACATGTTAAGAATCTTGAAATGGTTGACCGAGTGAGATTTAACCATTCAGCAAGTTGAACTTGACGGCATCCTTCTTCGCAAAGAGTAACGATTCTAAATCGGTCACTTTCTGACTGAAATTTAGACTTCCTGGCTCCTGGTGGTTCTCTGGCTCCTGGTAGTTTATTTCAAAGAAAAAACACTTAGCAATCTTAAAAACACCTTTAAACATTCACCACAACGTATTCCATACTAACTTAATTCAAATTAAACCGAAGCACAACTAGCATATTTTTAATTTGTCTCCAAAATATGATAAAAACAACAGCGTTTTTTACCATTCTTTTGATAATTTTTACAATATACCTTAGAGCCGATTTACATGACAGAGATTTACTTCGAAACTGACGCTGATAACTACCATGAAAAATTATCTAATAAAAATATTAGATGTAAAACACAAGATTTATTTTGAAATTTCGTAAACTGCGCGAGTTTCTGCGCAGAATGTTAAATTACGCGGTGGTGTTTACGATAACATAACCTTAATAATTACAACAAGTGCTGATTTGTATATTCAGTGAAATATCTTTGCTGTATAACTTTCAAATTATTTTTGTGCACAACAATTTACTTCTCTGGTTCTCTGTCCAAATACACATATATTCTATCTAATTAGCCTTTTTCGGTCCATCTTTGGACATAGGCCTCCCCAATCCTTTTCCATTCTTCTCTGTCTGTCGCTACAGTTATCCACCTAGAGCCCACGTGCTTCTTGACATCATCTGCCCATCTCATTTGTGGTCTTCCTCTGCTTCGTTTATATTGCCACGGTCTCCAATTTATGAGAATTTTGTTCCATCGGTCTTCCTTTTGTCTTATAGTGTGTCCGGCAAATCTCCATTTCAACTTTGCAACTTCTTGTCTAACATCCCTAACTTTGGTTTTCTCTCTTATCCACTCGTTTCTCTTTTTATCCAATAGTTTTATGTGCAACATTTGCCTTTCCATTGCTCTTTGCGTCTTTATGATCTTGTCCATGTTTGCTTTTGTAAACGTCCACGTTTGGGAACCGTAAGTGAGAACAGGGAGTACGCATTGATTGTATACCTTGGTCTTAAGATGTTGTGGATATCTTTTGTTTTTAAGGATGTAGCTTAGTTTTCCAAATGCCGCCCATGCCAGTCTAACTCGTCTTTTGATCTCTGCTGTTTGGTTTTCCTTGTTAAGTTTTATAATCTGACCCAGATATATATAATCATGAACTTGTTCTATTTCATCTTGTCCGATCCTCATTGTGATGTCCTCATCTGTATTTGTTATGATTTTGGTCTTGCTGTAATTCATATTAAGGCCTATCTTTCCGGCTTCTATGTCCAGTTCTTTCATCATTTCAAACAATTCTTCTTTTTTATCGGTTATCAATACGATGTCATCGGCGTACCTTAGATGGTTCAAGCGTTGTCCACAAATTTTTATACCTTTTTCTTCCCATTCTAATCTTTTAAAGATATCTTCCAGAACCTGATTGAAAAGTTTCGGTGATATTGTGTCACCCTGTCTTACGCCTCTATTTGTTTGAATTGATTGTGTTCCTTCGTATACTTTAATTGTTGTTGTGGCATCTTTATATATATTGGCTATTAGGTCTGTAAATCTGTGGTCAATTCTGCTGTTAATCAAAGAAATTTTCACTGCCCAATATTCGACACTGTCAAAAGCCTTTTCGAAATCTATGAACGCTACATATAGAGGGATGTTGTATTCATTTGCTCGTTCTATAAGGATTTTCATACTTAATAAATGATCACTTGTGCTAAATCCCTTTCTAAAACCAGCTTGTTCTTTCGATTGGTATCCGTCGAATTTTGTCGTCCATCTGTTGGTTAAAATTTTTGTTAGGAGTTTATACATTACATTGAGGAGTGTTATAGGACGGTAGTTTTTTATATCTGCTTTGTCCCCTTTCTTGTGTAAGATAATGGTTACGGATTCCTTCCAGTTGTTTGGGATTCTTTTTTCTTTTAATATTTTGTTAAAAAGGGAATAGAGAGTATTAATTACCACTTTTCCACCATATTTCAGCATCTCTGTAGTTATTCCATCTTTTCCAGGCGATTTGTTGTTTTTCATTTCTTTCAATGCCTTCTTTATTTCTGATTTGCTTATTTCTCGCTGTAATTCTGAATTGACATTTTTTATTTTCGAGTTAAGTTGGGTTTTTATTTCTTCTGATGGTTCCTTTTTTGTTTTATATAACTCTGAGTAGAAATGTTGGATTATATTTATGATGTCTTTAATGTTTGTTTCTACTCGGTTTACGTCTTTTATTTTGTTTATTTCAAATCTGCCGAGTTTCGGTCTTAAGCATTTCATATTCTTGTTGTTCTGTATTACTTCTTCTATTTTTATTTCTTGTTCTTTTCTCTTAGTTTCTTTTATCATTTTGCTTATTGTCTTATTGATTTCTACATATTCTATAGATTTCCTTTTGGCTTCTTCGACAAGCTTTCTTCTTTTATCCATAAGCTTCTTTGTTTCTTCTGATACATAGTTGTCCTTTTTAACATCCTTTTTTGCTATTTCTTTTCCTGATGTAACCATCGTTGCTGTAAGTATGTTGTTTATTTCGTCTATATCTTTATCATCACTGTCTAATTTTTCGGTGAATTGTTCTTTTAACAGGTCTTTGTATTTCTCTTTATATTGCCCTAGTTTGTTTCTATCTACTATATCCGAGTTTCTTATTATTTTTCTTTTCATCTCATAGTTACCGTCGATATTAATTTTTGCTCTGACCATCCTGTGATCGCTACCTGTTGTGAATTTGTTAAGAACTGTTACATCTAATTGTTACACATACATATGTTACACATATATTACTAAAAGTAAAAAAAAAAACAAATGAAAGTTTTAACTTATAACACTAAAATGTCATTTCACATTTCTTCTTTTCTTATGTTACCTCTAACTTTCACTTTACCACATTCCACACTGCGCATGCCTTTTACAACAATTATGTTACGATTTAACTCTAGGTGTAAAACAAGGAACAATGGAAAAATTGTATAATTTTACTACATAAATTCTAGTTATTATTCTTGAAATAATGAAGTAAATCTCGGTCATGTGTAATCTCTTATGTAACAGTAATATTATATCACAAAAATTAAAACATTAAAATTATCTGATTTACCAGGATTTTTTAAATTATGCGTTAATTTTGGGGTTCAGTGTATTAGGTAGGATTATTCTATCTATTGAATCATAGGCTTGCTTAAAATCTCCAAAGAGATAGTAAACGTCTATATGAGACTCCCATGCTTAGGCTAGTATTTGTTTAACCGTAAATAGTTGGTCAATGGTAGATCAATTTTGCCTAAATACTGCTTGATGATACCCCCTATGATTTTTTGGTGAAAGGTCTTCGATTAAGAATGTGTGTATTTTGTATTCCCAACAAAGTAAAGAGATTCCTCTACAATTCTGACGTAACAGTTTAGGGACAGAAAAATGGTGGGAAAGTAACTTTTTCTACGCCCCTGTCAAAGGATAGCTAAAAGGAAAGTTAAATTTTACCTTAACTTGGCAAAAAACACAACGAATGGTCAATAAAGGGACTCACGGAAACTGATTAACTACTTAGACGCGATTGACTCTTCGAATTCCGTTAATTGCGTTTTCGAATCAGATATGACCGATAGGGACATCGTTTATTGGATCTATCGAGCAACCCTCGAGACAGACGAGAGGGCTCTGAAACATTTTTAAATTGCAAATGTTTCCAGTATTTGGAAATATCTTGTGATTCCTGCCATCGCTAAATATATCTGAAAGTCTGAATGCCCAAGGTTTCAATTTTCATTAGTGGTACCCCTTTCAAAAGGGTCGAAACTTTTTTTAAAATCCTATTAGTCAAATTTCACGAAAAAGGATTGTATGATATCCTACAAAAGCTGATTATACTAAAAAACGAAAATAGTCATAATTTCAAACGTATGAAGTCAAAAACAAATTGATTGCTATTACTCAATAAAAAATTAAATAATAAAGCTTCTAACTACACTTCTGGCCAAAATGAATACATTAAAAAACTTTAGTGATCACTTAAAATTTTGAATACAAGGGACACTAAAATTATGAAGGATTCCAATATAAATAATGCAGTCGTTGACATGATATAGAGCTTTTCATCGATTGTCATTTGTTTCCAGCTTCTGTTATGAGTCCAGTAATATTAATATATCTACGTCATACGTTATTGGTATTACCAATGATACAAACCGAATACGTATGCCATAGATATCTTAATAATATACGACACATGATAGAAGCTCGAAACAAATGGCTGTTAATGAAAAGCCCTATTGATGAAACGACAAACAACAACGACAATCAATAATGACACTTTGCTATATGAAGGTATGTTAGCAAATGCTTCGTTTTTTGCGATACAAAATATAAGCCTGGACCCCGCGTACCAAAAGAGTTTATTAATATCTTAACGGCAAGCTGAAAATTTGTTAATATCTTAACGGTGTCTAGTCGGACAAACTTTGATGTACAGGAAAACTGGAACAGGGGAAGTTTTAATTGTGGAACAGGTTACAGGTTTCGAACGTCTACGAGAACGTCCCATGTATTTTGTCGAATAGAACTTGTTGTGATTTATTCCCATTAAGAAATTTTATATAAAAAAATGTAGAGATAATATATTTATACTTAATTTAGAAATGCCAGAATATTTATATGAAAATATTTAAATCTCTAAATCACCAAATGTTTAATACCTCTACCAAAATTTCTTAAGCCGTTATAATCTAAATTATTATTTATAGGCGAGTGGCACACCCCTAATTTGGTCATTCTTTATATTTTTAAGGACCGTGAATCCGAATAAGAGAATAATATAAGAAGTTTATTTTTATCTAGAATTGATGCAGCATGTTCAAAAATAAAATCAAATTTTATGCAAAAATGCGAAAAATCAATTTTGATTATTTTTCATATTTACCTCGCTGTATCTTTGGTTCCTGTAACTATTTCCTTTTGAAAATTTTACTGTATCATATTTAGAATATATAAATTAAAACGAAATGTATCCAAAGTGTTTAAACAAATTAAAAGAGGGGTTGTTAATTTCTAAAAATTTTGTCGTCAGATAACGTTAGTTTCATGTTTTCTTAAAAAATTTGAATGACAAACTTTTTAGTTTGTAATTTTAACCAACAAAGAATAAAGTATAATTTATGAAGCAGTTTTCTGGAAAATTTCAAGTCCAATATGCTATAAGAAAAAAGTTATGCGACTTTATAGATGAGTGACACTCTTCCAAAAAATCACTTACTTATTATTTCTCGAGATACTGACCACGGTGTGGTGAATGGCTAATTTTGGGCTTAATTTATGTTCTTGATGGCGCTAAAAACGAAAATAAGGTTTATTTTAAATTTTAGATGAAGGAACATTGTCAAAATCGCAATTTTACCCTAAAAATAAAAAAATTAAATCACGTATTTCTTAAAATTAAAAGTGGAATTTTTTTCTATAAAACATTTTATTCTTTGTATTCTATATTTTAACATAAACTTGATTAAAAACATAAATTTAAAATTTTGTCACTTAACTTTTGCGATTAACCTTTGAAATTCAGGAATCTGCACCTTTCACTTTAAACAATTCGTAACTTTTACTATCAATAGACAGAAAGATTGAAACACCAACCATTGTCTTCAGAAAGTTAAGAAATATATACTGTAAAAATTACAAAAAAAAAATATTAAAACAGAACAGAGTTATTAAACGCAAAATATGTGATTTCATTTTTTTTTATTTCTAGGATAACATTGCGATTTGGCCAATGTTGCCCACGTAAAAATCAAAATAAACCTGTGGTCATATCACCACACAGTATCTCGAGAAATAAACGTTTTTTTGTGGTGTGCCGCTCGTCTTTAAAGTAACTGAACTTTTTTCCTACTACATATATTTTGACTTAAAATTTTCCAGAAAACTTCTTCATGAGTTATTTTTTATTTCAGTGTTGGCTAAAATTATAAGCTCAAAAGTTTGTCACTTAACTTTTTTAAGTAAACATGAAACTGATGAAATCTGACGACAAAATGTTTAAAAATTAACAACTCCTCTTTTAATGTGTATAAACATTTTATACGAAGCTGGTTGTTATCTAAGTACTTTAAGGACGACACAGTCAAATTTTCAAGAGGAAATATTTACAGCGACCAAAGATACAGCGAGGTAAATTTGAAAAATCATCAAAATTGATTTTTCGCATTTTTGCCTAGAATTTTATTTTTGAACATGTTTCAACAATTCTAGATAAAAATAAAATTCATATACAGATTCAGCGACCTCTAAAACATAAAGAACCACCAAAACTGGTAATTCACCTTAAAGTTGATTTTCCTGGTCAGTATAACGTAATTTTAGGGGTTGCTTCCGCTCGCCTATTAGACCACCAACAGCAACATTGTCTGCTTACCGATTTAGTCGATATAAAAAAAATCGTCGATTACGTCATTACGTCAAGACTTATGACGTAAAGTATAACCAATATGCAGCAATTGATGGCCATTCAAACATTAAAATTGCCGTGTTTTAAGATTTTTTTAAGTCATGCGTTTCTGAAATTATGATTTCATTCCATACTTTTTCATCATATTCAACTTAGTACAACATTTTGGTTAATCCTGTAGAGATAAAGATTCGAATAATACATCGTTGCTAGTGTTGCCCAAAATCGGTCTTGGTCTTGCAGTCTTGGTCTTGTTCTTGCGTTTTCGCAATACCAAGTCCAAGACTAAGACCAAGACTGCCTAATTTTAGCATGACCAAGACCAAGACTTGCCGTGCAAGACTTAAGCAAGAACAAGACTAAGCCTGTGAGAGTCTTGCGTATTGTAGTTAGAACTGAGGGTCATTTTAGGGAGTATATAAGTTCGGCTATATTTTTAGATACTCTATGAGAAACAAAAAAAATTGTAACAAAAATTTTGAAAATTGGACTTATGCGCATTACGAACAATACCATAAACATACATAGCGAATCAAAATATCCATTAAAAGAACACTCGACACATTTGACATGTACTCAGAGGTCATTATTATAATGTAAAAATAAAATTTTTTGTACATTTTTTCGGAACAGCCGACTTCTTTGCTCTGAAATTAATTGTCCTGGTTTGGAGAATAGTCGTGTTCTAATCATATTCATATAATGCCTGCACTTCACTCTCGCCGAAGTCGATCGAGGTTCAACAAGTACGAGAGTGTAAACGTGCACCTTGTGTAACTTTGCCTTACTTCGTTCTACTTCTATTCTCTGTCGGTCTGGTGCGTCCGAGTCAAAGGGATCTTTGTCGGTAACGCACCGCTCTTTGTCGGTATCGCACTTCCTCGCGAAGTAGAACGAGTGTGTAGAGAGGGTACTTCGGACTTCAGCCAACTTTGGCGAGTAACTTCGACGAGAGTGTGGAGCCCGCTTAACACAGCATTCCTGAGTTACAACGCCTACAGTAATATCGAATATCGTTTCCAAACTTTTTAAAAATATGTCACCTTAGCATTTATATAAATTTATGTAAATAATCTTTTTCATTATTAGTTTTCTAGGAATCTTATCAGTACACATTATTATAGTAAGACTATTATGTATTGTTTCTACTGACTGTGTCCTGTGAGTATGAGGTCACTCGCCTAAGCAAAATTTGAGGAAACAGCGCGGCTATTATATTATTAAGTATAATAACCAGACACAAGTATAGATATAATGACGGATATCGTGCAAACATAATACCGTAATATTACTTTAACGATATACACTTCTCCAAGAAATTAACGCACCACCTTAAAACGGGTCATTTTTAATGTCTCAAATTTCCTAAACCTGTTGTCCAATTTAAGTGATTTTTAATAATATTTTCAATTTTATATGTCAAATTTAAGTGATATTAACAATTTTTAAGTGATTGTTGCTAGACAAGTCAATTATTGTCAGTGTATACCAGGTGTACCAATCAAACTGTGTTTTTTCTCACTCTGTGGAATATTCTAGCGTTATGCTAATTTATTGTTCTAGCATGCAATAGCATACTGAAATTAAAGCCCAACTATAGACTCACATTTTCTTAACATTATGTTTTTTTATTCATTCACTTATATTGGATTAGTTTAGGTACTTATTTATATTATATTGGATTAGTTTATTAAGTTAGGTACTCTTTTACCTACCCATGTTTTTCATCAATACAGAATGTTCTTAAATAAGTATGGCAAACTTTAATGGGTAATTGTGCACGAAAAAGTAATATCAGTTTGCTTCATACGTGTTTACTTTTATAAATGCTTTGTTTACCAAATAGGGGAGTTGAAATTTTTCTTACAAACTGACGATTTATTTATTGCTCTAAAACCGGTTAAGATATGCAAATGAAATTTTGTGGATTTTAAGAGGCAGTTTTAACTTTAGTTAGTTAGAACATAGGCAGGGATCACTTAGATCGTGGGTTCAAACCCCACCCGGTGTCAGTTGTTTAGATATTTATTAATTTGGCTAGTCTTTACAATGGCTATGATATTCAAGCTTAAAATATAAGTACCTCTCTGCTACGTTGTTATAAGATATGCAATAGGCTAATGGGCAACTGCGAGACTTGCAAAACTTTTGTTGGAAGACCAAGACTAAGACCAAGAGCGGGAGCGCAATACCAAGACCAAGACCAGGTGTATACTAGCTCACGGAATGAGACGTTTCATCGCCGCCGGTTCATCGCCGCCGTCTCGATGCCGCCGGTTCATCGCCAGTCCATTTCATCGCCGTCCGTTTCATCGCCGTCCGTTTCATCGGCAGTTAGTCAGTTGATTTTGTATTATGGGAGATAACACGACACGACGTTAAATTCAGTTCAAAACTTATGACAATTAAAATGAAAAAAAATATTATTATATTTACTGTTCTACTTCCCCTAAATTTGTGTACAGAAATTTTGGGTTCTTTTCGAATTTAATATACAGTTTCTCTTGGTTGGAAATGTTGACCGTGAAATTTAAAAGATTATCAGTAGTAATTGCACAAGAGCTCTAAAATTATTGAATTTTTCCCGTTTTTATTATTGAATTATGTTGCGATTATTTCATGAATAAAACTGTTCAAAACCAAAATTTTATTGTAATTTATTTATGTAAGCACAAATTAGTACAATTAAACACACAGTTTTTATAAATATTTGACGGTCGAAAGTCATCACTTTTATAATTTTTAAAACATTAATTGTCATTAACGTCACTGAATGTATTTTTTCGTAGCAACGAAGGGCATCTGACGTAATATACTTGACGACGGGAAATTATCAAAAATTATCGATTTAATTTAGATTTCTGTAGCTTTCTATTGGTCAGAATCTCCTATGAATGAAATAATCATTATAATATACAGGGTGTAACAAAAATACAGGTCATAAATTTAATCACATATTCTGGGACCAAAAATAATTCGATTCAACTTAACTTACCTTAGTACAAATGTGCACATAAAAAAAGTTACAGCCCTTTTAAGTTACAAAGTGAAAATCGATTTTTTCGAATGTATCAAAAACTATTGGAGATTTTTTATTAAAAATGGACATGTGGCATTCTTATGGCAGTAGCATCTTAAGAAAAAATTATAGTGAAATTTGGACACCCCATAAAAATTTTATGGGAGTTCTGTTCCTCTAAACCCCCCCAAACTTGTGTCTACGTTCCAATTAAATTATTATTGTAGTACCATTAGTTAAAAACGATGTTTGAAAACTTTTTTGCCTGTTAGTACTTTTTCGAAAAATCAGTTTTTATCGAGATATTTCAAATATTTGTCAAATCCACCACATATTTGTATACGGTTAAGTACGTTTATGGAGACTGGGTAATAATATGAACATTTATTTATGATTTACATTTTTAGGGCTATTTTGAACCATATTAAAAAAGTAGTCATATCTCGATAAACGGTGCCTTTTCGAAAAAATACAAAAAAGCAAAAAAGTTTTAAAAACACTGTGTTTAACTAATGGTACCGCAGTAATATTTTAATTGGAACGTACACAAACATTTGGGGGTTTAAAAGAACAAAATCCCCATAAAATTTTTATGTAAACATATTGAAAAATAAGCCTTAACTCGATAAAAACTGCCTTTATCGAAAAAATACTAAGAGGCAAAAAAGTTTTAATTACATTGAATTTTACTAAGGGTACCACAATAATAATTTAATTGAGACGTACACAAAAGTTTGGGGGGTTTTGGAGGGAACAAAATCCCCATAAAATTTTTATGGGGTGCACAAATTTCACTATAATTTTTCTTTAAGATGTTCCTGCCATAAGATTGTCACATGTCCATTTTCAATAAAAAATCTCCAATAGTTTTCGATATATTCGAAAAAATCGATTTTCATTTTGTAACTTCAAAGGGCAAAGGAGTAACATTTTTATGTGCATATTTGTACTAAGGTAAGTTAGGTTCATTCGATCTATATTATAAAAGTTTAAAAGTCTATTAAAAGATTAAGTATGGCAACGGGAATGGTCATATCTCGCATTTCCTAGAATTACTAATTAATACTAAAAATAAATAATAAATGTGACTGTCGAAAATTCAGAAATATATCAGATAGCGATTAACTGACTGGCGATGAATCGGCCGGCGATGAACTGGCGGCATCGAAACGGCGGCGATGAACTGGCGGCGATGAAACGTCCTAGACCCCTAGCGCAAGACCAAGACCAAGACTGTCTAAGTCTCGTCTTGGTCTTGGATTTGGGCAACACTAATCGTTGCAAAGCCGATTAGGACACCTTTCAAATAGGTGTCCGGTGGCCTCGGTTTGTATTTAAAAAAATCCTTGATTACGTCATTATCGCAACACTGATGACGTAATGTCCAACATTTATATAGCAATTGTTGGACATGCAAAAATTAAAATTTAAGTAAAAAGACTAAGTTTTCACTCTAATGACATATAAAACAACATAATGCTATTCTACATCCCACCAGAATGAAAACAATGGGAACCTTCTCTGGTTACACCTCCGAGGCTTCTACAATTTGCAAGCCATACGGATGCTGAGACTAAGGAAGATGAGGGAATTCTACAACTTGCAATTCACGTCACATCTGCTCAGCGCGGTAAAGTTCCAACGAGAATGGTTCCCTTCATACTCCACACAGAATAAATGTAAATGAAAAATGAATAACCATTTTCAATTTCGTTGCAAAACGAAAATACAGCCGAACCATATTCTAGTCTAATCAGAGAGTGCTGCAAGCACCCCTACCGGTTTCGAAACTTATTAGTCTCTCATCAGGAGGCACATATGCTGCTCTCCCCGATCCAACCAAAACAAACCCTAGCGTGCAGTCCCGGATTGCAACGAACGAAATGGCATGGATGCCCTAGCGGCAACTGCTAGCAAAAAGACTAAGTTTTACTCTAATGACATATAAAACAACATAATGCTATTCTACATCCCACCAGAATGAAAACAATGGGAACCTTCTCTGGTTACACCTCCGAGGCTTCTACAATTTGCAAGCCATACGGATGCTGAGACTAAGGAAGATGAGGGAATTCTACAATTTGCAATTCACGTCACATCTGCTCAGCGCGGTAATCTCGGAGGTGTAACCAGAGAAGGTTCCCATTGTTTTCATTCTGGTGGGACGTAGAATAGCATTATGTTGTTTTATATGTCATTAGAGTGAAAACTTAGTCTTTTTGCTAGCAGTTGCCGCTAGGGCATCCATGCCATTTCGTTCGTTGCAACCCGGGACTGCACGCTGGGGTTTGTTTTGGTTGGATCGGGGAGAGCAGCATATGTGCCTCCTGATGAGAGACTAATAAGTTTCGAAACCGGTAGAGGTGCTTGCAGCACTCTCTGATTGGACTAGAATATGGTTCGGCTGTATTTTCGTTTTGCAACGAAATTGAAAATGGTTATTCATTTTTCATTTACATTTACTCTGTGTGGAGTATGAAGGGAACCATTCTCGTTGGAACTTTACCGCGCTGAGCAGATGTGACGTGAATGGCAAATTGTAGAATTCCCTCATCTTCCTTAGTCTCAGCATCCGTATGGCTTGCAAATTGTAGAAGCCTCGGAGGTGTAACCAGAGAAGGTTCCCATTGTTTTCATTCTGGTGGGATGTAGAATAGCATTATGTTGTTTATATGTCATTAGAGTGAAAACTTAGTCTTTTTGCTAGCAGTTGCCGCTAGGGCATCCATGCCATTTCGTTCGTTGCAACCCGGGACTGCACGCTGGGGTTTGTTTTGGTTGGATCGGGGAGAGCAGCATATGTGCCTCCTGATGAGAGACTAATAAGTTTCGAAACCGGTAGAGGTGCTTGCAGCACTCTCTGATTGGACTAGAATATGGTTCGGCTGTATTTTCGTTTTGCAACGAAATTGAAAATGGTTATTCATTTTTTAAAATTTAAGTGTTGTAAGATTTTTTTTAGAAGAAATAATGAATTTATTTCATACCTTTGCAACATACTGTATAATATTATATTTATTTTATTCCATGGGATACTACAAATAAAAGGTGTATTTCGTAATTGTGTTTTATTCCCAACGAGAGATTTCATAAAAAAGGATAGATAATATATCTATACTGAAATTCGAATTGCCAGAATATTTAAATGAAAATATTTAAATCTTATCTAAAACCCCAAATGTCTCAATCTCTCTACCAAAATTTCATCCCTAAGCCGTTATAATCTCAATTATTTAGACAAGCAACAGCAACATTGGCTCGTTACCGGCACCCCGGCAATACGTCACGTAGGCAGCCAACAGCCAATGCTCGCAAAACGAAGCTGAAGCTGAAGGTGGAATGCTGGCAAGGAGATAGCACAAAACGAGTGTTATTACTATTCCGACGTACCTGACTATTTAGACCGATACGAGGTGAAATCCTTTTATTTATATCTTACTTCGACAGTTTTTTTTTGTTTAGGAAAAAACATGGCAAGTGTACATGAAAAATATACAGTAACCGCCACTCTACTAGATACATAGGAACATTGAGCTATTATTGCAGTCCTGGACCCTTCACTTGTTGCAATGTTTATTTTTATGTCTAGTAATATTTAGAACATCAGAAAATGTTTGCATTCCTAATAGACCAGGGCTAATCTGTGAAAAAACGTCTATTTTTGGATGTGAGAGGTGGCATTCGGATTTTTGCCGATAGTGTTAGGTAAGACCTTTAGTAATAATAATTTACTTATGCTCCCTCTCATATATGCCCGGAAGGTTAAAAAAAAATTAAAATATTTAACCCTTAAGTACTAACCTCTTAAATCAATGACGTAAACCCTAATTAACCGCCTGACAGACGGGTTTAATATTTTAGTGGTAATTTTTGTTTTTGTTAAATATTTTAATGCAAAAAAAATCTCAATGACTTACTGAAAGTATTGATTATCTAAAAAACACAGTAATTAATCTAGTTTTTCTGTATTTATTAAAATAAAAAACCTTATAACAAGAATGGAAGGATTGTTTGTGTACCTTTTTACTCCTGAAAAAAAGTGTGATAAAAAATAAACAAATTAAAGAATCTTAATAAAAGTTTATAATCGAGTTAAACAAAGAGTAAGAAAAGTGAAAATAAAAAGGTTTTTAAAAAATGTTAAAACAAAAAAAACTGACAGGTACTATATTTAGTACAGTGTAGCAATGGTAGTCAGTGGCAACATTTTCATCACAAATTGATTCCACTTCGCTTATGTCGTCTTTAACCTCATGAAATCATTTCAAAAGAGTCTCCTCAGGGTCTTTATTCCTTTATTTGATGTTTTTTGACGAACTGGGGCACATTATGTGTAATGACGAACTGGGCACAAACACTAACACCCCGTCTATTAGACGGAAATCACACTTTGAGCCTAAATATCTTTCAAATAAAAACCTGCCGCAAATTGTCGAATTCAATACTACTAAATAACAACCCAACTTGAAAAGTCATAAACGGGCGACCTTCAAAATTTTCTAGGAAGGGAAATATCCCACTTTCGACAAGCGATGCTGTCTGAGAGACGGGGTGTTAGTACTTAAGGGTTAAAAATTTCGAAAAACATCGATTTTTTTCTATTTTATTTGCTTATAACTTTAAAACGATTCGTTTTAGAACAAAGTCATACAAAAATAAAATGAAAAAAATTGAATTTTGTATGATATACGTCTGGTTAAAAATGTCTTAAAGTATTAGCCTTTCTGCAATATAGCAATAAATACAAAATAAGGGGGCAAAATACGCCTGTTGTTATTCAATTTTTTTAACCACTTTGGTGGCACTTAGAATCTTAGTAATTCGCTTATAAAATTCTTATAACATAATTAAACCGTCTACCAAATTTCATTAAAATCAACGTAACAGATTTTGCATAATAAATTTGCAATCTAAATGTTTTTAAAATAGTTAAAATTTTTTAAAATTTTTCTGAACAAAAAGTAGATTATTTAGAAGTTGGCTAATTTAAATATTTATAAAGGAGGCGCTCTACCTATCTAACACACTTTACATAGGGGAGTGCAATTAGAACGAAAAGATACAATGTTTCGGAAAAAATCAAACAAGGTTATATTTTTCTAAAACTTTTTTTGTCAGTTTATAAATATGTTAAAGTAAAAAGTTCTACTCACAAATTTCGCCGCTAATTGTTTATTAATTGTTTAAACAATAACAATTGTTTTGTATAAATAATGTTAAGAATATGGGTGAATTCAACATTTTATTTTGATAAAAAATGTTTTTACTTAAGTTTTGATTATGCTGAACCCGAATCTGACATTACAATTTGCAAACTCAGAATGGCGGATTCAGAATGGCGGATTTTTCCTAAAAATCCTTAAAAAGTAATTGTAAATCCGATTTTTTTTTATAAAATGTATTTGTTTACATATATGTGGATATTTTTGAGAGGTTGCTGAACCTGAATCAAATTTTGATAATTTAAATTATAAAATGGCCGATCCAAAATGGCGAATAACTTAAAACATAGTTGTAAAATCATAATTTCTTTACAAAATGTATTTATTTCTACATATTATATTTATTTTTGAGAGCTTTGATAAACCTAACTTAAATGTTAACATTATAAACTGTAAAATGGCGGATCCACAATGCGGATTTTCTAAAAAGAACATAAAAAAGAACATTTTTTAAAACATTTATTGTCTTTATTTTTAAGAGGTTGTTGAATCTGAATTAAAGATTAAAAATTTAAATTTCAAAATGGCGGATCCAAAATGGCGGATATTTAAATGAAAAACAAGTAGAATCCAATCAAACAAATATGGAATTTCATTCTTAAAAAAAAAAGATAAACAAATAATTTTCACAGTAATATTAAAATTTAAAATGCATTAGAAAGAATATTAAAAAAACAAATTTTTGATTAGAAGGATATAATTACATACTGGAGCATAGATTTTAATTCCAAACAACTTTCCTTTATAAAAATTTTCGATATTGTGAAATATAAAGGTACTTTATACTCTTGAGTGAAATTCATATTTTTTGACATACCTCGTACAAAAGTAACGAAATTTGATATTTGATGGTTGCGTCTTATGTTATATATGATGTAGAGTATTTTACAAAGAATAACTTTTTTTCGTAAAACTGATATTAAAAAAGTTATCAATAGGTTCCAAGTTACGCAGACATACTGTATAAGAGCTAAAAAAATTTTTTTTGTTGAACATTTATTATTGTTGAAGCTTATTATTAAATGTATTTTAGGTAAGTTTTACAGAAAAAAGTTTTGATCACTCTGTATATACATTTTTTCAGCTGGTCATTTTCGGTTTTTGTATTACATTTTTGTTATCTTTCTTACTTTTCTCAAAAAGAAATTGTTTATTTCATGTTTGAACTAAAATAATTCAGTGTTTTTTAAAGATTACATCCCAAGCTTTAAAAAAATAGCAAAATAATTGTATTAGATTTATTCAAACTTGAGTAATACCGTCTTAAAATGGTGGAAATTCTGTAAAACTACGAAGTTTTCAAAAATTACATTTTTTGAGACATCGTATTATTTGAATTAAATTTTTGAGATTTTTTTTGAATAAAATATCGTTTAGTAAGATTATTGAGAGGTAAGTTGTGAAAATTTGAGAGTTTTATAAGTAAAATTGTATTAGTTACACATTTTTAAATCATTTTTAAACAAAATTCATGTAAGGCTCACTTTCCGCCCACACCGTACTTATGTCCATACATTTTATTTCTTTTTATTGCAACCATAAGATAGCTTATTTCATGTTCTTTCATGTCCAATTTGTAAAATTTCTTTTGATCCATTAGTTAAAGAATTACATTAAAAAAACTCAACCGTGCACTTCTTCCAACGCTAGTTTACAGTGCGCCAATGTATGTGAGAAGGGTGACTTTAGCGTTATAAATAAAAAATTACAGAAGCTAGAGATTTTTAGAAAAATTTTAGAAAAATCTTTATGTAAGGTCTTTTTTGTAAAATTTTCTGAATTTTTCAATAGGCGAGTCAGTTTTTTTCTAAAAATTATATTTTCGGAGTTATTTAAAAAAACATCTAACTTCGCTGTTCATTTGTTTAATAAAAAATGAAGCACCCACTTCTCGAGTAGAACTTTTTTATATGTTGTTTATTAAACATTTCTTAATGAAATTACAAAAAGTTTTATCTTGTTTGATTTTTTCCGAAGTGAA
Organism: Diabrotica virgifera virgifera; assembly: GCF_917563875.1. Classification (NCBI taxonomy): domain Eukaryota; kingdom Metazoa; phylum Arthropoda; class Insecta; order Coleoptera; family Chrysomelidae; genus Diabrotica; species Diabrotica virgifera. The sequence continues at coordinate 182,950,892 of NC_065444.1, read as the reverse complement.
AATCTAAATGCACTCCCCTAACAGAATTAAAATCTGTTTATTTAAGGGGCTTCAGCAATGTTTCAAAATTATAAACAATTTGTTTGGTTTATAAACAAATAGGTTTGTACTTATAATTAAAAAAACAATTTTTATTTTTTGTTTTTTATTTTTAATAAAACTTATTCGGCTTCAAAAATTGCAAATTTTTCGATTTTTTGAAAGTTTAACCGCGTTTATCTCGAAAACTATGCATCCTACGAAAAAACTTGCAAGAACATTTTTTGCTTAGAATTACCCAAGAAATACAAAAAAAATGTTTTATTTTGCGAAAAATCGATGTTATGTAATTCCTCAAGTTCTTTGTTTATAACAATCTTATCGACATCCAGATCAACTGTTACCAAAAAATTCGTATGCTACGGGTCAAAATACATAAAAAACTTGGGTTAGTCCATCTAAATAAAGCAGGACGTTGCACCCCTCCTGGCGACAGCACTAATTTGTTTATAAGCCAAAAAATTGTTTATAATTTTAAAACATTACTGAGACTGCTTAAATAATTAGATTTTAATCCTGCAAGGTGTATTAGATAGGTAAAGCGCCTGTTTATATTTAAAAAAATAGCAAACTTTTAAAATGGCTTACTTTTTGTTCAGAAAGTTTTTAAAAAAATTGAACTTTTTAAAGAAAAATTAGATTGAAAAATTAATATGCAAAATCTGTTAGGTCGATTTTATGAAATTTGGTGGACGGTTTAAGTAAGTTATAAGAGTTGTTTAAGCGAATTACGAAGGTTCTATGTGTAACTAAAGTGAGTGATAAACATTGAACAAAAACAGGCTTATTTTGCCCCCTTATTTCATCCACCTCAAAACAGATCCACCCTGGTCTATAATGAAACATCCTGATATCTTCAGGCTTGGACGATAAAGCCACATTTCGAAATCCTAAATTTTCTTGCAGGTGGTGTCTGTAAGAGTCAAAGAGTAAACTCCGTACAGCAGTATAGGAAAGATATTACATCGTAGTACCTAACCTGACTTTTATAGCGAATCCATAAATCATGAGATATGAGTAGCTTAACCATTCCCATTATCAACTGTATGAATATAATTATGGCAAAATTACTGAATACATGCTGGAATCAAACTAAGTGAAATCTCAGCTTAGGTGAAAACCATATTGAATAATCCATTAAATAGGAGAGACCAGGTAATAATTAATCGACTAAGAATTTGACATACTACACTAACTTGTAAATTCTTAATCAAAAATAATGTGTGTGTACTTTGTACGCACGTAAGAAGTTATACTTCTATTATATGATTTAAACGAAATTAATATACTTTTTATTTATATTTTGTTTAAATATTAAACAAATTTATACTTACTACTTCTCAAACATTTTTATTAGAACAGTGCCAAAAATTAAAATAATAAAAGAATAAAACACACACAAACACATTAAACAAGCCACAAATGATTTCTGAACATTAATTGTCGAAAATTTTTTTAACTAAATACGTATTTTCTGAAAATACAATTATATAATAAATATACTTACAATCATAAAATGTATTAAAAAAAAACAAAAAATAAAGTTTCTATTGCGACTCGAACCAGCGCTGATAAGAGCGGTTGGTATTGGAATTCATTCGCCTTCTCCGCTTAGCCACAGACACTATGTGTCATTATTTACGAAGATCGACTAACTAAACGGATTAAACTTGTGATATTTTGATATTTTGAAAATTGATCAAATTATTTTAATTTTGAATTGAAATGATTTAGAATTGAAAAATACAACAAAACATAGAGTAAAAAACAATATATTAGGTGAATATTGATAGAAATTTTGATGGTAATCAAATTATATATATAAAAGTATTACATACTATGTATTTTGGCAGATCAAATAGGTAGGTTTATACCCATGATACATTAACAATTATTACGTACCTGTTGCTTTTAAAAACTATTTAAAAGTCACTACAATATTATAAACTTTTTTTTTCTGTCCTCACAACAATAAAATTAATATATTATACATTTGTTTACCTTTACCTTTACCTCCAAACCACAGCTGCCATATCGGATAATTTTTGACATGTCATTTGAACATCCAATCAGAACAAAGTTATAATGCGCATGCGCCGGGCTGATAGGTTTTAACATATAAAAAAATCACCCTCTATCGCCGGTAAAGAAGTATAACTTCAAAAAAGAATCTTGCCAGCCTGTAGAAATTTAACAAAAAAAAAAAAGAAGAAAATATGGAATTTTAGATGACATCGAAACCGCATTGACTACAAATACCGAACATGTCCTAGATTATTTAAAAGATTTATATCCATATACATATATTTATTTAATACAATTAGACCGAATCCTTGTGCACGTTACACCACTAATAACCCTGCGTGGTTGACATGGATTATTTCTAAATAATAAAAAATCGGTTGTTTAAAGTAACTTCAAATGCTACAACATATTATTGTTATAAAGTTGCATATTTTAAAGAAACAAATTATATAAAAACGAATCTTAATTCCTAAGCGGAAGTTTAGGTTTTAGAGGATTTTCCATTTTCCAATCCTCGTGTCCGCTTGAATCAGTACCCGCCAGAAAAGTGGCAGTTTTTGGATATACCTAATAACCGACCTTATATACAGCCATATTTTAATATGAATCAGACATTAAAAAACTATAAACATAATTGACATTAAACAATAGACGACAATGTTTGATTTGACAGTCGAAAAATCAAATACCTACGGTAAGTTATCTTCTTGATGATGAGGAATATTTTTCTATAAGAGACTGTTCCAAAATCGAAAAATAAGGACAGACATATAAACAGGGCAGTACCAATTTCTGTTATAATTCAAAATACATTAACCAGTACTGATCTAGAAGCTTATGTTGTCCAAGTTTTTTCTTGATGAAATTAATGATAAATTAACGTCTTAAATGTTCGTTAATAGCAATTTACTGCTCTTGCTTCTTCTTATGCATTGTTTTCTTCTTTATTTAGGCTTATAAAATCGATTCCCATAATTGCAATATTCATTTCTATTCTCTTTAAATAATAATAAAACATTAAAGAACATAGCTTTTTGTAATATACCGCAATTCTGTATAATATGGGATACGTATACTGTAGAATGTAAATGCTTTTTATTTTTAGGCGTTAAAAATTTTTTGTTTGTTTTTATCTTAGAAAAACAATTCATATTAATTTATTATGTATTGTTATTGTTATTGTTAATATGTTCAATCATTCACAAAATACATTATTTATAAATATATTTATTTATTGCCCAGCTACATCCATATAACAGGTAAGGTGTGACTATTGTATTATAAATAAATATAGTTTTATCGTTCTTGTCTTTTTCAATGTTTTGAATGAACCCAGAAAATTTTGTGATTAACGTCTCTAGCACGCACTTGTTCTAATGGATGATCGTCAATATGTATGAAATATTATTTTTAATATTTTAAGAATTGTAAAATACTATTAAAAAATGTAAGTAGTAATAGTTTAACAGTAATTAGTAGTGAGCAGTCAACTTAGAAAAAAGCGTGACATAAAAAGTATACAGAAATAAAAATGCATTAAATAAAACAACTAAACATGTAAAAAAATTGTATATGTTATCGGGAATTTATCATTTATATTTTATGGTCTTCTTCTTCTTAAGGTATCTTCTCCAATATTGAATATTAGCGATAATTAAAACAAATTGCTCTGTATTGTTAAATCATTTTTATGGGAAGAATTTGAAATTAATTTTATGTCAAAGACCACGAGACCGTAGGTTGAATGACCCTGTATATGGTCAAATTTATATGTGTAAATAAAATAATTTAGCCGAAAGAAATGTTTCGCGGAAGAGTAAAATTTTAGTGGTAAAATTTCTACAAACATTTTCTAAATTTCAACGGAACGGGCTACAACGGTTGTTTAGAAAGTTAATGTATTCCGCGGTTGATTGAACAATAGACAGTGCTTCCTAAATGGTTTTCTAGAAAGAAACGATGGTAAACATTTTTGTTTAGTTTAGGATAGAGTGTTTTTTAGATTGTAAATAAAAATAATTTTAATATCTACTAGAAATTGAAAAGAAAGATATTTTGTATACAATACTATTTTTTCTTAAGAAAAGAAAATAGGGATATAATGTGTGGACAGTGCTTGTGGTTGGCTACGCTAAAGTCGAAACGTCAAAATAAACGCATTTTTAATTGGAGTTGTGGTTAATAATATTGACATAACACAAGGAAATAGCTACAGAAAAATATCTTTATATATTGATAAAACCTGGTATATTCAAAACAACGGAACCGCCTCAACCATCTGCGATTACTCTGTTTCTAATAAACATTCATTTGTCTACGTGTTATTTTGCTACAACAGATTTGCCTCTCTGGAGGTGTTTTATTTTCCAGGTTTATTTTATTATTACTTCGTGATGTAGATAATGTAAGTACAACGTAAATAATGATGATTTGATATGCCTTTGTAGGCTCTTTTGCAGTGCAATATAATAACTTACTGGATATTTTGGTTTCAGAGTTTGAATAAATATTGTGCAATCTCTTTTGAAATCTAACAAATAAAACATTGGTTGTAACCTTTTTCACGGCAAATAGAAGTCATTTTCTTTTTATGTAAATTTGTAAATAGATATTTACATTTAAAAATACGGCATCTTTTTTTTTTCACATTTATTTTTAATTAAACAGTAACAAATTTTAATTATTACAATTCGTTTAGCATTTAACTGTATTATTTTAAATAACGATAATCTTTGAGTGAACCTAGTACCTACTCTTTTGACATTAGTTTTCGATATTTCTCTATATGTATTAGGTTGATATACTGCACTTATGTGTTGCTGATGTTGCTAAGTTTATGTATAGTACTTTCTCAATATGGAGGTCTGGAAGCGAACCTTTGTATACTCAGGAACTGGTAACAACAGTAAATACGTAGCATCAAACGATAATGACCAAAGACTTATTGGATTTTCGGTAGAGAAAAACATGGTGGTCAAAAGCACACAACAAAAAACAGAAAGATATAGGTATAAAAAGATACGTTGGTCTCCCCACCCCAGATCGAAGGACGGTGATTCAGATGAATCATACTATGAATGAAAGTAAATACATGACTATGTATTAATATGAATAGGACGAAGAGTTCTAGGCGATAGCAAAATAAAAGAAGATCAGACAACAATTAATAACATATAATAAAGAGTGTAAAAAATAACAATATAGAATAATTCGTGGGAAACTAAAAGATCAGTATAGAAAGAAAAAGAGATACCATCATGTGTTAAAATTCACAGAAATAGAAGAGAAGTTCAAAAACAAAGGTGAGGTCGTTATATCAGGAAGTTAAGAAAATGGGGAAAGGTTACCAAAACCATTACGGTTATATGGAAGGCAAAGACCAAACTTTAATTAGTGATCAGGTAGAAATAATGACGGAGTGGGAAAAATATTTCAAATAATTATTAAACGGTGAGATGGCAGACTAGACAACTAGGCAGTTGGAGAAGATGAATTGTTAAAAGGCAACTTACAAAGGAGGATGAGGTAGTGACAGTAATACTAGAAATGAAAAATATCAGAAGTCCTGAGATAAATGACATATGCATAGAAATGATCCAGTTGGTGGACATCCAGAGCAAGTACGGGTAAATGAACTAATGCCGTGTATGACAATAATGCCGGAAAATTATGTATGAGGTCCGCATATGCCGCTTCATAAAAAGGAGACAACCGGAAGTGTGACAACTATTAGACGGAGAGCTAGAGCCGAAAAACTATCGTCATAAGTAATATGGAGTTTTTCCTGTGAAATGTGTCCATTGTATATTGACAATTATGACCCCTTTCAGGCTGACACCTCAGTGGATACAGGAAGTGGCAATAAGTGATGAAAGGGGAAAGTTAGTGGAGTGATTAAAGGTTTTTACCTCCTATTTTGTCAAACCTTCATCGATTTGCATGAAAATTGGTGACTAGTTAGAGCATACCTCAAGAAAAAAAACTGATTTGGTGCCACTTGCACTTTTACCCTGGTGGTGAATACCACCCCTTCTCCCGTGTGAAAACGATTTTATTAAAAATAACCCCACAGATCGATAGAGGGACAAATTTTAAATGAAAATTGTTATATCATGTTATTAAAATAAATCAATACTTTTTTAGTTATTAAAGATAAAAGATTTGTCTATTTAAGAGCACATGCCTGAAGTTACGGATGATAAAAAGAACATGTTAATTAATTGCATGTTAATAAAATATTATTTTTATAATATTTCGATATTTAATTCAATTTTTTTTTCATTATAAACTGAATATGGTCCAGAAACTGGGGGTGTCCAATAATGGGTTCATTTGACATATTCGAATACACTTTCGCTAAATTTATAATATCGAAATAATATAAAAATAATATTTTAGTAATATACAATTAATTAATATGTTCTTTATCATCTGTAACTTCACGCATGTGCTTTTAAACAGACAAATCTTTGATCTTTAATAACTCAAAAAGTATTGATTTATTTTAATAACATGATATAACAAATTTTAATTATAATTTGTCCCTCTATCGATTTGTGGGGTTTATTTTAATAAAATCGTTTTCACCCCCGAGAAGGGGTGATATCCACCCCAGAGTAAAAGTGCCAGTTGGCACCAAATCATTTTTATTTCCTGAGGTATGTTCTAACTAGTCACCAATTTTCATGCAAATCGATGGAGGTTTACCAAAATAGGAGGTGAAAACCTTTAAAGACTACACTAACTTTCCCATTTCATCCCTTATTGCTATTTCCTGTATCCACTGAGGCGTCAGCCTGAAAGGGGTCACAATTTTCAATATACAATAGACACATTTCACATTACCCCAGTAAATGAACGGGAAATTCGGCGATACCGTGTAATTTTCAGGGGCAAATCCGAATTGCATGAGAATTTGGATTTAGGTTCTACTTATCCTCCACTTCAAAGTTGAAATTGTGCCGCTAGTTGCTTTTACTTGGGGGATGACAGTCACCCCTTCTCGTGGGTGAAAAAACATACGTTCTAGATAAGACCGGAAATGCATAAATTGACTGATTTTAAGCAACTTTTGTTCTATAGAGTTTTTTACGTAAGTCAATACTTTTCGAGTTATTTGCCATTGAAAATGTTGATTTTTCGACAAAAAACTACGTTTTCAGACGGTTTTTGCAAATAACTCAAAAAGTAAATATTTAAAAGTTTAGCTTTTAAAAAACCCAAAAAAGGGTGTAACAGTAAAGTCTATCAATCAAATAAAAACAAAGTTGTAGCTCATGAAAAATACGTTCTTATTCGTCTAATTCCAAATCGAATAATTCAGGGTGAAATCACCGAAAAATTAACCCGGCACCTGCCACGTAGCTTTGCAAGGCGCCAACTGCCACGTGGGGTGCTCACAGCAACCCTTAAACATTTTCTGTGATCTACTTGTTTAAAAAACAAAATAATGTGTTAAGTAACACAAGAATATAAAAAAACATGTTTTATTAACTTATTAGCCACTAATATGTTATAAAATTTAAAAAATAAAATGAAAAAGGTGTTATAAGCAAATTAGCAAGTACCAAGCCATAACAAATGAAGTCAAGAAAAATATCTAAAAAAATTAAGATTTAGTGAGTATAGGGTCTATATTAATAATTTAAATAAGTTATTTCAATAAAAAATGTAAATTTGACCTGTTTATCAAAAATACAAAAAAAAAATTTAAAACTTAAAGTGCCAGATGATGACACCCCAATTCGATTTTAGTGCTATAAGTTCAGAATGACACTAAATAACCACTTCAAAGACTAACAGATCTATGCTATATAATATTATAGAAAGCTACTATGACGCACAGCTCCGTTACCAAACTTGAAATACCAAATATTTGATAAAAATGTGTTATGGGGTGCTGGTAGGACCTCACGTGGCAGGTGCCGGGTTAAGCACTTTTCGGGAAAAATCTATTTAAACTTTTTTAAAGTGTTTATAAAAAGCTTTTTTTAATTGTTAACAAAAGTTTTAGCATTAAAAATAAGCGAGTTACGCTCAAAATAATGTTGGTCCTCTTTTTTTTTTGTAAAAAATCGTGAAAATCTCGCCGTGTTTAGCTCCCCAAATGAAATTAATCGCTACCGCTTTACTAACAATTTACTTACCTATCTATTTTTTATATGATCTGTCAGTCTCACCGGTTTAAAGTGTTTATTTTTGAAAGGGTTATAATTCAGAAAACTTGAATGGGTCACTAGTCACGAGTGTATGCAAAATTTTGAACAGCCATATCTTAACCAATTTTTGTCTTACGGAGAAACAAAATGAAACTAGCATATTTATAATAGCCAAACCTACATTTTTTTACTCTTTAAGATTTTTCTCCTCACTAATACTTTTTAAGTTATTTTGAAAATATTAAATTTTTTAAAAATTTTTAGAAATTTTTTTTTATTATAAAACCAAATGTTTTTAAAAATAAGCACTTCAAACCAATCAAACTTACAGATTATATAAACAATACACATACAGTTAAAATAGATGGTAAAGCCAAACGATTAATTTCATTTAGGGTGCTAAATAGAGGGAGGTTTTCACGATTTTTTTTACCAAAAAAAGGGGCCAACTTTTTTTCAGTGTAACTCGTTTATTTTTGATGCTGTAAACTTTTGTAAAAAACAAATAATAAGATTTTCTTCGATACTTTAAAAATGTTAATAAGGTTTTTCCGAAAAACGCTTCTTTCTTCGGCGATTTCGCGTTGAATTATTCGATTTGGAATTAGACGAATAAGAACGTATTTTTCATGAGCTACAACTTTGCTTCTACTCAATTTGTATACTTTACTGGTACACCATTTTTTTCGTTTTTTTGTAGGATACAGTTTTGCTAAAAATATTTTTTTCGATAAAATATTTACTTTTTGAGTTATTTGGGAAAAACTGTCTAAAAACGTAGTTTTTTTGTCGAAAAATCAACATTTTAAATCGCGAATAGCTCGAAAAGTATTGACTTACGTAAAAAACTTTATAGAACAAAAGGTGCTTAAAATAAGTCAATTTATCCATTTCCGGCCTTATTTTAAACACGCGTTTTTCACTCCCCGAGAAGGGGTAGATGTCACTCCCCAAATAAAAGTAATCAACGGCACAAATTCAACTTTGAAGTGGAGGGTAAGTAGAACCTAAATCCAAATTTTCATGCAATTCGGAGTTGCCCTTGGAAATTACACTACAAAACGGTCATTTATTGGGCTACATGCCAAACTCCATATTACTTATGACGATGATTTTTCGGCTCTAGCTCTTAGACTATAGAGAAGTATAACCTTACTAGTTACTCTATACAAAATCTTGGCAAGAATATTGAAAATAGACTAAATTGCTATACGAAAAGAATCCTACATGAGTATCAGGCCTGCTCTATAAAAGGCAGATCTACTATAGACCAAAGCTTCTTCTTTAAGGAGATACAGACAACTTGTTATGAAGGCAAATTGCCTCTGCATGTTTTAGTTGTGTATTTTAGACAAGCATATGATATAGTCGATAAACTAATGAGGCCAAAAATTGAATCATGTGTCACGTTTCAGGGAGATTATTTTGTCCATTCTTGTAGCTTTACACCCTATTTAAAATTCTGTGTTAGTGGTAATTTATGTTTCTGTTATTAATCTGGTTTAATGTAATTTTATTAGAAAGTTATTGAGAATGTAGTAGGCTTGTTCAATAGGGCTTTTCATCGATTGTCATTTGTTTCGAGCTTCTGTCATGTGTCACATAATATTAATATATCTACGTCATACGTCTTCGGTCTGTATCATTGGTAATACCAATAACGTACGATGTAAATATATTAATATTATGTGACACATGACAGAAGCTCGAAACAAATGACTGTGAATGAAAAGCCCTATTGAAACGTATATTTGATACAGAAAAAAAAATATAGGTAAACATATCTACAAACAATTATTACTATTTAAGGCCCATGTTCCATTGTCTCACAAACCGATGAATACGGGTCAAAATGCACTCCCATATTTTTCAGCTAAAAGCATGGCTGTTTTCTACAATACGGTGGCCAATTAAGTCAACCATATATTTTGACATAACTCCCTCAACAAAGTTGAGTTAACCTACCTGGAGGTTACTCTTTTATCACAATGCTTAAATAATCTTCTTTGAAAACGATTTCCGGATTATAAATCAAAATGTCAAATATTAGTTAGAAATAAAATTTTCATTACAAACAATATTGTGGCTTAATCCCTTATTAAACTATATTTAACTTAGACATGCCACAAGAAAATGGTTTTAGAATCATTAGATTATTTACTTATCTTTCCTTATTTTTGTTTCGCAAGGTCGTCATGTTTATTTTGAATGTTTTAGCATGATTTTATCGGTATCTTAATATTATATTTTAACAAAAACAAGAAAAATTAATATCTTATTTTGCTGAAACTATCAAAAAACGAAAATGAAATATAGTGAGAACCCTAGCAGAACAAAAAAAATATTATGCGCAAAATAAGGAGTAATGCGATCATTTAAACAGCATAATACGTGACAACTAAAGAAAATCTGGCAATATTACTAAATAATAGAAATTTAGTTGGCATTTATTTTCTTTTTATTATTTATTAAATAGGTACTATTAATAATTTTTGGTCACCTCTCAAAACAATCTCATTTATGCTTCTTTTATTCCTCTTCTGTGCAGCGTACATACTGGAGAATTCTATAGTATTTTACAGGCTGTTAAGAATATTAACCTCCCTAACATAAATGTTGCCATTTGTACAGACTCTCTAGCTTCCATTTTATGCATTCAGAAATTATTTACCGATCATCCTCTTGTCCAAAATATCTATCATTGTTACCACCACCTTTCTACCTTAAACATTAAGATTACATTTATATGGATTCCGTCTCACATTGGTATACCTGGCAATGAACTTGCAGATCAGCATGCTAAAACGGCTTCAACAGATACCACGTCAACAACCCACATCCAAATTTGTAAAGATTTGAAAACAAAAGCGTACAGATTCACATAGAGATTATGGCAAACCCACTGGAGCTCCTTAAATACATCTTTACGTGCAATCCCCTCAGTATATAAGCCACTTTACACTAGCCCCACAGGACTCTGTAGACAAGACCTTAGAATTATAAGAAGAATCCGTATAGGCCACACCAAACTTACTCACGGCTTCCTGATGTCATCAGATATCCGGCCTATCTGTCTAACATGCTAGTGCCAACTTACCGTGAACCACATTATTACCAAATGTCTTCAGTTCAGTGTAGTAAGACAACAGCTCAAACTCAAACCGCAGCTCTGTGACATTCTAAGTGATACCAACCCGTTAGACAGAGTTCTTCAGTTTAAAAAAAAATCATTGTATTATAAACTTTAATTTTTTTTTATGACATAATTTGTTAATGCTCTATCTTGTTTGTAATCGTCCCGTGCGAGTGGCCATAGTTGCCGAGCACGTTAATGTAAATAAAAAAAAAATAATGATTGTCTAAATTAGAAATGTAAATTATTCTTATTTCATAAAACGAGCATTGTTTATAAGCGAAACGATTTTTAGCAGTGCTTACTGTAGAATGGAAAACTAAATAAAGTTCTCACCTATTTTCTTGTCTCCTACTTCCAAATTTCCGTTCATCCACCTATAACAAAAAATAAATGTTATCTTTTAATGCATTTTTGGATTTGGTTTTGTAAAATACTTTTAAATATAAAAACAAATTACATTTTTGTTAATAATTAACAATATATTTTTATTCAGTTTAATTTGAACAATTGGCGCATCCTTCATATTATACAGGGTATTTGGTAAAGAATGGGCCACAGCTAAAATAGGCCGATTTAAGCTAACTTACTTTAGTACAAAGTTTATAATAACCGAGATACAGGGTATCAAAGTTGAATTTTTTTATCTATTATTGAATATTTCCTGACAAGTATGAGATAATAACATTAAATTTGGTATGTGGGGATATTTTGGGTCGAGAAAACTAAATTCCCTACCAAAAATTATGTATTGCCCAGAAGGCGCCACATACGCCTTTAATCACTTATTTATTTCGTTCAATTTTTTTATCCCCCACTCTGTATAATTTTGACATTAAAATTTTTATTCTCCTATTAGTTTTACTTAAAAAAGATATACTTCTTTCATCTCCCTAAACTCAACCGTTTCCAGATAAACGCATTTTAAATCTGCGATACACCATCATTTTTAGCATAAAATCATTGTAGTTCCACCCGAAAAATAACTTAAAACCATAATAATTGTGCCAGTTCACAAATTTATGTCATTGCATCGCAAATTCCATTTGAAGAAATTTGCGATATATTTTTGGATAATTTTATGGTTTTAAGTTATTTTTCGGGTGTAACTACAATTATATTATGCTAAAAATGATGGTGTATCGCAGATTTAAAATGCGGTTACCTCGAAAACGGTTAAGTTTAGGGAGATGAAAGAAGTATAACTTTTTTAAGTAAAGCTAATAGAAGAATAAAAATTTTAATGTCAAACTTATAGAGTGAGGGATAAAAGAAATTGAACGTAATAAATGAGTGCTGAAAGGCGTATGTGGCGCCCTCTGGGCAATACATAATTTTTGATAGGGAATTTAGTTTTCTCGACCCAAAAAACCCCCATATACCAAATTTCATGTTGTTATCTCATACCTGTCAGGAAATATTCAATAATAAATAAAAAAAAAAGTTTAACTTTGACACTCTGTATCTTGGTTATTATAAACTTTGTACTAAGGTAGGTTAGCTTAAATCGGCCTATTTTAACCTCAGGAACCTGAGGTTAAGCTATGGCCCATTTTTTACCAAACACCCCGTATAGTTTCGCAAACTTTTCGGAATATTTTCTATGGGGGAGTTAATAGAGATTTTGACTTCTGCAAAAAATTAAACAAGATAGAACTTTTCTAAATAATTTAATTAATAACTGTTTAATAAACAACACATCAAAAAGTTCTACTCCAGAAGTGAGTGCTTCATTTTTTATTATACAAATGAAGTGCGAAATTAATTGTTTTTTTTAATATTTACGAAAATAATAATCTAAGAAAAAACTGACTTGAACATTGAAAAATTCAGAAAATTCTACACAAAAAACCTTTTATAAAGGTTTTTCTAAAATTAAATCTACAGCTTCTTTAATTTTTTTTGTTTATAACGCTAAAGTCACCCTTCTCACAAACATTGGCGCACTGTATACTTGCGTTCGGCTAAGCGCACGGTTAAGTTATTTTAATATAATTCTTTAATAATGGATCAAATAAAATGTTATAAATTGGACATTAAAGAAGAACGTTTAAGCTATCTTATAGTTTTAATAAAAAGAAATAAAATGTATGGGCATAAGTACGGTGTGGGCAGAAAGTGAGACTTACATGAATTTTGTTTAAAAATCATTTAAAAATGTGTAACTAATACAATTTTACTTATAACTCTCAAATTTGCACAACTTATTTTTTAATCTTACTAAAGTCCGTTTCATTAAAAAAAATCTCAAAAATTTAATTCAAATGATACGACGTCTCAAAAATAGTAATTTACGTAACAAGTTCCGAAAGTGATATTTTACGAGACGAGTAGGAAGTTTCCAGGGCGAGCCGTAGGCGAGTCCTGGAATCCTGCGAGTTATGTCCGTCAACGTGTTAAAGGTTTTTTTATGATTAGTTAAGAAATTTTACAACAGAATAAAGTTTAGCATAAAATTGAATTTTTTATTCTCATGGTATAGTATATAAATAAATAGTAGGTAGAGTGCGGCAGATTCGTGCAAATATTATAAGAATTGTGCGTTTAATGATAGAAGCATATAATTTGGACCACATATACTACACATATAAAGGTTCAAAATTGGATAGGAAGCCATCTCAGATTTTGCCTTTTACAAAAATGGCGAGGATTCAAAATGGCGACTATACTATGTGACTAATAGCACGATAACTTGTGAACAAGACTTCAGATTTCAACCAAATTTGGTATATAGGTTCTTTTTTTGATGTATAAGATCAAGGTCTTGAACCGGAGGAATCGGTTTACCAGAAGTTGTGTTTTCCTGGTTTTTATATAAAAATATGTTATTTTTTTTTCAATTACTTCACCCTGTATGTATTAATTTTTCAAATAGATAATATGGCCATTAAAAAGAGCGTAAATATATTTTTTAGGAAATATTTCTAACTTTTTAGTTATGGTAATTACCATTTATTAAGTGCAAAACGTATCTTCACATGTACCTATATGCGGCAGATTCATGCAAATATTATAAGAATTATGGTGCATTTAATGGTAGAAGCATATAATTTGGACCACATATACAACACATATAGTTTTTGTTTCTTTTACAAAAACGGCTGACATTCAAAATGGCGACTACACATATGTGACTAATAGCACGATAACATTTGAACGAGATCTCAGATTTCAACCAAATTTGGTATATAGGTTTTTTTATGAATATTATCGAGGTCTTGAACCGGAAGAATCAGTTTACCAAAATTTGTGTCTTTACTGTCTTTTTTCATGTAAAAATATGTTGTTTCTTTTTCAATTCTTTCACCCTGTATATATTAATTTTTAAAAAAGCTGATACCGGCGTTGAAAAGAGCTTAAAAATTTTTTTAGGAAATCTTTTGAAGTCTTTAGTTATATTAATTACCATTAAATACATGCATAACTTATCTTCACATGTAGGTACCTATGTGCGGCAGATTCGTGCAATTAATAATATAAGAATTATGGTGCATTTAATGGTAGAAGCATATAATTTGGCCCACACATACTACACATACAAAGAATCAAATTTAGATATGTGGCCTTCTCAGATTTAGTCTTTTACAGAAATAGCGGGCATTCAAAATGAATCTGCCGCCCATATGTACATGTGAACATACGTTATGCATTTATTAAATGGTAATTAACACAACTGAAAAGTTCATTATGTGTCCTAAAAAATATATTTTTACTCTATTTAATGGCATTATTACCTTTTTGAAAAATGTATATATACAGTGTGAAAGAGTTGAAAAAGAAACACGTTAACAAAACATTACATAAAAAACAGTAAAAACACAAATTCTAGTAAACCGATTCTTCCGGTTCAAGACCTCGATATTATTCATAAAAAAAACCTATGTACCAAATTTGGTTGAAATCTGAGATTTCGTTCAAAAGTTATCGTGCTATTAGTCACATATGTATAGTCGCCATTTAGAATGTATGCCATTTTTATAAAAGGAACAAAAACTGAGATGGCCTCGTATCTAAATTTAAACCTTTATATGTGTAGTGTATGTGGTCCAAATTATATGCTTTTACCATTAAATGCACAATAATTCTTATAATATTTGCACGAATCTGCCGCATATAGGTACATGTGAAGATACGTTTTGCATTTATTAAATGGTAATTAACTTAACTAAAAAGTTAAAAATAGTTCCTTAAAAATATTTTTGCACTTTTTTCACTTGTGGTATTAACTTTTTAAAAAATTAATACATTCAGGGTTATAGAATTGAAAAAAAAAACAGCATATTTTAACATAAAACCAAGATTTTAAAATCTTATACATTAAAAAAGAACCTACATACCAAATTTGGTTGAAATCTGAAGTCTCGTTCAAAAGTTATCGTGCTATTAGTCACAATGTATAGCCGCCATTTTGAATCCCCGCCATTTTTGTAAAAGGCAAAATCTGAGATGGCCTCATATCTAAATTTTGACCTTTGTATATGCAGTATATTTGGTCCAAATTATATATTTCTATCATTAAACGCACAATTGTTTCACATATCGGCTGCACTATTATAAAATTTATATGAGCTTTTGAGTATAAAGTGGAACCCCGATAAGTCGGCCCCCGATAACTCGGAAGTTCGGCTAACCCAGACCGATTTCCATCAGATAAAAATTTTGATTTTCAGTACATATTTTGTATTTTGACAACGACAGCCGATCTGGGCGTCGAAATGTTAATAAAATTATTTTTCAATTTAATTGTGGCTTATTAAATTATATATAAAATTATTTCCCATTTGAATATACTTGATTATAAAAATGCCACAAGAAAATAGCTTCAGAACAACATTAATTGTGGCTTATTTCCCATCAAAATACATAGTTAATTATCAGACAAACATTTCAACAATAAAAATGTATGTAATATAATATTTGAGAGATAATAGGTATTTGTGTAATTTGAACTACATAATATACCATAGTAAAAATGACTCATGGCACACAACGTTCATTGTCGTATTATCGAAAACAACAGGCACCTGTAAGTATCCTTTATTTATTTGAAACTGTCTTAGCATTGTTTAGAAAAGATTAAAAGACTATTAAAATTCTTTTGCAAACAATGGTCTTAGTCTTCACTGTTATTAAATAACATAACTTCGTTGCGATTATTGAGACGGTATTGTGTGTAGTAAAGGCGTATTGTTCGCTTCCGTTCTGTAATCGTTCGTAAATCTATTCAGATTTTGTGTTTAGTGCTTTTTGTCTACGTAATGGCAATAAAACGTAAAAGTGTTGTTTTTGTTTCAAAATGATATCAAAAGACAGTTTGGACAATCGGTGCAAAGCTAATAAAGCTAAAAATGAGACTCTCGACGACGCGACGCTTTGTATGTGTGGTTTTGTGCGAAGCGCGAACGTGGTTTACCAGTGTCTATGTGCCAGTTATAACGGAGTTTATCTGTAAGCATACCATATTTTATTAATTTTTACCATTTTCTCCGGCTAACCCGGATTTTCGATAACCCGGATCGACCGCGGTCCCGATTAATCCGAGTTAACGGGGTTCCACTGTATTTATTTTCCCTGTTTTGTCCTGGATAAAGCAAGCAACAAGAAATACCAGAAGCCACAAAATAAAGGTAATACACACAATCAATTAATTAGCCCTGAGAATATGTTTTTTATTGAAAAATTTTATTAAATTTTGGTTTTGTTTCATGAGTAGCAATTAAAATAATTAATTAATTATTCTAAGTAATAAGAGGCATCTTAAACTCATAACAAGGAGAAAATACAGAGCATAATAATACATATTGCATATTATGCATAATAGTCGTCGCCTTTCTGTAGTAGGTACTGTATTAAAAATATTGCATGTAACAAATCTGAGTGGTTAAAAAGCTACCATTCCTTCCCAAATTCAAATACTTTAAATTTGGTAATACCCCGACACCAGTCTGAATTAGAGCCCTACAAGGGGTGTTAAGGGGGTTGTCGGCATCTAAAATCTCCTCCGGAAAGAACTCTTAATTAACGACTCCATTGTTCTTTGCGACGTTTCTGAGACGTTTTAAAAGAGTCGGCAAGAGCGGACGGGATTGTGTTCCAGCGTTTTCAGAGATTTTCACTGAGTTTCAGCAATTTTCACTAAAGAAACTCATAGTCCACTGCGGATCGGCTTTTGATTCGACTTTTAGGGTTTTGAATTACTTCATTGAGGGTTAAAAAGGATAGGGGTTGCCTTGGAAAGACTTGGCTGGGCTCAGACTCGAATTTTAGACAAAAAATATTGAAACAATAATTTTTAGACGTTCTTATACCTACATAATCCGTTGTGGTTACGTTAATAATCGAAGAAGGAAAATTTTCATAATTCCTTTGAGAAGTTATGACTAACTAGCAGTTTATAACTTAGTTATTTTTCTACTAAGTAACATTGGTTTTATCCTCTTATGCTAACTTAATTTACTTCTTCTGGTTAAATTATATAAATTTGACATCAAGTTTGTGAATTACTTTTTTTTTCATTATATTCTCGTTGTTTACAATATTCTATTTAAGCGGTATCAGCGTTCAATAATCCTGGAAACCACAGTCTTTTTCGTATATTACGTTATTTAGTTCTGCATGTTTTAACCTTCTGTGGCGGAGCTAAATCAGATTTAAATCTGATGACCCTTCACATTGCCTCATGTTGTGATTGTTGTGAGACTTTTCTTTAAACTGGTATGTGCCAGGTATTGAATAAAACATTTTTAGTATTGTAGTAATAAATTTGTGACACATACTGAGGCTACTGTAGTAAACTTGTTTTTCTTCAATTTTAAATATTTTTCAAACTTCAAATATACTTTTTTTAATCATTTAAAGTGGGACGGAAATTATTATTAATAAATGACTTTAAATAAAGAAAACAACTTCCAAATCGTTTCGAAAAATTTTTTATGCCACCTAATGGAAATAAAAATTTTTGCTTGGTTTTAAAGTTATTTGCAATTTTTTGTTGAAAAAAGGCCTTAATTATCGATTTATGAGATTTTTTGTCTAAAAAACTACTAAATGAATTGCAATTATACAAAAAACTGTATACTGTATAAACTTTAAACGTTTAAGTAAAAGTAAGAAGATTTTGTACAGAATAAATGGTTTGTATCTCGCTGAAAACATGCACCCACATATTTCGAATAATGTCTTTCGAGTAGTATACCGCTAATATAGCTAAGTTTGGTTTTTGGTTTTTTTCTGTTGTGTTTCCACTATATTGGTATTTTTCTGGATATTTTATCGCTACTTGTAAACTGTATTTCAGTTGGATGGAACAGTCGTCAAAATTAGGCAAATGTTATATTTCGTTATTATATAGATTGGACGGTAGCCTTTTTCCGTTTTTTCCGGGTGTTTTTCTGATCACAAATTCGAACGGTATATAACATGTCGCTGAACATGCCCAAATGTTACACAAAAAACAGAAATATTGTGCCCATGTACTCCAATTTGTAGGAAATTTCGACAACTGAATCCAAGATAAAATTTTAAACGCTTTTCTAAGACTCAAATTGCTACATGGCTACATGCTACATGGCATACATGTATTTAAAGAAGTAAGGGCAAATCCTTTTCTGGGAAGAAATGCGCGGTGTCACTACAACGATAGTGTTATTGTCGATCTCTTGAAAGGTGCCTTATACCCAGCAAATAGCTGGTATTCGAACGAAAAACCTGCAGTAAATCCTGACAAAGCACTAGTTGTTTCATTCATTAAAATATGAAATTTTTAGCCTCCCGTTTGAAATAATTTAACCTCTTGCAATTATGGTCAAACACCAGTTGTTTCATGGCAAAATTAGCAGTGTGGGAACGCAGTGCCGGAACGCACTGCTAATTTTTGTTTACAAAACCTAAATTCTCTATTATTTTTTTTCTTTTCTTAACCAGTGCGGGAACGGCGTTCCCACGCGTTCCCACACCATGACACCACTGTCAAACACTAATATTTTTAAAAGAAATTATTAAGGTTTCGAAGTCATACTTGATTAGAAACTTATGTAGAATGTTTATTTCGCAAACATCGCGTATCATCAAAAATAAGTTTATGGTATAGCTGGTTCCTAAAAAATCTGATACGACTCTTAAAGCGTATTTTGTAGAAAATCGAGCAGTGTATTTTGAAAGATAAATACTTATTATTTACTTACTGTCACTGCCAAATCTTAAAATTTGTCAGATAACTTATTCTGTTCAACCTTGGTTCAAACTCAAAAATGGCTCCACATGCTAACAAAAAACTAAAAGCAAGAATTGTAACGATATTAAAAGATGGTTTGTCACTATCTGCCGTAGCGAACCACTTTAACGTAATCAGAACAACAGTTTTTATTATTAATAAAAGATGGAGATAACAAGAAACTGTCGAAAGAAAGCAAGATTCTGGAAAACCAAAAATATCTACCGCTCATGAAGATCGTACGCTTTTGGAGAGATAATAATAAAAATAATTACAAACTTTTTTATGTAAAAACTATCATTTATATACTCTTTATAAAATGCAGGAATTCAAAATAATATCAAAATTTAACATGTAATCAGTTGTTTGTTGTTTGTTTGTTTATTTTAATATTTGTCTGTCATAATAAATATAATATAATGTCAGACCAATCAAATACACTGCTCAAAATGATCAAATCTTACTAAGAGTCGTATCAGTTTTTTTAGGAACCAGCTGTACTTTCCAAGTCAAATTACTCTGGCAAATACTTTTGAATCTCCGATTTTTCTGAAACTTGGTGTATAGCTTCTGCGGGACGTAAAAATAAGATATTTATGGTCAAAAATCTTCTTCTTCTTTTTTTCGAAAAATGTTATTCCTAGAGGTTTTACAGTGATTTGGTGTTTATTTAAACAAATTTGCATTTTCTATCCTAAAGTATTAATGGAAAAAACAATATTTTAATGGAAGGGACTCAAAAATGTCATTATATGGCATTCTTCCAAGTTATTTTAATTGAAAACAAGTTTTTGCTTACATTTTGTATTGTAGAAAACGTTAAAATACCGTTTTTAACATTTTACCCTTCATTCCCAAAATACATCATAATCGATTTGGCTCAAAATTTGCCCACAGATATCCAAAACATAGGACATTGTGGTACATGCAATAATATCAGACTCAAAAGTATATTAGTCCAGTCGGGATAGCATTTGACCTTGCATGCCGAGCTGCCCAAAACTTTATTTTTCAAATCTTTAGGGGGTCAATAGTAGCCTAAATTTAAAATCGCGAATGAATTCCTCCGTTATGTTAGCCGCCATCTTGATTTTTAAAGAGAACAGTTTTTGCTCAATATCTCCGCCATTTTCAACTTTTCGACGAAAATGGTAGGAACTGAAATTGTTCCAAATAATTCGTTTTTACAATTGTTACAATTTCTTTTAAACAATTTTTGTCGTGAGGTCGATATTTTCCGAGTTAATTGTACTTACAGTAGACGCCTATATTTTTAACTATGATATTGCATGTAACTTTTTGGTATTGTAACATAATTCAAATATACTTCTAACCACTTAAAGTCCTGTTTTGGCTATTTGTGGGCAAATTTTCAGCCAAATCGATTATGATGTATTTTGGGAATGGAGGAAAATATAAAAAACGGTATTTTAACGTTTTCTACACTATAAAATTTGATAAAAAACTTGTTTTGTTTTGAATCAAAATAACTTGTTATAATGCCATATCGATGGCTTAGTGTGAAACCCTCGTATCTTAATTTTTTTCGAAAATGACATTTTCGCTGTTTTAGTTTGAAAACCTTGTATCTCACCATGTACAACTGTTAGAAAAAATCCAAATACAGTAGATTATTTTCTACAGCCGAAAAAGAAACCACGTATATCAATTGCTCTCTTGATTTAGTGTGAATACCACGTATATATAACCAAGAATTTGGTACTTAATTTGAAGTGTTTGTTTGAGAGATTCTACTTGGAGAAGTGTTTTTTCTGAACAACAAAATGTAGTCCGGCATGTAGAAACATTTTATGAATCTTAAATCAAAAGATTTGTATTGTATCGACCTAGTATTTGGAGGTGTGCAATAAGCTATGAAAAATGAAAACCTCGTAAATAATAATAAACACAACCTCATTTGAGATGAAAAACACGTATATCAAGATATACGAGGTTATCATAGTTACTTGGGCAAAGGCTTTATATACTGTAAGGATATTTACGTGTTTTTCATAGTTAATATTTGTATTTCCAATTTAATAACGATATTTAACACTTTTAGCTCTGGGCCAATATCAAATATTTGTCTCAATGTGCTCGACTTAAAAATACGTAACGTAATTTTTGTTTTTATGTTATATTATGCTGAAAATCAGTTTTTTGCCTCTCCTGTAAAATTGTCATTTAATGAGATACGAGGTTTTCACACTAAGCCATCGATATAATGACATTTTTGAGTTCCTTCTATAAAAATATTATGTTTTCCATTGATATTTTATGATAGAAAATGCAAATTTGTTTGAATAAATACAAAATCACTGTAAAATCGCTTAAAATAACAGTTTGAGAAAAAAAAAAAAAGAAGAAGAAGAATAAGAAGAAGAAGACGATTCGACCTTAAATGTTTTACATCCCGCAGATGCTACATACCAATTTTTAGACAAATCGGAGATCCAAAAGTTTTTTTGATCTAGAATTGAGTGATTTAAAATGGAATCACCCGTATATTAACATAAGATTGAAAAACAAGAGGTGCACATATTATAGCAGTTGGTCCTAAACACAGAAAGGACAAGAATTCATTCTTTTAAACAACTGGCGAATCATGATTGGGTAACTTGAGGATAGGTACCAAATATAAAGAAATTTCTGTAAGTATTAATAAAAAAAGAGCTAAGATTCCTTATCTATAGCCGCTAGTACAACCATCAATTGACATCAAATGACATGAAGACAACCTAGGACTCATTCACTGGAAAGAATTCGTTAACGCCAATAGACGGAGAGCTAGAGCCGAAAAATCATCGTCATAAGTAATATGGAGTTTTTCCTGTGAAATGTGTCCATTGTATATTGACAATTATGACCCCTTTCAGGCTGACACCTCAGTGAATACAGGAAGTAGCAATAAGGCATGAAAGGGGAAAGTTAGTGCAGTCATTAAAGGTTTTTACCTCCTATTTTGTTAAACTTCCATCGACTTGCATGAAATAGGTGACTAGTTAGAGCATACCTCAAGAAACAAAACTGATTTGGTGTCAAATTGCACTTTTACCCTGGTGGTAAATACCACCCCTATTTTTTCTATCAATATAAACTGAATATGTCCAGAAACTGGGGGTGTCCAATAATGGGTACATTTGACATACTCGAATACATTTTTGCTAAATTTATAATATCGAAATAATATAAAAATAATATTTTAGTAACATACAATTAATTAATATCTAACAATAAAAAACTGAAAACGTTTGTTTTCTATACTTCCACAAAATTTATTATATCTAAGTGACTACAGCTGTTTCGGCGGAGTGCCTTTCTCAAGTAATATAGTTTACAATGTGTTTGCCTTTTTAATCTTCAACTGAAGAGGTTGAGGAGTGGGGAGCTGTTTGTCTCGAGTTGGTCATTCAGAATTATATCTGTATTTTTCAGTTTATTAATTTCCATAGATTCTAAAAAAGATAGCTTAAGGCCTTTATTTTGAATATGTAGAATTTTAAACTCTTCATTGAAAGAATGATTATGATCTAGAAGGTGAAGTGCGTATGTAGAAGTGTCTGTTTTTCTATTGTTGAATGCCCTTTTGTGTTCTGCTATCCGTTTGTCAAAAGTTCTGCCAGTTTGACCGATGTACGTTTTCGGACAGTCACCACAAGTTAGTTTGTACACACCACTCTGTAGTTGCTTTCTCTTTCGGCTTTTATTGTTCTTAATATATTTGCTTAAGTTGTTGTTAGTTCTGAAAGCTGGTGTTATTCCTTTCTTTTTTATGTATCTGGCTATTGTTGTTGTTATCTTGCCAGTATATGTGAGAGAGCAGAAGGTACTGGGTTCTTTCTGTGGTGGTGGATACACTAATTTCAGGGCTTTCTTATGGAGTTTTTGGTTTAAAATTTTGTTAACTGTTTGTTCGTTATAGCCGTTGTTTACTGCTATTTGTTTAATGATGTTTAGTTCTATTTCGAAGTTATTTTTTGTCATGGGAATTTCTGTCAGTCTATGTATCATGCTATGGTAGGCTGCTAATTTGTGTTGTGTAGGATGGGATGATGAATTGTGTATAGTTGTGTCAGTATGGGTAGGTTTATGATATATGGAGAACTCATGTTTGTTGTGTAGTCTGGAAATCGTTACATCTAGAAAGTTGATAGAGTTATTCTGTTCTGTTTCTACTGTAAACTCAATATTATTATGAAGTGAATTAATATATGATAGAAATTGGTCAAGTTGTCTGTTAGTTCCTGTAAAGCATACTAGTATATCATCCACGTATCTCCACCAATATAAGAACTGTTTAAATACGGGATGATTAGAAATTGTTGTTTCAAGTTGGTTCATAAATATATCTGATAGCAATGGGCTTAGAGGATTACCCATAATAAGTCCTGCACTGTTGTTTGTGTATATTTGATTATTGAATTCAAAATAGTCTTGATTTATGCAAATTTCAAGAAGGTGTAAAATTTCAGATGCAATGATCGGATTTGTACTATTATGGTCTAAAAGATTCTTAACTAAAACAAAAGTTTCTGTAGGAGGAACACTAGGAAAAAGATTTTTTACGTCAAATGAAATTAGTCTGGAGTTTTTGGGCAATTGAAAATGTTGTATTTTATTAACTAGTTCTAGTGTATTTTTTACGGTGAATTTAGGTGAAAATTTAGTGTATTCTGTAATAATATCTGACAGTTTTTTTGAAATTTTATATGACGGAGCTGTATAAAAAGAAACTACAGGTCTTATTTAGAGTATTTAGGTGTAGAGTGTGAAGTAGCGTTAAACAAAACTGCCAAAAACATAGAAAAAAGCATCATTGCAAAATCTATTACTGATGTATGTAGTGAAACTAATAATTCCTGTTTCAAAGAAAACCAAATAGCCGTTTCAATTAAAAATAAATCAATAAAACATGACATAATATTTACAAAAGCAGACAAAGGTAACACTACTATTGCTATCGACAAACGAGACTATAATAACAAAACAATAGAATTTTTAACTAACCAAAACAGTATAAAACTAAACAAAGACCCCACAGAAAAATACCGAAAACAAATTAAACTAGCCACTGAAAATTCAAAATCAATACTAAATCCAACAGAACAGAAATACCTTAATATTATGAACCCACAACCTCCTAAATTATACTCTTTTATTAAACTACACAAACCTGACCACCCAATAAGACCTGTAGTTTCTTTTTATACAGCTCCGTCATATAAAATTTCAAAAAAACTGTCAGATATTATTACAGAATACACTAAATTTTCACCTAAATTCACCGTAAAAAATACACTAGAACTAGTTAATAAAATACAACATTTTCAATTGCCCAAAAACTCCAGACTAATTTCATTTGACGTAAAAAATCTTTTTCCTAGTGTTCCTCCTACAGAAACTTTTGTTTTAGTTAAGAATCTTTTAGACCATAATAGTACAAATCCGATCATTGCATCTGAAATTTTACACCTTCTTGAAATTTGCATAAATCAAGACTATTTTGAATTCAATAATCAAATATACACAAACAACAGTGCAGGACTTATTATGGGTAATCCTCTAAGCCCATTGCTATCAGATATATTTATGAACCAACTTGAAACAACAATTTCTAATCATCCCGTATTTAAACAGTTCTTATATTGGTGGAGATACGTGGATGATATACTAGTATGCTTTACAGGAACTAACAGACAACTTGACCAATTTCTATCATATATTAATTCACTTCATAATAATATTGAGTTTACAGTAGAAACAGAACAGAATAACTCTATCAACTTTCTAGATGTAACGATTTCCAGACTACACAACAAACATGAGTTCTCCATATATCATAAACCTACCCATACTGACACAACTATACACAATTCATCATCCCATCCTACACAACACAAATTAGCAGCCTACCATAGCATGATACATAGACTGACAGAAATTCCCATGACAAAAAATAACTTCGAAATAGAACTAAACATCATTAAACAAATAGCAGTAAACAACGGCTATAACGAACAAACAGTTAACAAAATTTTAAACCAAAAACTCCATAAGAAAGCCCTGAAATTAGTGTATCCACCACCACAGAAAGAACCCAGTACCTTCTGCTCTCTCACATATACTGGCAAGATAACAACAACAATAGCCAGATACATAAAAAAGAAAGGAATAACACCAGCTTTCAGAACTAACAACAACTTAAGCAAATATATTAAGAACAATAAAAGCCGAAAGAGAAAGCAACTACAGAGTGGTGTGTACAAACTAACTTGTGGTGACTGTCCGAAAACGTACATCGGTCAAACTGGCAGAACTTTTGACAAACGGATAGCAGAACACAAAAGGGCATTCAACAATAGAAAAACAGACACTTCTACATACGCACTTCACCTTCTAGATCATAATCATTCTTTCAATGAAGAGTTTAAAATTCTACATATTCAAAATAAAGGCCTTAAGCTATCTTTTTTAGAATCTATGGAAATTAATAAACTGAAAAATACAGATATAATTCTGAATGACCAACTCGAGACAAACAGCTCCCCACTCCTCAACCTCTTCAGTTGAAGATTAAAAAGGCAAACACATTGTAAACTATATTACTTGAGAAAGGCACTCCGCCGAAACAGCTGTAGTCACTTAGATATAATAAATTTTGTGGAAGTATAGAAAACAAACGTTTTCAGTTTTTTATTGTTAGATAAAATGAACTTCCATCAAGTAACGGTCGAATCCATCAATTATTAATTAATATGTTTTTTTTATCGTCAGTAACTTCACGCATGTGCTCTTAAACAGACAAATTTTTGATCCTTAATAACTCACACAGTATTGATTTATTTTAATAATATTATATAACAAATTTTACTTATAATTTGTCCCTCTATCGATTTGTCGGGATATTTTTATTAAAATAGTTTTCGCCCCCGAGAAGAAGTGGTATCCACCCCCACGGTAAAAGTGTAGTCAAAAACTAGTTACCAATTTTCATGCAAATCGATGGAGGTTTAACAAAATAGAAGGTGAAAACCTTTAAAGACTACACCAACTTTCCCCTTTCATCCATTATTGCTACTTCTTGTGTCCACTGAGGTGTCAGCCTGAAAGGGGCCACAATTATCAATATACAATAGACACATCTCACATGTCAAACTCCATCTTACTTATGACGATGGGTTTTGGGCTCTAGCTCTTAGACTATATCGCTAGCTTTCAGGTTTTAAGCTACGATATTTTTCTTCTTACTGAAAGTTTTATTTCAATTATTATTCCTTCCATTTTTGTGTTCATTCAATATCAAAAACAATTTATTTTTCAAATTCTAATATGAAAAAAAAAACAAGCAAAACAGGGATCTTAGGAAACAACTTTGTTATAATCAGATCTCACTATTTTTATTAATTAGCTTAATGCTTCGACAACTAATGGCCATTGGTATGGTAGATACAGTGGATTTTTCCTATCAGATATCTAGTGTAATGTGTAGTGTGTGTCTTGAGTAAATGTCTTGTTACATAGCAAAGCCGCCTTCTTTGTCTTTGCAAAGAGATACTAATTGTATCCGAACGTCTGCGGTCCCTAAAAATAATCCTTTTTGAAAATTATCAAAAATGCAATTTTCATTACAATCAATGTTGGCTTCATCCCATATAAACATCATATTTAACTTGACATGACACAAGAAAACAATTTCAGGACACTTTTTATTTACTTTTATCTGTTTGCCAGAAATTCCATTCAATTTGTTTTACATTTCTTTTTGAAAGCAAATAAACAAACCCAATTAAAATCAAATAAATCCTTATAACACCCATAGTCATCCAACCACTAAAAAATTCTAATTTTGAATTCGACATTGACTAATGATTCTGCACCCTGTTAAATTTGGCAACTTGTTACGTGGAAATAGACTGCCTCTATGGTGAGCGAAGTGATTGATGCAGTCAGTCGGTCTAGTAGGCCCTTCCTGTCGGTTAAAATGGCCACCTGTTGACAGCAGGTCCACATCATGTATGTACATAAGTATGTGTGCTGCTACCGGGTAATAACAAAGTGTTATTTAAACATATTTATACAGATGCAATTAAAATATTGGAAATAATAAAGTAAACTAACTTATTGTTAAACTTATTATTGAGTTTTGAGTGTCTGGTATATGTTTTAAATTAATCAGCTCTGTTATTAATCAGGTATCTACATTTTTTGATCATACAGGGTGAGTAACTATTGGGTCATATACTAAAATCCGGTTATTTGGACCAAAATATCGCCATTAGATCAATATGTCTTAATAAACTGTTATCATTGAAATATACAGTTTGATGAAGTTAAAAATTTTTTTCATACGTTCGAATATAATATGTATGTTAGAATAGGAGGGAAAACTTTTAGATCTAGATTGAGACAGGGAGATCCGCTGTCCCCACTGTTGTTTAACGTGGCATTAGAATAAGTCATGCAATAAATCTATTCGAAATTCAACCCAAATATAACTGCTCGAGGTACAATGTCGTTGTCGCCTTTGCCGATGATGTGGATGCAGACGTACATTGAATATAAAAAATAAAAATTTTTTTAGAGCTTCGAAGAAGCAGCATTATATTGGTCTAAAAGTATATGAAGACAAAACAAAATACAATATCGTTTTAAAACAAGGTTGACGGCGAAGAATTTAAATATCTAACAGCAAAAACCACCAAAAAAAAAATAAGGTAGAACGAGAAATTGAACGCGAATATTGGCGGAAAACAGATATTTATTTACAATGCATATTTTATAAGATCATAATTTTTCTCACGAGGTGTAACAATCCTATATACACATCCATAATACGACCAGCAGTCGTGTGCTGAAAGAGCGGAACATGAATTTTATATTAGCTTTATCTCTGTATCCTTGGCGATGTTGTGACTATTTCATACTTTGTTGAGCTTTGTCAATGCTCCCTTATCCATGGCTGATCTTTTTTTTATTTCTTTTGTGCATCCTCCGGAAATGAATGTGAGGGTGCCTAGATACACAAATTGATTTACCACTTCGATGTCATCGATTCTGACTATGTCTGGCTTGTTGTAATGCTTTCTGCCTATAATCATAATCTTTGTTTTTTATTTATTTATGGATAGTCTTACTTCTAAACTCACTCGTTCTGTTCGTTCTAACAGCTCCTCTAATTATTATTTTAAAGATTCAATGAAAAGCGTTGTATCATCTTAAGTTGTTGATTCTTCTGCCGCCAATGGTTATGCCCCCTTCCTATTCAGAGATTACTTCGCACATAGTGACTTCTCCGTATATGTTAAATAAAACTGGAATTATTATCAACGCAGACCTGCTTTAATGGTATACACGCGTGTACATGGCAATGAAAAATCTGATCAAAATTTGCCTAAAAATTTTTGGCTCCAGCTCAAGTCGTCTTCTTGATCTCATTGCACCAGCATATTGACAATATAGTAGGCAATAAATCAATAAAGTCAGTCATATAAATACCAAAAAGCACCGACCGCAATCATAAAAAGCCTGGATCCAAACACAACACAACTCTCACTTGTAAAATTATCATGTCAAGCACATGGTCAAATATTTACTGGACAGACATATTTATGTATATGATGCGCTAGACTGTTTATATCACTGAATAGGAGATTGACTACACTTTCAAGTTAGCTCAGACGGATCACTTGGCTAGTATAACTATTAATATTATTATGATATTTATGCCAAAAAATCATAATTTAAAACTAAAAATCCAACTGTTTCTGGATTTGTCTTGAAAGTAGCCTACACTAAATTCACAATCAAGATGCAGTAGAAATAAACAAACCAAGGCACTTCAATGTTACGAAGAGCACCCCTGAATCATGATTTACAATGTATAAACTTCGTAAATCATGATTGGAGATTTATGTAATGTATATATGTACATTGAAAATTATAATTTGGAAGTACTCCTCGTAACATTGAAGTGTCTTGGTTTGTTTATTTCTACTGCATCTTGATTGTGAATTCAGTATATTAGTTACGCAGCAATGAATCGGTTGACACATACCACACTGACACTTTTGATTGTAGAATAAATACAATATGGTAGGGGAGCCCAAGCGGGGATTTTTGCAGTAACTCGAGTGCGTCAGATTATCATACGATGAGAAACCTGGTACCATGTAGATGTACCTCTACCATATATTGGCTCTAAACACAGGGGAGTTCGTTAAGGGGGGACCGAAAAAAAAAATCTATCCTCAGAAAAACTCGAAATCGTCAGATTAAGATAAGCTAAGTTAAGTACATACAAAACAGTGTATATTTCAAAAATCTGACGATTTGGGCGGGGCGTGAGGAAATGGGTGAGTCACAAAGTTTCACAAGAAAAAAGCGAATATTTCGCGAAATGAACAATATATCTAAAAACTAAAAAGTACGTACTCAATATTTGTTAAAAATCTATCAAATGATATTAGACACGACTTCCCACGGAGAGGGGTGGGGGTATATTTAAAATTTTAAATGCGAATCCCGCGATATTTCGCAAAATGAACATCCGATCGGAAAATTGAAAAATACACTTATTCAATATGTTTGAAAAATCTATCGAATGGCACCAAACACGACCCTCCACGGAGGTGGGGTGGGGGGTTACTTTAAAATTTTTAATAGGGGCCCCATTTTTATAGCAGATTCGGATTCCTTACGTAAAGATAAGTAAATTTTATTTGAAACATTTTTTCGAATTATGGATAAATGGCGCTATAATGGAGAAAAGCGATTGTTGGAAATGGAAAACTAAATTTAAAATGGAGTGTGCCCACTAAAATGGAAAACTTTACTTAACTTTTTTTGGTTTTAGAACCTACTCTTTAGAACCCAATAGGACCCCAAAGCGCTCGAGTGACTGCACATTTAGCATACTTTCCTCCCCTACTAATAGAATATAGTGCAATTTATGGTAAATTGAACATAATATGTATAATAGCCTAAATTCATCAAATTCGCCTTTTAAATTTTTAGGACAAATATCCAAATATTGATTATTTCTATCACTATAACACTTTATAAATGAAGATAACAGTGCAATAACAATCAAATTAGTATTTAGGGGTATTTATAGAGATCCTCCTCTTACTTACCAAATAGTACTAAAAAAGAAGTTCTATTTAGCAAGTAAGAGAGAAGCAAGCTGAAAGAAGAAATAAAAAATACTATAAAAAACTCAATATAACATGCGGGGCTTCAGAGAAAAAAATGTAATAATACTAATTGATTTCGAACAAGAACATGAACTAAAATTAATAAAAATATTTTGAAGAACTGCAAAAGAAGTCAATTTAAAAAAATAGAAGAAAAAAAATTAAGTATAGAGATCTGAAAGTGCAAACGAACATGTCTGAAAAACACACCGAATATTTTAAGCCAGACTAAATAATATAAATCTGCTATAGAATGTGTAATTACCATTCTCACCCCGTACAGGCACGTGGTTAGGTGGTTTTCGGCGGAAGCTCTTTGGTTATCGTGCTCTCTGATGACATGTGTAAATTTGCATTATTTATGAAGGGTAATTTTTCAGAAAATTAATTTTTCACTAAAATCAGCCCCAAATTAAGTGGCAAATCATGTTTTTCTAAGCACGTATTTGATGTATGTCAAGATATCCATAATTTTTTTATGATTCAGAAATTTACATAATAATAGGTAAAAACAATGTAGGCATTTAAAACGTTATTGTACAAAACGAAATTGATTACTTGGAACTTTTTTAGTTATTTTATTACTCATTTAGTATCTAACCTAGTGTCTTTTTATATTATACGAAATATTAACACATATTTTATTATAAAATTGTTTTTAATTAATTTTAGTGAATAGGATCGCCTTCTAGTCACATTATTTTGAGTAAGTCTTAGAGGGTGTAAGGTATTTCTAAAAATACAGACGCTAAAAACTGCAGTGAATACAGAACAATATCATTAACGCGTCATGTTCTCAAATTATTCAAAAATAATAAATGGTCGTAGAAAAAAAATGGAAGAAGGAATAGCCAGTATAGGTCCAGAAACGCGTTAGGAACCAGAGAGACGTTATGTGTTTGTTTCTAATGTGTTAGCTTAAAGAAAGATGCATGCATCAGAATGTTGTTGTGCATGTTTGTTAAGTTGATTTTGAAATACCCTTTGACAAAGTCGCATGAAAACTTAGTCCAAATTCTTAATATAAAAACAAACAAAAGAGACTTAATAGACATAATCTTAACAAACCTTTATTGAAATCAGAGAGCACAAATTCTAATAGATAACGAACTTAGGCAAGACATTTATATTAGGAAAGAGTTAGGCAGGGATGTATTATGTCTCCACTACCATGCAAGGTATATAGTGAATCCATTTTTGAAGGAGAATATTACTATTTAAAAGTGAAGGAATAATAATTAACGGAATAACTATTAACGACATACGATATACAGATGACACCGTGACTATGGGAAGCTCCGCTGAACAGCCCTAACTACTACTAACCAAGACAAGCAGTTTCTGTGAAAAACGTGGACTAAAACTGAATATAAAAAAGACTAAGTATGTGATAATAACAAAAAAAAACAAATATACAAACAAACATGCATTCAGCAGAATGTACCGATAAAAATAAGGACCAGCATAGAAATAACAAAAAAGGCGTTTGTAAAAATGAAAACAAAGTTCTGCAATAAACACCTTATATTAGAAACTAAGGGTAAGTGCTCTGATATGTTACGTGTTTTCAATACTACAATATGGACTTAAAAGCTGGACACTGAACACATAAATAAGCTACAGTCATTTAAAATGTGGTGTTACAGAAGGATGGTTAGAATAGCATGGACACAGAAGAAAACGAACATGGAAGTATTGCGAGAAATGATCAAAGAATCAGAAATAATTCACACAATAAAATAAGAATGTTGTAATATATGGGATAAGTAATGAGGGGACAGCCATAAGAAATGCTAAGATTGATAATACATACAATACATACTGGGAAAGATAAGTAAAGGAATAAGTATCGGAATAAATAGAGTGTCATGATTAAGCAGTAATGGACTGGTGTAACACGGATTAGCGAAATAAAATTACACGAACACAAAGGGTAGACCTCCGAGGATCAAATGAAAAATTTCTAAAAAAAAATAAAAATGAAATAAATTGAAAATATTTACTCATCGTGTGTTTCTAGAACAATAGGGTTTACTGGTTCAGTATATAATAATTGTTGTAATATGCACGACTGTTTAGAAGTAAACAAGCATTGTATAAAAAATCTTAAAAGTGCTAAAAATGTTGCTGAGCTGTGAAACCAGGTGTCGCTTTTCCGAACTTGCACGGTCCCAATAAGTATCATAAAAAAGTAGAAAAAAATATAAACGGCTCAGATTGACAACTAATATTTCAACTTCTATATTTATATAAAACGTCCAAGAGGTAAATATTAAATCCACATGGGACGAAAAACAATTTCAGATAAAAAATAATGAAAGATGGTAAAAACCCTTCTATTTAACACAAAAACTGTGAAATGGTCTCACATAAATAAAGGTGCTACAAAGCTTTTTTAATCTGAAAGAAATAAAGGCGAAAGAAATATTTTGTTTAAAGGGTAAAAAAAACCACGGAAAATACACTGGTCAAATCACACTTCCGCTTAATGACCAGTATTGTTATAAAAGTCTTATTAATTCAATAGCGAAATAAAAACATAATTTTAAAAGCTTCCATAAACTAAAATAATAAACAGCTTCCATAAACTAAGAGTTGTGGAAAAGAGAAGAAATTCCAGGACACTGAAAAAAGTAATTATATGGCCCAATCCACAAGAAGGGGGACAGACCCAGCTACAAAAACTATAGAGGCATATCCGTACTCTGTGTGTTATAAGGTGTTTACGGAGATCATAAAACGGAGGTTAAGTAAGTTCACAGAACAAATTATAGGAGAATACCAGACCGGATTCTGACCACAACAGTCTACTCTTAACCAGCTATTCAACGTAAAACAAATAATAGCTAAAACCTGGCAGATCGATATAGATATCTACCAAACCTTTGTAGAGTTTCGACAAGCCTATGATAACATAAGTAGAGAGACAATATATCAAAACTAAGTAACCATTTTTAATTTCGTTGCAACATGAAACTACAGCCGCATCATATTCTAGTTCAATCAGAGAGTGCAGCAAGCGCCTCTACCGGTTTCGAAACTTATTAGTCTCTCATCAGGAGGCACATATGCTGCTCTCTCTGACCCAACCAGGACAAACCCCGGCGTGCAATTACGGATTGTAACGAACGAAATGGCAGGGATACCCTAGCGGCAACTGCTAGTAAAAGACTAAGTTTTCAATCTAATAGCACATAAAGTAACACCAAAAATAATACTCTAGATCCCACCAGATTGAAAACAATGGGAACCTTCTCTGGCTACACCTCCGAGGCTTCTAAAATTTGCAAGCCATAACGGATGCTGAGACTAAAAAAGAGATAGAGATCAAAGAAATCAAAAATGAGTAACCATTTTCAATTTGGTTGCAACACAAAACTACAGCCGCATCATATTCTAGTTCAAGAGAGTACTCTCTAATTGAACTAGAATATGATGCGGCTGTAGTTTCGTGTTGAAACGAAATTGAAAATGGTTACTCATTTTTGATTTACATGTTTACTCTGATTGGAGTACGAAGGGAACCATTCTCGTTGAACTTTACCGCGGTGAGCAGATGGGACGTGAATTAAAAATTGTAATATTCCCTCATCTTCTTTAGTCTCAGCATCCGTTATGGCTTGCAAATTTTAGAAGCCTCGGAGGTGTAACCAGAGAAGGTTCCTATTGTTTTCAATCTGGTGGGATGTAGAGTAATATTTTTGGTAAATTGAAGAAAATCTTCTGTGTAAAAGGTATATTTATTTAAAACCCCAATAAAGGGCTACATTAAGAACAGAAGGTGTTCGCTCTAAAGAGAGCATCATCAGTGTTCTAAGCCTAAAATAAGTACAAAAATAATTAATGAAGACAAGAGTAAACAAATTTAAAGATTGACCTAGATAAAAAATTAGGTTATACTTACAAGTTCTACATGCTAAGCCACCAAAAATACATGGGCTAAAACCCTTAAAACGCCGACCAAATGTCTTACATTGGCGTGTTATATATTTAACGCTGGCGATGGGTGAAATTTAAACAAGATATACCTCAACGCATCATATGACTATACCACGTGTATGTGGGTGGTTGAGTTGATTTCTCTGTCTTCACAAAGAGAAAGGTAAAAGCCAACTAATTACAGGTGACAGGTAAGAAAGCGTTTCTGACTGATGACAGCACGAGACGTTGGTTTTTTAAATAACGTTTTTTCCACTCCGTATATTATTCGTGGTAGCTTAATAGTGAATATTTGTAATCCCAGCACATGATGTTTGTTAGTATTATCGTATTTTACCACAAATAAATTTAAAACCTATTGGCTAGTGTACCTAAGTACATATCAGTTTACAAAACTTCATGTTGGACCGTGTGTATCGTGCTGTCATCAGCCAGAAACGCTTTCTTACCTGTCACCTGTAATTAGTTGGCTTTTACCTTTCTGCTTGTGAAGACAGAGAAATCAACTCAACCATCCACACACACGTGGTATAGTCATATGATGCTTTGAGGTATACCTTGTTCAAATTTCAGATATCGCCAGGGTTTAATATATAACACGCAAATGTAAGACTTTTGGTCGGCGTTTTTACCCATGTATTTTTGGTGGCTTAGCATGTAGAGCTTGTAAGTATAACCTAATTTTTTTTATCTTGGTCAACCTTTAAATTTTTTTACTCTTATCTTCACTTATCATGGTTGTACTTATTTTAGGCTTAGGACACTCATGATGCGCTCTTTAGAGCGAAAACGTTCTGTTTTTTAATGTAGCCCTTTATTGGGGTTTTAAATAAATATACCTTTTACACAGAAGATTTTCTGTTACAGGAAATTTTTCCTTATGGATTTTAATATTTTTGGTGTTATTTTATGTGCTATGAGATTAAAAACATAGTCTTTCAGATACAATATATTTGATTATGCAAGAGATAGAACCCTTCCAACTAACTAAAAGGCTTTCCTAAATAGGGAGATGGGCTGGCAACGGCTCTGTTTATTATATTATGTGTATGGAATGTGTTATAAGAGAAATGTCCGTAAATCTAAAAAAAATACATTATTGTTTAATAAGTGTAAGCAGATTTCAATGTACGCAGATCATGCACACTTGATGGGAAAAAAATCAAGAGACATCACATAACTATATGTGGAGGTTGAAGAAAATGCGAAAGAAAAAGGGCTATCCGTCAATGTAGATACAACTAAATCCTTAATACAAGCAAGGAAACAACGAAACTTGCAGAATTTAACAATAGACGAGTCTAACATTGAAGTACTAAAACAGCTCACACAACTGGTTGTACAGATAACTGCTTGTTAACAAAGCGTGTTTCTTTCTCTCTCGCAGGTGTTTGGATCCAAAGACATTCATGGGGAAGTAAAGCTTAAAAGATGTAAAACCATCATTCGACTAATATCAACATGGCGGAGAAACATGGATCATAATAGAAAAGACAATAATAAACCTTATTAATATCTACTTTTGAAATAAAGGTATTAAGGATGATATTGGGACCCGCTTGCGACAATGGTATATAGAGAATAAGATTCAACCACGAGTTATACCAATATAACAAAGAACCCTCTATAGCAAATTATGCAAAAATACAAAGATTGCTCTATGCAGGTCACCTTATAAGAATGGGTAATGACAAAACACTTAGTAGAACATTTAGCGGAACTTTGGTGGGACGTCGGCCAGCAGAAAATTCAAGGACAGGTGGACACATGAAGCGAGAACTGATGCTAAAAAGATATTGAGGGTTGATAACTGGAAGAGAGCAGCCAGGGCTAGAGATACCTGGAAGAGGATACTGGGGGAGGTCAGAGACCTACTTGGGCTGTAGCGCCATAGGAGAGAGAAGCGACAATATTACTTCTTCTTCTTCTTCTTAAAGTTCCGCTCCTATCGGAGATTGGAAATCATTCTGGCAATTATAATTTTGTTGGTTACGCGCCGGAACAGTTCAATTGAGCTGCATCCAAACCATTTACGGAGATTGCGTAGCCACGAGATTTCACGTCTTCCTACGCTTCTTTTCCCTTTGATTTTGCCCTGCATTATATTCCTTAATAGTTCGTATTTTTCACCTCTCATGATGTGCCCCAAGTACTCCAACTTCCTGATTTTTATGGAATTTAAAACTTCGCATTGTTTTCCTAGTTGTTCGAGCACTTGTGCGTTTGTTTTACGATCTGTCCATGATATTTTCAGAATACGTCTATAACACCACATTTCGAATGCTTCTAGGTTTTTAATGTGGGATTGTTTTAGTGTCCATGCCTCAACCCCATACAAAAGGGTGGAGAAAATATAACAACGAAGCATTCTTATCCGGAGCGTTATATTGATATTGCGATTACAGAAAAGTTTCCTCATTCTGTTAAAAATGGATCGTGCAATTTCAATGCGGCATCTTATTTCTTTTGTCTGATCAGTATCTTCTGTGATCCATGCTCCAAGGTATTTGTACGAATATATTTGCTCAATTTCTGTATTATCCAGTACTAGTCTAACTCTGATGTTTTGTGCTTTTGTAAATACCATGAACTTGGTTTTCTTCAAATTTATTTTTAGTCCATAATCGTTGCAATGTATATTTAGTTGTTGAGCAAGGTGTTGCAGTTCTTCTAGTGTTCCCGCTAAAAGTACGGTATCGTCAGCATATCTTATATTATTAAGTGGTTAGTGGTCCGGTTAGTTCTCTAATTCTTTTATGCATGCTCACCGTTTATTATTAGGCCCTCATTGACTTCGGCCAACGCTAATTCTGAGATGGCTTCACTATATAAATTAAATAACAATGGTGATAAAATACACCCTTGGCGCACCCCACGACGAATCTGGATATCCTCAGTCAGTTCATTTTCAACTTTCACTTTTGCTGTCTGATTCCAATAGAGGTTACATATAATTCTAATGTCTCTACTGTCTATGTTTTTATTTAACACAATTTCTTTAAGACGATTATGCTGCACTTTGTCAAATGCCTTCTCAAAATCAATGAAACAGGCATATACTTCCTGATTCATATCCAGGCATCTCTGCGAAAGAAACTGCAAACAGTGCGTCCCGTGTTCCCAGACCTTTCCTAAATCCCATTTGTGTATCACTTATGCCTTCGTCTAATTTCTTATGTATTCTATTGTGAATCACTTTTAAAAACAATTTCAAGACATGACTCATTAAGGCTATGGTGCGATGTTCATTGCACTCCTTTGCATTGGTTTTTTTGGGTAGCAGTATAAATGTCGATTGGAGCCATTCTTTAGGTATTATACCTGTTATATATATATATATATATATATATATATATATATATATATATATATATATATATATATATATATATATATATAAATAAAATAGAGAATGTGGAAAAATCCCCTTACGAACAATTCACACATCCACCATTTCAGGTTGGGAAAAATTTCTTGAATAGAATCAAAGATCCAAACACCTGTTCTTAGAAATGTGTTTCGCCCTCATATATATATATATATGGTGTTAAATAAATCCAAAAGAAGGTCAATAGATTCAGTATCCACAATTTTGAGTAATTCGATAGGAACTTCATAAGGCCCGGGAGATTTATCACTTTTAGCTTGTTTCATTGCATATTCGACTTCTTCTCGAATAATGTCAGGTCCAGTATCATCTTTAAATTCTTTTGGTGCTTCTGTTCTCTCTTTGTCTTCAAAAAGCT
Source organism: Diabrotica virgifera virgifera (assembly GCF_917563875.1). NCBI lineage: Eukaryota > Metazoa > Arthropoda > Insecta > Coleoptera > Chrysomelidae > Diabrotica > Diabrotica virgifera. Next base: position 182,912,448 of record NC_065444.1, on the reverse strand, counting down.
GTGCTATATATTGTGTCCATCTCTGCATTTTCTGGTTTATATCTGTAATAAGTGCACCACTTTCATCTCTTAGTTGCCTAGTTTGAAGTGTTTTTTTCATTACGGTTAGTTCTCTAATTCTTTTATGCATGTTAAAAAAGTCATATTTTTACTCAAATTCTTCCAGTTCTTGGCACTGCTCATGTAACATTCTCTCTTTAGCTTCTTTTATTTTCTTTTTAATTAGTCTATCGGTTACATTATATTTAATTGGATTTCTTGTTTTGAATGATTTTCTTTCATTCATTAATAATAGTATCTCTTCAGTCATCCAGTCTTTATGTTTTCTTTTCTTTGGTTTTAACTTTTCACTCGCTGTTTTAATTACTGCTTGTTTTATATTTTCCCATTTCTGATCAATGTCATAGCTACTTTTATTCAGTTCTTGGGCAATATGTAAATTTTTAGTAAGAATTTTTACAGTTTGTTCCTTTGTTTGTGGTTCCCTTAATCTCTTAACATCAATTCTACTTTGCGTGGGTTTTTTAATCAGCTTTAATTTGATTCGTAATGTGACTACTATGGGGTTATGGTCTGAACCGATATCTGCTCCAGGGTAAGTTTTAGCAGAAAGTATAGAATTACGAAATCTTTTTCTAATGAGGACAAAGTCAATTTGATTTCGGATTGTTCTATTGGTTTTGTCTCCGGGAGATTTCCATGTATACAATCTTCTCTTTGGTAGCTTAAAGAGTGTGTTAGCTATTACAAATTCTTCCATCTGACAGAATTGTATTAAACGGTCACCACGCTCATTTCTATTTCCTAGACCATATTCACCCACATATCCATCCACTCTTCCCTGGCCAACTTTGGCATTGAAGTCGCCCATTACTATTGTAGTGTGATGTCTCTTCATTGACTTTAAGACTTGTTCCAAATCATGGTAAAATAGTTCAACTTCGTCTTCCTCTTTATCTGCCGTCGGAGCATAGACTTGAATAAAATTCACTATACCTTGCTTAGACTGAAGTTGTAATGATACGATTCTATCAGAATAAGGAGTAAAACTTACTACAGAGTACACCTTTTTTGCAACTAAGATAGCAACGCCGTAGCGATGATTAGTCTCGTTGTTACCTGAATAATACATGGTTCCATTATTTGTCGTTTGTTTGCCTGAACCTGGCCACTGTACGTCACTTATACCTAGAACATCAATTTGGAGGTTTTCCATTTCAAGGAGTACATTCGCTAATTTACCACTTGCATATAGACTTCTGACATTCCAGGTTGCTAATTTTAATGTCTTAAATGCACAGGGATTTCTCTGGTTGACGACCTGGGAGGCCCTGTGGTCTACAGCTATTCCTCCCCTGCCGGATCTTGGATTCCGTGGTCCATAGTCAGTAAGTCTGTTTACTGTTTTTGTCATTTGCCATTCATGACTTTACTAGGGGTACTCTACGAGTCTGTAATGCAGTGATTCCCCATTGCCTTCTACATCCTTACGCCGTTGACCTATTAATTTCGGTTCATCCGCCTTTAGGGCCAGTTTCCCAACCCCTGGACAAACAAGTGCCCTACCACTCACTGACTCATCCGCCCGAAGCCGTTGGTCAGCAAGTGGGGGACTGCTTATACCGGCAATCACTCGGTGAATAAGACTATGGTAGAAATAAGTATAGTGACCCTTCTGCCCTCGGAAACCTAATAGCCATTCGGGGTCGGAAAAATCAAGAGTTAGCCAAGAGAGGCCGATAGGAAAGATTAAAGACATTTCACTCAAGACAAGTTGAAGAAGAGTAAAATGTGAAGGCCCTTATGATCCGCCAGGTGCGTTCCATAAGGGTTTGAGTATTGATACACTTTGTGGTCCCGCTCATACATCGGGGTGTTGACTACATACTGTATGGCTCGTCCAGCATGCCATAGCATGGAGGATGGGTGCACGCCATTTTTACAATGTAGACACCCAAATTCCATGGCCTGACCCCATATACTTTAATATTACTTAACAAGTTTATATGACCTATAAACTCTTATATATTTATATTATTCGTCCAAGCGATAAATATTAAATCTACATTGCCTGAAAAGCGGTTTAAGATAAAAAGTTATACAAGGTTGTAAAAAGCTTTTTTTTTTAAAACATTCTGATGCACTGTGAAATGGTCTCACACAAATAAGGGTGCTACAAAGCTTTTTTAATCTGAAACAAATAAGGGAGAAAGAAATAATTTTGTTTGCAGCGTCAGTTAAAAAAAACACCGAAAATACACTGATCAAATCACACTTTGGTTAATGACCACTCTTTTTCATTTCATATTTAACCTTGGATGAGCAAGGTGGTTCAATTATGACCACAATGTACGTTTTTCTTTAATAAATTCAGAAGTATTTTCTATTTTTGTAACTCTATTTATTTTATCTGGCTTTAATATCATTCTAGATATGTTCCCCTTATATTTTGTATTAAAAAAAATTTCCCTATACAGGGTGATTGATTAGTAGGGTAAAGCTCAATAGCTCCGCTATAGTAATAGATAGCAATAAAAGTTAATAACAAAAATATTAGCCACCTCTGAGCTTCACATTACAAAATTAGTTAGAATGTTACAGGGTGTTCGATAACACAGAGGCAGACCAAACTCCTGTTTTTTTTTAATGGAACACCCTATATTTTATTTTAAATTCAAAATCCAGTTCTTCAAAAAACTTCTCCATCACAAAAATATAAAGGTTTGTTATGCTATACAGGGTATTTACAAAGTTATAACCAATTTTATATGAAAATCGTGTATAAATCAACTCCCTGTATAAATAAAAATAAGCAAAACAACAATGGTTTATTAATGCCATATTTTTTAACGTATTGTCAAACTTTTCAAGAACGGTCGATATTGCTAATTTCCTTTATATAAAATACAGGGTGAGTCAAAACGCAAATACATTATTTTCTCAGTAATTTTAAATAGAACACCCTGTATTTTATATCACTATTGAAAAGTACCATTACCGTACTTTAATTTTTAGATAACATTCCCTATGTCTAAATTTATTAGTTTTCGAGATATTTTCATTTTTCAATGGACCAGTAGCGTGGCCACCCAAATCACCAGAATTTAATAAACTGGACTGATTTTTTTGAGGTTACGTTAATAATGAATATTATAAAATACCTCCAACAACAAAGGATGAGATGAAAAATAGAATACAAAGTGTATTTCGATGTGTTAATTTACAAATGATCCGTAGAGTAAGTAACTCATTCAATGATCGTTTTTAGGCGTACATAAATGTGTTAGGAGATAATTTTCAACACCTTATGTAATTAAATATTAAAAATATTTTATTAAAAGTAGCTTCTAATTTTTTTCAAACATGTTTTTTGCAAAATGTATTACTGATAAATTATGTTTCGTTCTTTATTTGTTACATTGTTACATTTACATACAAAAGTAGTGTTTAATTGTCTTCACAAAATATTGTATTTTAAGTTTGTGTATTTTTTTGTAAAATTTATTACTAATTTTCTTTGTTTATTTGTTGCATTTACATAAAAAGATAATTTTTAATTGTTTCAAAAATGTTGCATGTAGTGGTTGTGGTTTTGTTTGTAAAATATATTACTAATAAATTATTTTTATTTCTTTATTTTCTACAGTCTTCCATTGATTACCGGATTGATAATCGGTAATCTTTAATTGTCAATTCAGTCATGGCTTACTTAAAATTTAGACAAATTTAAACACCTAAAATAATTTGCTCGGAAAAATGAAAATATCTCGAAATCTAAAAAATTTGGGCATGGGGAATATTTTATAAAAATTAAAGCGTTAATGTTACTTTTCAATAATGATGTAAAATACAGGGTGTTCCATTTAACATTACTGAGAAAATAATGTACTTGCGTTTTGACTCACCCTGTATTTGATATAAAGAAAATTAGCAATATCAATAATTCTTAAAAATTTTGACAATACGTAAAAAAAACATGGCATTAATAAACCATTGCTGTTGTGCTTATTTTTATTTATACAGGGAGTTGAACTCTGTAACGATTTTCATACAAAATTGGTTATAACTTTCTAAATACCCTGTATAACATTACAAACCTTTATATTTTTGTGATGAAGAAATTAACAGGATTTCGAATATAAAATAAAATATAGGGTGTTCTATTTAAAAAAAACATAAGTTGGGCCTGCCACTGTATTATCGAACACCCTGTAACATTCTAACTAATTTTGTAATGTGAAGCTCAAAGGTGGCTAAAATTTTTGTTATTAATTTTTATTGCTATCTATTACTATAGCGGAGCTATTGAGCTTTACCCTACTAATCAATCACCCTGTATTTCTGATTAATTATTTATATGGGAAATAAGCTGTGTATTATTAATTATTATAAAATAAGCCTGCCACTGTGTTATCAAACACCCTGTAACATTCTAACTAATTTTGTAATGTGAAGCTCAAAGGTGGCTAAAATTTTTGTTATTAACTTTTATTGCTATCTATTACTATAGCGGAGCTATTGAGCTTTACCCTACTAATCAATCACCCTGTATTTCTGATTAATTATTTATATTATAAATAAATATTATATTTATATAATAAATAATAAATAATTAATCATAAAAATGCCACAAGGAAATAGCTTCAGAACAACACCCTGTATTTCACAAATAAAAAAATCTTTTCTGAATTTGGGGTCAAAGACGACCCCTCTTGGTCTTCCTTGTTCCAGTTTTATAATAAGTAAATATCGTCCATTATGTGTTTCCTGTTTTTGTTCAGTTGTAATTAAAAATGTGTTTTACTAATGTTTATTAATTATTTATTGACACAATTCCAATATTAAAATTAGGAAATAGTACATTGTTTACCGGGTAGGAAAAGCTTAACATTCCTGGACGACTGTGAAGATTGCTAAGTCGAGGCGCAAGCCGAGACTTAGCAACACAGAGTCCAGGAATGTGGCTTTTCCTACGAGGTAAACATACTATTTTTCCGCAAATCGTTTAAAATTCGACAGATATTGATTGATTTAAAAAAAACGCGATAATTTTATTCCCAAATAAATGGTGCTTTGAAATTCCTAATAAAATTACTTGGGTTACTATGGAAACGTATTGAGGTTGAATTGTCAAACTTGACGCTTATAAATTTAATTGCTGGTGTTCTCGAAAGTAAAATGATAAGTGATGATGAAATTTCCATTCCTGGGACTCCTCCAGAGCTGGTTGAGGCAGTGAATACTGCTTCATTAGAATTATTGCCAAAGAAAACAAGAGAAAAGTACGAAAATGCATACAGACGTTTTATGGATTATCGCATGAGTAAAAATACGAGTTCTTTCTCAGAAAATGTTGTAATGGCATACTTCCTAGACCTTTGTTTAAAGATGAAATCTTCAACATTATGGGCCAATTATTCAATGCTGAAGTCAACCCTTGCACTTAAACACAATGTAGATATATCTACATACTCAAAACTTCGTTCTTTATTGAAACGGCAAGCTCAAGGTTATAGGGCAAAGAAATCTAAGATTTTAACGAAGGAAGAAATTGGAAAATTTATCCAGGAAGCTCCAGATAAAGAAAATTTAATGATTAAGGTAATTTACAAGGTTTTAATAGCAATGTGTTTTCTATCATTTATGTAGAACACTAACAACTGTACGGAAATATCATTTCCTTACAGTAAGGAAATGACATTTCCTTACAGTAAGGAAGTCCTGACTTTTTCTTCAAGAAATTTTGACAGGAATGTCAAAATTTCCTGGCGATTTGCGGAAAACATTATTTTATTTCTTAAAACAACTTCATTTCCTTGTCATATTGGTCCTTTTTGATCATTGGTCATTTTTGACCCCGGTTGATCATTCGTGTAAGAAGAAAAGGTTGGTAATCGGAAGGTTAAATGTCCAGTACAAGCAACGGTATTGTTGGCTTAGAGAGTGCCACTTTCGGAAACGAAATGCCTGCGAAACAGTGGCTGTTTTAGCATGGCCGTAGAAAAATATAAAATCCACATTGGATAAAAAATGATTTTAAATCAAAAGTAGGTTTTTAAATGAAAACTTTTTCGTTTAATACAAAACGTTCTGATAAACTGTGAAATCGTTTTAAAAGGTGCTACAAAGCTTTTTTAACCTGAAAGAAATAAAGGTGAAAGAAATATTTTGTTTGAAGGGTCAATTAAAAAAACCACGGAAAATACACTGATTAAATCACACCCTCGCTTAATGACCAGTCTTTTTATAAAGGTCCTATCGATTCGAGAGCGAAATAAAAACAGAATTGTAAAAGCTCATCATTACATCGGGCGACACCTGTAGCACGCGACTTGCTCATTATTCCGGTGACGTGAAACCAGATAGCTATTGACGTCGAAATTAATAGCATTCGATTATTTTCACAGTCAACACATTCATTTGCGAGATCCTTTTAATACGACACACCGCGACTTTGCTACACTAATAAAAATTCTTTGACAATATTAACAATTAACAGTATTAAATATTGTTAACTCTGGTTACAGTGGTTATCCTCATTATTGGATCAAACTGGGCTACCTTTTATATTTCAAGGATATCTCCACAGCCATAAAGTTTCAATCTCACACAAAAAGACTTTTTATATAGTCCGTTTCACCCTTGGTGACCGATTTAATAGCCAAAACCACAAAAATAAGATGCAATTGAAGACCTTGGGACCAGTAAGGGACATGCCACAAAAGATTATTTTGGAGAAAACACCATTTTAAACTTATCTTCACATCCTGAAATCCAATTTTTATATTTTTCTCGGAAGTAAGGTCCAGAATCGCTTGGAAATATGTTATTAAATACACAATAAAAGTAGCACAAATGTTTATTTAACGGTTTTTGAGTTTTTGAAAATTTTTTGAAAAAATATGAGGCTTATCCCCTTTTGTACAAAAAAATTATATTCTAAAAAATGAACTGTAGTCTTTGTCATTTCGCTTTTACTTAAAAATGGATTCTGGTCACTTCGTTTCAGAATCAAACTCATCAAAGTCTATTTTCCGTTTACATGCACCGGAATGTTCCGCCGCCATGTTGATTACTACTGTGGCTTGTCTCCTTCTGTTGCAATATATAGTAATGGTGACACAACGGGACATACTACAGCGGCGCCATCTATGACAAAAACGCTAAAATTTTCTGTTTGGAACAATAATATGGTCTTAGAGTGTGCGATTTCTAGTTTAACTCATTATTGGCGAAATTGTGGCTTGTCCCCTTCTGGTCCCAAGGTCTTCAATTGGCAGTTCACTTACCAATTAAAGAGAGAAATATATTTTCCATATTCCTTTATCCATCTATCTACGGCCCAAACCGGCCTTGGGCTTCTTCAGCAAGCTTCTCAAATCATTTAGATTTACTGCTGTTCTTTTCCATGAACGCGGTTATAGGAGGTTTTTGGCATCTTAATCTACTTCGTTTTCCCATCTCTCTTTTGGTCTTTCAACAGGTCTTTTCTCCTGCATTATTGCACATAGAAATTTTTTGGGGATTCTATTCTCATGCAGGCGAATCACGTGCCCGACCAACCATAATCTCTGCAGTTTAGGGTATTGTGCTATTGTGGATTCGCTATTTGACAAGGTGAAAACAGCGGGTTCGTTGGAAAAAATACTCCCATGAGATTTTTTTTGCTTTATCACATTCGTGAGACACCCCAGAATAAGGTTCAAGAAGTCGACCACGCAAAAAGTGGTCCAATTTTTTTTTAACAATTGTTTTTTATCAAATTGCAAAAATCAATATTTTTGGCCCGGAAATTTTTTTTCAGATTTTTCGGACCATTCCGGACAGAAAAGGTCTCCTATAATTTTTCTCTAAAGTTGATCGTGTTCGAGTTATAAGCAATTTAAAATTTGAAAAACGCGAAAATGGTCATTTTTAAGACTTAATAACTCGGTTAGAAATGATTACTATTAAAGTCAGAAAGTACCTAAATCAAATTTAAGCCCCCCTTCATGATCCTGAAGAAATTTGTGTCATTAATTTATTACTAAGCTGTTATTTTTAATTATTAATAATGGGTGCTAAGATCGTATTGACGCGGCTGTAAATGTGAGTGCAAGTGAGAGGCGCCATTGGACTGCCTGAATGGCATCTCTTTCGCACTCATCATGGACGGCCGCCCAATACGTGCATTGCGCTCATTATTTTTATTTAAAAATAACAGCTTAGTAATCAAATAATGACAAAAATTTCTTTAGGATCTTGTAGGGAGAGCTTTAAACTTTGATTTAGTTACTTTCTGACTTGTATAGTAATAACTTTTAACCGAGTTATTAAGCCTTGAAAATCGCCATTTTTCGTTTTTTTTTTAATTTTAAAATGTTTTTACCTCGAAAACGAATAACTTTAGAGAAAAATTATAAATTTATACTTTTTTTATCCAGAATGGTCCAAAATACCTAAAAAATTTTTTTCCGGCCAAAAATATTGATTTTTGCAATTTGATTAAAAAACAAGCTGAAAATCATAACGAAAACTTTATTTATTTATGTGCGTATTTTAATTCATAATATGGAAAATTGTTATTATGAAAAGTAGTTTAGAATTAATAATTAAGTTTTAATGTGCAATTATATTATTCTAATTTAAATGTTATGAACTATTAAGATAGTTTACTTTTGATCTTAATTCATATTATTTTTATACCTTATATAAAATTAATAAAATTTTACATATTTATGATGGTTGCATCATAAATCTTAGAACATGAACAGCTTTTTATGAATAATAACTTTTCTTCGTCAAATTAAAAATAAAAGAGTTATACCTAAATGAAAATGTTGTTGGTATCCATAATTTGAGAAAAATCTTCAAATATTTTTTTCCTTTAGAAGGATATAATTGCACATATCAGACCATAATTTTTTATACCAAACAATATTATTTCATATACTGTCGGTTCGCTAAACTCAGACACAACTGGTTAGTGATTTTAGTCAATAATTTTGCCAATTTGGCAAAAAAAAAATAATTACTAATTAGTTAATAATTACTAAATAATTAGTAATTTTGTCAATTTTGGCAAAATTCGCAGAAACAAAAAAATTACCTACTAAAATCACTAGCAAGTTGTTATGTCGAGTTTAGCGAACCGATTATATTTTAATTTCAAAGCAAATGGAACAGTCCATTTATCATAAAGGGGAGGACGTCTACTCGTATAAACCTTTTTAAAGCTGTTAATAAATTATTGCTTTTAAAATATACTCAAATTGTATTTTTGAACATCTTATTTATTTTATATAATAATTCAATTCACTATCAAATGTCATCGATGTTTTATTAATACTAAATTTAAAATTTAGTTTGACAATCACGAAGTGTCAAACTCAAATTTAAATAACCTATGCTTTCCTTAACAAATCGAGATTAAAAAACTAGCCTTCTTAATAGCAACGATTTCAGCTGGACGTGTAGTTTGTCGGCAGAAAATAAAACGATTGTGACGTCACATTTTAGATTTTGAAGTCGATTATCTTGAAAACGGTTGGAAATATCGAAATGCCGTTTTCAGACTTGGTTTCAGAAGAAAAAACTACATAAGAATCCATCGATAGATCTGATCTGAGCATTGCAGGAGCGGCAACGCAATAACACACACACTTTTGCAAATTTATAAACTAATGTTTTCGTTGAAAAATTGTTAAAAAAAATTTGGACCACTTTTCGCGTGGGCGACTTCTGGAATCTTATTTTGGAATGTCTTACGAATGTGATTATGTAAAAAATCTCATGGGAATATTTTCTCCAAAGGACCCGCCGTTTCCGCCTTGTCTATATATTGTTCGTATATTTCTTTATTATACCTAATTCGTCAGTTGTTATTTTCACTCATTTGGCCCAGTATCCTACGTAATATTTTTTTTTCAAACACGTCTAATGCATTGGCAGATTTCTGCGTCACAACTCACAACCCATGTTTCACACCCATAACTTACTATGGGCTTGATTATTGTCTTATAGACCAGGAATTTTGTTTTCTGGTGTATGTCTCGCGATTTGAATATGTGGCCCACCACGAAATAGGTTTTATTTTCCAGCATAAGCCTTCTATTTATTTCCGGCAAATTTTTTTTTTAAAGTATCGTAGAATTATCTTGTTTTTAGATTAAATAAGCATATTCAGTACAATTCAGAGATTATTCAAGAAAAATTTCAACGAAAAATATTGAAAAATACGCCAACGGTGGCAAATTTTCAAAGACACCCCAAAAAATAATGAATTTTGAACAATGAATGGTAAACAAATAATTCAAAAAGATTTTATTAGCTTATGAGTTTTTGGAAGTAACGCTAGCGAGATTTTTTAGTTTTATCGAATTTTGACTTTTTGATATCACTTAGAAATCAAAACAACGAATTATTTTTTTTCTGCGTGAAAGTGAAGTGAAAAAGGGTGAACATCAACATATTTCTGTATTATTGTTAAACAAAAAATAAGCATAAAATAAGAAATATCTCCACAGTGTTACCTCAAGCAATGTCTAAATAAAATATATACAAAATTCCAGGTGGGTTGGTCAAGTAGATTTGAGTTACAATGTCTACAGCCTTTGAAAAAAGCAGTTTTGAGAAAAACGCTTTTAAAGTATTTTCAACTGTTATTTTCAATTTTATTTGTCTCTTAAATCGTAAAGTGATGCACATCGGAATATGTTCTTGAACCGCGGAGTAATTTACAAACGAAAATGAGAACAGCTGTTGACCGTTTCTCACTACGGCGCGAACTTGCTGCAAAGCAAGTCGAAGGTAGAGATGTAGGGAGATAGTGTTGAATATACCTACGTTCGACTCGCTTTGCAGCAGGTTCGCGCAGGCATGCTTGAACGTAGTGAACAACGGTCAATAGCTGTTCTCATTTTCTTTTGTAAATTACTCCGCGATTCAAAAAGACATTCCGGTGTGTATAATTTTACGACTTGACAGACAAAAATGAAATTGATAATAAAAGTTGACAATACTTTAAACGCTTTTTCCGCGTTGCTCTTCCCAAATTCTCACATCTAGACAATTCTGCTGCCATTTCACCTTCCGACCTTTTAAGTGGCATTCCTTTTGATCTTGTGATCTACATTTTAATATCTAGGGCGCTTTTCGGCAATCTGTCGATCACCATTCTCACTTTATGGCCAGTCCATCGATGTCTCTGAAGTTTAACGAATTATGAGATCTATGTCTCTTTGAATAGTTGGTAGAATTCAGTGTTATCTATTTTAAAATATGAAAGTAGAAAAAAGTTCAGCTTTGTCATAGCCTAAATTTTTATAGACAGTCTTGTATGAAACATTGAAATTTAACGAGTATTTTTATAAAACAATTTTTATAGTGTAGTACAGTGAACAGTGCCACAATCAATGAATTTAACCGCTGAGCATAAATATTTTAGGCTGGAGAGTCTTTCATCGAATGTATAGGGAAGGGGTGGCAGCGTTCGGTAATTCCGAGGCCGCTAATGAAAAGAAGAGGAGGAATAGCTAGTGGTTTGGCTTTTGTTTTTGAAAATATGATTTGTTTGTTTTCTCCTGGAGTTCATGTAGTTGCTGTGAAAGGACCTTAAGGGGCTGTATAAACTAGACGGTGTTGGAGAAGGGTCTTTGTATATGATTTATGTTAGTTTTTATTGGTATAAGTAAATTTCAATTAAAAGTCCAGGGTACGTATTTATTCTTTATAATAATATTTATAATTCAGCTGCAAACATATATTTACACCTAGTTTTGGGTTTATTTGCATAATATCGCACAAAACGTACTTGTTATTTCAAAAATATAAACATTTATGTTTAATTTAGAGCTCCATTTATGCTCCATTTAAATATAGTACGTTCTTTAACGGTAAAATATGGCAAAACCTCTAAATTTTAAAGAACCGCTTGAATTGACATAAAATTTGGCATACACATAGCTAACAAGTCAAAGAAAAAAGTGATATTGTGCCGATATGTGCTTTTGTCCCGGGGGTGATTTTCACCCCCTCTTGGGGGTGAAAATAAAAAAAGCTTCATCTTTGTTTTATAAAAAAATTGCTAGCATCAAAAGTAAACAAGTTACGCTGAAAATAAAGTTAGTCCCTTTTTTTTTGGTAAAACAATCGGGAAAATCACCCCCTAATTTGTATCTCAAACGAACTTAATCGTTACGACTTCACAAGTTTCTTGACTCGTGTATGTATTGTTTATATGATTTTTAAGTTTCGTAGGTTCAAAGTCCTTATTTTTGAAAGGCTGTAGTTAAAAGGGGTTGAACGAGTCACTGATCACGAATGTAGGCAAATTTAGAAAGACCAAATCTTAGTCAATTTTTGTCTAACAGAAAAAAAAAATACATGATATTCAGAAAAGCAATACCGACTTTTTTTGTCTGTAGAGATTTTTGGTACCTCTAACCCTTTTTAGGTTATTTTGAAAAAAAGCATATTTTTCAAAATTAAAATTTTTAAAAATTTTATTTTAAAACCAATTTTTTTCAAAAATAAGCACTTTGAATCGATGAAACTTACAGATCATATAAACACAATATAAGGAAAATAATTTGTGGAGCGGTAACGATTAATTTCATTTAAGTTGCTAATTAGGGGGTGGTCTTCCCGATTTTTTTTTGCCAAAACAAAAGAGACCAACTTTATTTTGAGCGTAACTTGCTTAAATTTAATGCTAGAAACTTTTTATAAAAACAAAAATAAAGATTTTTTTAAACACTTTAAAAAAGTTAAAATGTGTTTTACCCAAAAAGGGCTTAGTCTTTTGGATATTTCACTTCGAAATATTCTTAATGAAATTTGGTGAATATGAATCTATTTTACATTGGCTATAACTCTGGTTCTTTGAGGTCCAGGGACCTAACGCTTATACCATTTTTTTACTTTTTTACAGGCTATATTTTGCTTAGAACGTTTTTTCGACAAAATTCTTACTTTTGAGATATTTGCGAAAAACTGTCGAAAAATGTAGTTATTTTGTTGAAAAATGAACATATTTACTCGCAAATAACTCGAAAAGTGTTGTCTTGGCGAAAAAGCTCTATAGAACAAAAGTTACTTAAAATTAGGCAGTATATCCATTTCAGGACTTGTTTTGGACAAATATTTTTTCACCCCCAACAGGGGTGAAAGTCACCCCCAGGGCAAAAGCACACATCGGCACAATATCACTTTTTTCTTTGACATGTAAGCTATGCGTATGCCAAATTTCGTGTCAGTCCAAGCGGTTCTTTAAAATTTAGAGCAAAAACCGTGAAAGAATGTAGCAATAAGCTAAAGCTCCATTTATGGAGCTTTAGGATATTTGAGCTTTTATGATTAAACCTCTCTTCAATGAACCCCCTTAACAATGCACATTGACATTAATGGTATAGAAAAGGTGTTTCTTACTAATTTGCCTAAATATTTTTAAAAATAAATTTTATATCCGTAAATTACTAAGAAGATCTAAACTACCGTGATGTGGAATCGAGTTTATGTCTTAGAGTAGTTAAAACAAATATTAAAAACAAAACAAAAACTATAACTAAAAAATAAATAAAATAAATGGAACAAAAACACAAACTAAATTATACATATCGACGGTCCGGTATAAGAATGACGTAACTGCAAAAGCCAAATTTCTCAGGAGAGCAAAAAAATGATTTTTAAATATTTAAATAGGGATAAGTGAGGAGTAACCGTCCGGAGCCTCGCTATGGCGTTTATTCTTACAATGATGGCTTTTAGATTCATCCCCATTGGTTTGAATTTCATTATCTTAATTTAATCCACCCATTTTCAACTCTATCTACAGTTGCGTCATTCTTGACCTGAAAAGTTTTTTGTACAAAAAAAAAACTATTTTTAAATATTTAGTATGCCATTTATTCTTACAGCGATGGCTTTTATTTCCATCCCATTGGTCCGAAATTCATTATCTTAATTTAGTCACCCCATTTTTAACCCTATTTACAGTTGCGTCATTATTCATCTTAAACAACGTCTAAAATGGTGCATATTTCAATAACGACGTAACTACCTGTAGTGGCTCAGCACATAGTTACAGTCCTGTCGCTTTTGTATCATCTATATACAGTATTTTAGAAGGTAATTACGCAATAAACAGAAATTGACAAAATTTGCAGTTACGTCATTTTTATTCCGGACTGACGATATAAAAAGGTAATAAGTTAAAATTAAATATTAAAAGTAAAACAAAAGAAAAATTGCACATACATTAACTTTCGCTCTACTTGCTAATACTAAGCATTGTATTCGTGAGAAAGGATAAGATTTCAATTAAAAAAGACTATTCTATTGTCTGGCTAATTCGTCGTCACTCTCACCAAAACCATCTAATCAAGTAAAAAAGATTTTGCGTAAATTCAGATTTGTTAATATTTCCTTAACCTATGACAGTTTCCAGACATAAACTCCAGACATAAATGTTTGACGATATTTTTCAAAAATAAGTTTTTTATATAATTTCCTGTCAAGTATGTTTCTTAAATATTAATAGCACAATAAATAACCGTTTTGGAGGGTAACTTTCAGGGTCAACTCCGAATTGCATGAAACTTTGTATTTAGATTCTTCTTACCCTTAACCTCAAAGAACTTGTGTCGTTCGTTGCTTTTACTTCGGGTCTGAAAAGCCACTCCTCGGGAGTTAAACATATGTTTAAAATAATTCGGGAAATTGATAAATTGACGAATTCTAAGCAACTTTTATTCTATAGAGTTTTGTAAGTAAGTCAATACCTTTTGAGTTATTTGCGAGTGAAAATGTTTATTTATAAAAAACACGTTTTCAGGCGGTTTTTCGCAAATAATGCAAAAAGCACAAATAATACAAACAGTTTAAAGATTTGGGGCTTGGCTGATTGCAGTTCGGCATATACAGCCATTATGCAAATTTATTTAGCTAAGCGATTTAATGAAAAAAAAGCAATATTATAAAATTTAGACTTTTAGCCAAAGAAAGAAACAAACCTGAGAAAGGCCAAGGACACAGAGTAGTAATGGACTTGGTAAACTATTTATCTGCAGGATATGGAATAAGTACTGAGAACTTTTTTACCAAGCTGACAAGTCTTTAGATAAAAATTAAATGACTCTGTGTGATTATGTCCAAGCATAATATAACAATATTAAAAAATAAACCTTATATCCCAAAATAACTACTTCCAGCAATAATATAAGAAAGACTTTTCAAGCATGTTCGCTTTTATGAAAACTAAAATGTCAGTTTGTTACGCCGCAAAGACAAATGCAGCAGTGATTATTTTATTGACAGAACACAACGATGATAAAGAAGTGAAGAACAAACAAATTACAAACTGGATATTGTATTTCACTACAATAAACAATGGGTTCAGAACATATGTTACAGTTCAAGTTGATTCTCAGTTAGAGTCGACTCCAACTAGTTGGAGTCAACTCCAACTGAAACGAGCAGTAAAAGTTGATTTTAAAAATTTAAATCAACTTGTACTAGTTGGAGTTGACTCTTCCTGGACCAATTCAGTAAATGTTGATTATACGAGAATCTCAAGTGCATTTTTGATGAGTGTGCGTTTCTTTGTTTGACCGTTTTAACTACTTATTAGTAGAGTCTGTAACGTCGTCCCCGTTAGGTTAATTATTCTGATTCGATTTTTTCCACAAACTTACTCAAATAAATACATCCGTATAACAATCCTTATGACAAATACACAGGGTGTCACGCGGTACCGCGGTCGAAAAATTGTTTAACCAATTTTTGTTAAATTCACAAAAATAATTTTTATCTACTTTATCTCATATTATGTAAGTAAAGGTTTTATTGTGTGAAAATTGTAAATAGATAGCAGTACATGAAGGGCTTAAAGTGTGTCTGAAGTAACAATGTATTTTAAACGGCTTTTAATTTTTCGCACTGTTTTTTAGTACACTTTCATATAATTAAACATCCTTAACTTCCGCCTTCGGGAGGAAATCAGACTCGCCCTTGCAACGGCAACTGAAATGCTCACAAAGCAGCGACCACGGAAGAAAAGATGGATGACAGAGGAAATATTGGATTTAATGGATAAAAGAAGAAAATTCAAACAGCACAAAGCAATGTACAAAGCATTAAATAGAACCATTAAACAAAAAATTAAAATTTCAAAAGAAAAATGGATAACAGAACAATGTGAATAAATCGAAAACTTATATAAAAAACATGATGACTTCCATCTGTATAAGAAACTCAGGAATTCACAGGCATGACATATTCACAAGGACTAAATAATCTAATCAACGCAGAAGGCAAACTGATTTCAAGCCCTGAAGAACAAATAAACATGTGGGAAGACTATATAAAGGAACTCTTCTATCACATCAGAGAACCTCCTACATTAAATACCGAAAACGACGAAGGTCTTCCAATACTGAAGTCCGAACTGGAATATGCTCTACGTCAACTAAAAAACAACAAATCTGTAGGAAAAGATGAAAAACCAGCTGAGCTGTTGAAGTTAATCAACGAGAAAACTTAGACCTTCTTCTTGGACTGTTTAATAATGTTTACAATACAGGGACCATCCCTAAAATATGGCTTGAATCAGTCTTCATACTACTACCTAAAAAGAAGAATGCCAAATTATGCCAGGTCTTCCGCCTTATAAGTCTATTAAATAACATTCTAAAGCTTTTCTTGCGTATCATACAGAACATAATATACAGTAGAGTCTCGGTTATCCGCCCTTCATTTATCCGCCGTTCCGTTTTATCCGCCGCTCCATTTAAGTAATAATTTTTTTTTCAAATTTATATCACTTTGAAAATATTAAAGAATGAGTAAAAATTTTTTAAGATGAGATAAAATAAGCCGAGCATTCCGAGCAACAAGAAGAAAGAGCTGTCGATATTATGATGCTACAAGAGGGCGAGTATTGGCAGCAACAAAACGACATACATCAGCAAGGCAGATGAAAATCGCTAGTTTTTTTCGTTCATCCTAAATCATTCTATCTACAATGTCCAATGTCAGTCAAAATTAAACTGATTCTCTTCTCCTTCTTCTTGTGCCACTCCTATCGGGGACTGGAAATCATCAAGGGCTCAACTTGTGTTTCATTTAACGCTCCCTATTATCCGCCATTTTTGTTTATTCGCCCTTCCGTCGGCCTGTTTATGGCGGATAACCGAGATTCTACTGTATTATAAAAATGTGATGAGGTCACCGGTCAAGAACAATTTGGCTTCAGGAAAGGTATGGGGACACGAGAAGCAATATTCTGTCTTCAAACTCTGGCACAAAGATACAAAGATCAGCAAGCACACCTTGTTATCTGTTTCATCGATTTTGAAAAAGCGTTCGATAGGGTGACGCACAAGACCTTGATAAAAAGATTGAACAACATCGGAGTCGACAAAAGAGATTCTAAAATTATAGAGGCTATTTAATTGAATCAGGCAGCAATCGTAAAGACCAATGGTAATACGTCAAGGCCAATTGAAATACAACGAGGTGTTAGACAGGGTTGTGTGCTATCACCCATACTTTTAACGTCTACTCTTAGGTAATATTTGCGAACTCTTTATCGCACTCTTCAGAAGGAATCAGGATAAACGGTCAGAGAGTAAATAACATCCGCTATGCAGATGACACAGTATTAATGACTGATTCGGACCATAGTCTGCAGATACTGTTGGATAGGGATACTGAGAGTTGTGAAAAATGGGGATGAAGATCAATACTGCGAAAACCAAAGTTGTAAAAATATCAAGGAACAAAAATTTACCTCTTCCAATAAATATGTGAAACACCAACAGCTTGAATACGTAAGCCAGTACAAATATCTTGCTTGCTGGTTCAACAATCAACTTGATTATAAACAAGAAGTCAAGAGCGAAAATACAGGTAGCCCGACAGGGGTTTATCAAAATGAAAAGCTTATTTTGTAACAGTAGCATTAATATCAGCCTTAGATGTCGTTTTCTGCATTGCTATGTGTGGTCAATACTTTTGTATGGAACGGAGGCCTGGACACAACACAATACTGATGAACAAGTTGGACGCCTTTGAACTCTGGCTTTATAGAAGTGACTTGAAAATAATACCTTGGACAACCCAAACCACCAACGAATATGTTCTGAGGAGAATAGGTACAGGTAGGGAACTGCTAAAAATCATTAAAGTCAGAAAATTTAGCTACCTGGGACACATAATGAGAAACGAAAAGTAGCGCCTCACGCAACTGATCATCCAGGGTAAGATTGAAGGAAAACGGGGTCCCGGTAGGCGCCAGATATCATGGCTTAGAAATATCAGAGACTGGACCGGCCTTGATTCAACATATTTGTTTAGAGCCGCATTGGACAGAGACAGATTTGCCAGTGTAGTCGCTAACCTCCACTAAAGGAGAAAGCACCACAAGAAGAACTTTCGCCTTACCATGGTGATGACATGTGAGCAATAAATTACAAAAAAAGTGTTTTTGTGGTTTGACAGAAGTTTGAATTTTTAAATGTCAAAATGGTGCAATGGTGCATCTCACTCGCACTCACATTGATAGCTGCGTCAATACGCTCCTAGCGCTCATTGTTGTCAAAAATTTCTTCAGTATCTTGTAGGGGGGTCGTTAAAATTTTATTTGGTGACTTTCGGACTTTCTCGTGACTTTCGGTGACTTTCTCGTCACTTTCGGGGACTAATATAATTTTTAACTGAGTTATTAAGCCTTGAAACTGGCTATTTTTGCATTTTTCAAATTTTAAATCGCGTATAACTCGACAACAATCAATTTTAGAGAAAAATCACAAAATACTTTTTTTTGCTCAGAATAACTCAAATGATCTAAAGAAAAATTGTTCGAAGTGAAAAAATTATTTTTGTTAATTTGTCTAAAAAAAATTGTTTACACAATATATAGATCAAGGTACTGCCTGGCACCCAGTAGATTGGTTATAAGGACCTCTTTTTGAGTAAGTTTGTGCAAAAAATTCGAATCGGTAATTTCACTAACGGGGACGACGATACAGCCTAGACTAATTTGAACATATTCAGTAACATTAATTTAATTTCTAGAATCGGCTGTTTGTGTGAATCAGAATCAACTTTTACTAAATGGCATTGGGAAGAGTATACTTTTCCTAGTTGGAGTCTACTTTTACTAGTAAATGTTGAATATAAATCTTCATTTTATATTTATAATCAACTTTTACTGAAACCAGCCGTTAGAGTCGACTCCAACTAGTTGGAGTCAACTCCAACTGGATAATCAACTTGAACTGTAACATATATAACAGATAAATTGGCAAAATATTTTACGGCTCAAAGAAAAAGTAACCGGTGGCCGATGGCAATATTTTTTCATCTGCTGGACATGGTATCATCAACGCTTTTAAACTTTCTTTTTCTTCGTAAAGTGCCCTCTTCTCAATGGAGGTTGGCTACTGCTATTGCAAACTCTTCTCCGTCTTCAGCTGTTCTTATTAACTGTTCAAAATTTAGCCGTCATTAAAATTTCTTAGCCACGATAGTCTTTTCCTTCCTAGTCCACTCTTTCCCTCGATTTTTTTTCACTATAAATTGAGCATATTAATACTTATTATTTCTCGGTATTATTATTATTTCCTTGCCTATTCTCTGCAGCACTTCTTCGTTTGAGGTATGCAATGTTCATGAAATTTTGAGGATTCTCCGGTAGATCCACATTTCAAAGGCCTCCAACTTATTTACTGTTGATGTTTTAAGGGTCCACATCTCAAATGCATAGAGAAGAATCGACCAGACGTAATATTTTGATAAGAGTAGTCGAATTTCAAGTTTTATTCGGGAATCACAAAGCACACTTTTAATTTTTTGAAAGATTTTCTGGCCTGTTTTATCTTTGATCTTATTTCTGAATCAGGATTTTTTAGGCTGCTATCGATCCAATATTCCAGGTACTTACATCTATTGACCTGTTCTAAAACGTGCCTGTAGATATTGGCAAAGAAAAGAAAATTATGAAAAAATATTACAATTAATGGGAATAGAAATCAGAACAAAAAGAGAATTAGAAGAAATATTAAATAGAAAATGGCAAAACGAATGGGATAATTCCCCTAAAGCAAGACGTCTCTATAATTTTATTCCAAATTTAAATAATATACCAAATTATTTTAACCCAAAAAAAGGATTAATCCATTTTCTTACAGGGCACGTCCGTACCCTACATACCTACATATATTTAACTTAAAAGACAATGAATATTGTGAATGTGGAGAAATAGGCACACCAGAACACATAGTATTTATTTGCGAAAGACAAACAAATACACAAGAACTACAAAGAATGAGAAGAGACCTTGTTGGCATAAACATAGAAAATATAATACAAAATGAAGAATTATTTAATACACTAAATAATTTAGCGGACATAATATCAAAGAAACAATTAGAATTATATAATATTAGAGGAAGAAGAAATCAGGTAAATAATATCCAACCTCTATGAATTTGAATAAGAAATTATACAAAAAAAAAAAATTAAAATTACATATAAAAATATAAAATAAAATATTGGAATAATTAAATAAATATTTATATAATAAAAAATTAAAAATTAATATCAAATATAAAATAAAATAAAATAAATCAAAAATCAAAAAATTATTAATCAAACAAAAAAAAATTAAACTAAAAACCTGAAATTTTAAAACTCAATGGTCTGAGGCTCACCGAAATACCATTGAGAATATCATTAAGTCGATTAGACCTGCACTTAAAATTATTCGTGACTATTTCTAGATGAATAGTGCTGGCATTTCTTTTGCACTTTTTTTGCACATTTCTTTTTGGAAATGGGAGCACTTTTATAAAAATTATATGTTCAAAAAAAAGTAATAATTTATCTTTTGTTTATTAGTTTTTGTTTAGTTGTTATTATTTGTTCATTAGAATTTTTTATTAGAATTGTTTACAATTTGTAGTTTTCATAATTAGTAGTAGATTAGGGCTATTGTTAATTAGTCAAATAGAAAAAATTCTTAAAATAATAATATTGTAATAAACTACTCTAATCCCATCAGGAAACGACCTGGATTAGTAACAAGAGGCCAGGTCATTTGTACAGTACTATAAATAAATAAATAAATAAATGTTCTAAAATGTGCCCTGCTAACAGTCCCTAAACACGAAAAACACACAATTATGGTAATATCAAAAGCCCAACAGTGCCAAGAAAGCATAACAATACATGAAGAACAAATTAAAAAAGCTGAAAAGTATGAATATCTACAATAATTAATGGAAATTATGAATACACAGAAGAGATTAAAGCAAGAACAGGCAAGAAATGCTATCAATAAACTGAAAAAAGTATTCTGTAGCGAGGATATTACAATTTCTTTAAAGATAAGACTTCTGAGATGCTACATGTTCTCCGTATTATTCTATGGGTTGGAGGCTTGGACATTAAAGAGATATGTTTCAGGCATATTAGAAGCCTTCGAGTTATGAGACACGAATGTTGAGGTGCTAAGAAGAATGGCAAAATAAAGAGAGGTTTTAAATACAATTAAAGTTAGAAAACTGCAATATCTGGGCATGTTATGAGGGGCGAGAGTTATTACTTCCTATCCTAGGAGGAGTCATGGAAGAATACTAATTTCCTGGTTAAATTTCAGAGCTTGGTTTAACTGCACTTCTGCTGATCTGTTTAGAGCAGCGGTATCGAAAGTACGAATTGCCATGATGGTTACCGATCTTGTTAGGGGAGATGGTATATGAAGAAAAAGAAGAAAATGTGCCAATTTATTGTGCAAGGTTGAGGTACTTTTTGGTTTTTTGGATTGACATCACTTTGATTTTTTTAATGTTTATTTTCATACCAAATTGATCACAGGCCGACTTGGTCTTATATATAATTTCCTATTTATGACAGACGTTGACAAGTAGGTACAAATTTGTGCTTATAATTTTTTGGAAACGGTTAGAAGCTGAATTGACTGCTTCTTGTTGTATTTTTACAATACATAAGACAGCACTTGCTAATAGTAACAACTAATTATTTAGCCGCGTATTATTGATAAACAACAGTTATTTTTTAAATTATTATTTTAATCTCGAGTAGTTATTAATAATATTTTTTTACTAATTAAAATAAAAAAGGTCCTAGGAAAAGTATAGTATTCTACTCGCATGTAATGGCTATTATTCACTCTGATGAATTACTAGATTCGCCTTCGGCTCATGTCACAAACTTCATCATCGTGAGTAATAGCTATCATTACATGCTGGTTGAATAATATACTATTAACCAATAATAGTACCACCTATCGGAGACAACAAAAATTAAAATATTTAATAGTTGAATTGAAAGTATACTGCTCTACGGAGCAGAGATATGTAAACAGGATGAACATACAATAAAAAAACTGTAAACTTTTGTAAACAAATCTCTAAGAATAATCTTGAAAATATACTGGCCCAACAGAATAATTAATACAGAACTATAGGACAAAACAAAGCAAATTAACTTGTAGTCAAGGAAATAACTACCAGGTCAAGGAAAAAAAAAGAAAATTGATTGGCCACACTCTGAGAAAAGACCTAAGCAACATAGCAAGACAAGCACTTGAATACCAACCAGAGGGGAAGTGAAAGAGAGGAAGACCAGACAACAGCTGGAAAAGAACAACGACGAGAGAACACGGAAAAAATGGGACTAAGATGGGGTGAAGTCAAAAAGAGAGCAAAAAATAGAAGAGGATGGGAGGAACTGGTCCACAGTTTATTCAGAGAATAAAAACAAAAGAAGATGCGGTGTCCCGGCCAGACAGCATTCTTACACTTTTGGAAAAGAAACGCATAAGCGCCCAATACTCCACAAGGAGCTCAACCAATGGTACCACAATAATAATTTAATTGGAACGTACACAAACACTTGTGGGGTTTAAGGGAACAAAATCGCCATAACATTTTTATGGGTGCACTAATGTCACTGTTATTATTATTTTTAAATGTTCCTGCCATGAAAAATGGTAGGGGAGCAAAGTATGCTAAATTTGCAGTCAATCGAGCGTTATGGGGTTGTGATTATTAGGCCCTAAAACCAAAAAAAGTTAATAGGTCTGGATCCCGCGTATGAAAAAAAAGTTGATTAATAGCAAGCTGAAAATTTGTTAATAGCTTAAGGGTGTCTAGTCGGATAAACTTTGATATATGGGAACACTGGAACAGGGGCAGATTTAATTGTGGAACAGGTTAAAAATTTGGAACGGTCACACCACGAAAACGGCACATTTATTTTGTCCGACAGAACAGACTTAAACTCTTCGAACAGAGATTAAACTCTCATGCAAAAATCAGACCGCTATTTATCACCAAATGGGCGTTATAATGAGTGGAACATGTAGAATATGTCAAATGACAGGAATTATGACAGGTGATAAATAGCAGTCTGATTTTTGCATGAGAGTTTAATCTCTGTTCGGAGAGTTTAAGTCTGTTCTGTCGGACAAAATAAATGTGCCGTTTTCGTGGTGTGACCGTTCCAAATTTTTAACCTGTTCCACAATTAAAACTGCCCCTGTTCCAGTGTTCCCATATATCAAAGTTTATCCGAGTAGACGCCCTTAAGCTATTAACAAATTTTCAGCTTGCTATTAATCAACTTTTTTTTCATACGCGGGATCCAGACCTATAAGTAAAATTTACCTTTTTAGTGGGGACTTTTCATTTTTAATTTAATTTTCCATTTCCAACAATTGTTTTTTCCGATTATAGCGCCATCTATTTATAATTCGAAAAAATGTGTCGAATAAAATTTGCCTATTTTTACGTAAAGAATCCAGATCTGCAATAAAAATTTGGGGTCCCATTTAAGATTTTAAAGTAACCCCCACCCCCTTCGCGAAGGGTCGTGTTTGGTACCATTCGATAGATTTTTCAAAAACATTTTGAAAGCGTATTTTGCAGTTTCTCGATCTGATGTTCATTTTACGAAATATCGCGGGGTTTGTATTTAAAATTATACATTTACCCCTCACCCATCTCTGTGGGTGTCATGTTTAGTACAATTCAATAGATTTTTGAAAAATATTGAAGACGTATTTTTTAGTTTTTCGATCTGATGTTCATTTCGCGAAATACTCGCTTTTTTTGTGAAACTTTTTGACTCACCCATTTCCTTACGTCCGGCTCAAATCGTAAGATTTTTGAAATATACACTCTTTTGCATGTACAGTCAAACCTGCCATATCCGGATCAATGTGGCGACAGACCGACCCGGATATGAAAAAATCCGGATATCAAGACCACTACTTCTTTTACAGTCTCTGAAACGTTTTCTTCTTCATACATTCCAGTAATCAACGCCGTCAATAACTTTCGTCGATAGACACGTTTTATAGATTCTATAATACATTATTTCACCATCTTTTAGTTCTTATTTTAGTGCGTTGTCCAACAGCAGGACTGTCTTTCTCGGTAGATTTCGGTAGATCCGGACAGCGCAGAACCGTCCGGATATGGGGATGTCCGGATATGGCAGGTTGTACTGTACTTAACTTACCTTATCTTAATCTGACAATATCGATTTTTTTTAAGGATAGATTTTTTTCGGGCCCCTTTAACGAACTCCCCTGCATTAAGAGCCAATATATGGTAAAGTTACATTTACAGGGTACCAGGTTTCTCTCCATATGATAATTTGACGCGCTCGAGTAACTACAAAAATCTCCGCTTGGGCTACCCTACCAAAAGCTACATGTCCATTTACAACATAAAATCTCGAGCCGAACATAAAAACCGAAAACAGTTTTCGAGATCTTGGAAAAAATCGATTTTCATTTAGTAACTTCAAAAGCTTGCATATTTTTCTATGTGCACCATTTGGTGCACGTGTTTGTACCTATTTGGTTCCAGAATAAGTGATTTAATGTATGGCCTGTCTTTTTGTTACCACCTTTATTGCGACTATGAAATTTCTAAAAATGAGATTCTTAATCATAAAAAACCTATTCATACACTAAATATTATTTAAACTAAAATCTGTTAAACACTCTGTATACCTTCATTAAGAATCAAAATAAACTTTTGCGATATTGTTCTGCTTTGTAAAATAAACCAAGAGAGATCGGTAAACATTTTTGTAGTATCTTAAAATTTACGGATATATTTCTACAACGAGCGAGGACAAACTAATCTGGCAGTCCGGATCGAAATTGTTCTTAAATCCATCGGACCGTGTATCCAGGTTGTCTTTCAGGAACAACTCATCTACATATGTTCGGACGTCAGCTGCGCATTGTTTCACCAAAAGGACTGATTACGGATGCAAAATTTCCCATTCATATTCAAAATTTTATATCCCGCTTTATCATTAATTTATTCGCGGGCGTCACTCCCTCGGGCTCTCTCCAGTCTCTCCTTTCTTTTTCATTTTATCTCCTTGAGGATGAGGAGAAGCTAATTCCTCTCTTGTACATTTTAATGACTAAATCCAAATCAAAATGCGATTTTGGGGGATAAGGCTGGGATAAGGAGATATGGAATGCCCGTTTTGTGTAATTAGATCCCACCGAAATAGATATAAACAAATTGTATTAATTATCGTACAAAATAAATAGATAATTCGTTATTTGTTTAAATAGTACAAGGAGTCATTGAATATTTATTGGGTAATGGAAATTTTTTTAAAAATTCAATTTTAAAAATATTCTAAAACGTGCAACATTTTTAATAAAATAAATAAGATATATTTATTTTCGAGAAAGACATTAAATTACAACCAATGTGGTCTCAGACTAGATATATCATCACTCATCACATATATTTATCAGGGTGGAATTAGCCAGAAATAATAAATTATAATACATAATATATCAAAAAGTTGTATCTCTTTATTATATTGATATACAGAGTGAGCCTGTAATTTGGAATAAATTCAGTCGTTCAAATACTAATTTTTTTTTTGAAAAATGCTCAGACTTGTCGAAGTATTTCAAATCGAAATTGGTTACATACAATATTAATAATGCATACCAATTTTAAGGTATGGCACCGAAGTGTGGCAAATGACAAAAAAAATCTGAAAATTAGCTGCTTACTACCGAAATGGATTTTTTTAGAAGAGCTGCCAGAATAACTAAATGTGACCATGTTCGAAATGAAAAGATCAGAGAAAAAGTATGCAAGCAGAAAACAATAGTGGAAGAGGTACAACGTAACTAACTCACTTGGTATGGACACGTTCGCCGAATGGGAGATGAAAGACTACCAAAGATTACAATGAAATGGATACCTCTAGAAAAACTGAAAAGAGGAAGGCCACCGACCTCCTGGAAACAAGGAATTACAAAAGCAATGCCAGAAAGAAATCTACAAGAAAAAGACTGGCTAGATCGACAGGCTTGGCGATTGGGTACCGGAAGGCGTAGAACCCTATAGAACCGGTAAAATATATAATAATGTATACAGGGTGTCCCAATTTAGAGATATGACGTCATCGTTAATTTTCTTAAATGACAACACTGTCATCTTGATAGCTATTTAGGGTGTGTAAAAACTACATAACTGCAAAATATCAAATTTTGATTCCCTACCATTTACAAGATAATAAAAAATAACAAACTTATGAAAAACAAGCAAAAAAATTAAGCACATGTTCATAATGTTTCATTTTAATGACATAATAGTCAATGGGCAACATTATGAGCATTTGCTTCATTGAAATAAATAAATTCAATTATTTGATTACTTGTGTTTCATAACTTTGTTATTTTTTATTATCTTGTAAATGGTAGAGAAAACATTTGATATTTTGCAGTTATGTATAAATTGACACACCCCATCAAAATAGCTATCAAAATGACAGTGTTACCATTTAAAAAAATCAACGATAACGTCATATCTCTTAATTGGGGCACACTGCATACATTATCATTGTATATAAAAAATTTCGATTTGAAATACTAATCGACAAGTCTGCGAATTTTTCAAAAAACAATTATTAGTATTTGAACTATTAAATTTACTCCAAAATAGAGACTCATTCTGTAGAAATGTTTTGACTCATCAGTCTTGGAAAGCATTATAAATATAGAAAAGACTAAACAACAAATTTTTGTTGTCTCCCACGAATCTATTAGGTCTGGATCCCGCGTATGAAAAAAACGTTAATTAATAGCAAGCTGAAAATTTGTCAATAGTTTAAGGGTGTCTAGTGGGATAAACTTTGATATATGGGAACACTGGAACAGGGGCAGTTTTAATTGTGGAACAGGTTAAAAATTTGGAACGGTCAGACCACGAAAACGGCACATGTATTTTGTCCGACAGAGCAGACTTAAACTCTCCGAACAGAGATTAAGCTCTCATGCAAAAATTAGACTGCTATTTATCACCAAATGGGCGTTTTAATGAGTGGAACATGTAGAATATGTCAAATGACAGGAATTATGACAGGTGATAAATAGCAGTCTGATTTTTGCATGAGAGTTTAATCTCTGTTTGGAGATTTTAAGTCTATTCTGTCGGACAAAATAAATGTGCCGTTTTCGTGGTCTGACCGTTCCAAATTTTTAACCTGTTCCACAATTAAAACTGCCCCTGTTCCAGTGTACTTATATATCAAAGTTTATCCCACTAGACACCCTTAAGCTATTAACAAATTTTCAGCTTGCTATTAATCAACTTTTTTTTCATACGCGGGATCCAGACCTATATATTTTTTATACTCCACTAATATGAAACATGCTATAAGATAATTGTATTACTAAAAAAGGGTTCTGTATGTGTAGATTAGAGAGGACGAGTAAAGTACTAAACACTTTGAACACAATTGACCCATTATGCATCTTCCCAAGAAGCTGGAGCATTTCCAGGAAGGTGGACAAGTCACCAGGATATATCTCCCTTATATCAGCAGGGATAGGCCAGGGCCCGCCAAACACGTACTCTCGTATTGACGATAACTCCTTCTTCTCAGAATGGTTTCGTCTTCTCCTTTTCTGGCACAGATGTTTATCTACCAGGCCTACTGTGTTTAGGTGTTTGCTTTGCTTACAATGGCCTGTAAAAACACCAAGTGTCAAGCGTTGGTTTATCCTGGCCAATTCCTAAGTACTTCTTGAATGCTGACTTTTCAAGGTCCCTTAGTGTTACCTTGGAAAGTATACATCCTTGTTCTTCTTCCCATCTTTTCACGGTTAACTCGTGGGATATATTTGACAATTTTCGCGATTTTTATAGTTGACCAGCCAAAAACATCACCAGGTCCTAATAGTCCTAGGACTGCCGTCTTCTTAGCTAGTTGGTCAGCAACGAGGTTGCCTTTATTTCCATTGAGTCCTTTAACCCACCTCGGTATAATGTTATTATTATCCGAAGCTTGAGATAGGGCATGCAGATCATTTAAGTTTTACAAGCTATATCTTTCGGATTATCTTTTTTGTGACTATGAAGATACCAGCCAGTTCCGTCTTTGTTACGCTGGAATTTTTGCCGATAGGTACCCCACTTTATTATTCTTAGGTTCGTCATCTCGAGTATAACGCACTACCTAAACCTTCTTCCGTTTTGGAGCACCGGTGTCTATGCAATACGCATTTGACCCGTTTGATTCCCTGTAGAAGAGGTAGCATATCCAAGCTTTCCGGGCCAAAAAAAAATATTTTAATTGTCCCATTCCTATATCAAAGTTTGCGCCAGCCTAGCGCAATCACACCATTGTCACCAGCACTACATCTTTGACATATATGACAAGAGGTGTGATGCCAATGAGCAACTCACTGTAGCAATTGGTGTTGTTTTCAAGGCACCTATTATATTTTGGCAAGCCATCCGCTGAATATCGTTTGTTTTGTTGATCACTGTTACCTGTAGCATTTTTGGCTCCCAAGCAATAGCTTTATAAGTTAGTATTGGTCTAGTAACAGTCGTGTAGATCAAGGAGATCACCCTGGGCGAAAACCCCCAGGTGCGTCCAACCGTTCGTCCACACTTGATGTCTTGAATTTCCTAAACCTGTTGTCCGATTTTAGTGACATTTTTAAAAAGGTTATAGCTTTATTGTTCATGAATATCAGTGTAATAATATTGTTGCTAAACACATAAGTGTCATTGTATACCGGGTGTAAAAATAATAGTGTGTTTTTTCCTCAAAGTTTGGAACACACTGTGAAATATTCTGGCGTATATAAAATATTGAAATTAAAACTAAACTGTATCCTTATGCTTTCTTAACAACATGTTTTTTGATTAATTCGCTTATGTTAGAGAATAAAAAAGTTAGGTACTTTAACAACTAGCAACGTTCTTCATCAATACAAGGTATTTCTAAATAAGTGCGACAAAATTTAAGGGGCAATTCTGCATGCAAAATTAATGACCTTTATGAGCTTTATAAACATATGTCCGCAAATGCTTCGTTTCCGAGATACGGGATGTTAAATTTTTTCTTACAAATTGACGATTTATTTATTGCTCTAAAACCGGATGAGATATGCAAATGAAATTTTTATAAGTTTTAAGAGGTAGTTTTTGCGCATTTTTTGACATACAACTAAGAATTTTATATTCACCATTGGCGCGCATACGGGTCATATTACCCGGTCATATTACCCGTATGCACATCAAAGGTGAATATAAAATTCTTAATTGTATGCCAAAAAATTCTCAATAACTACCTCTTAAAACCTACCAAATTTCATTTGCATATCTCAACCGGTTTTAGAGCAATAAATAAATCGTCAGTTTGTAAGAAAAAATTCAACATCCCGTATCTCGGAAACGAAGCATTTGCGAGCATATGTTTATAAAGCAAACGGTCATGATTTTTTCATGCAGAATTACTCCTTAACGTTTGCCGCACTTATTTAGAAACACCCTGTGTTGATGAAGAATATTGCTAGCTGTTAAAGTAACTAACTTTTTTATTATCCAACATAAGCAAATAAATTAAAAAGCATAATGTTAAGAAAGCATAAGGCTACAGTCGAGTTTTAATTTCAATATTTTATATACGCCAGATTTTTCCACAGGATGTTTCAAACTTTTAGGAAAAAATACACTATCATTGTTACACCCGGTATACAATGATACTTATCTATTTAGCGACAATGCTATTACATATATATTCTTAAAAAATAAAGCTATAAAATATTAAAAAAACCACTAAAATCGGACAACAAGTTTAGGAAATACAAGACATCAAAAATGTCCCATTTTTAAGGTGGTACGTTAATTTTGCTGCTTAGTGTATATACCTAGGGTGGATTCTTTATTATTCAGCGATCTTTCAATCCTTCCTACCCCTTGACACGATGCAGGATCGGTAGATCTTCCCGAAGTATATGCATATTGATTTGGGTAAAGTTGGTTATGAATCAGATATTCATCTCTCATGTACTTCTCGCATATACTTTCATACTTTTTTAATTTCAAAAGAAATGATGTTAGGCTAATTGGTCGGAAGGTATTTGGTAGGGTGTGGTCCATTCTACCTGGTATTAGCATGAATACCACATCTACCTCTCTTCTCTTCCCAGGAATATATTTTAAAGTCAAGGAGGCTCTGAAAATTCCAAAAATGTGCGGTAGAACGATATCCAGTCCTCGCTTATGATTAGCATCGTGTCTGACTTAAAATGTTCCTATTTCACCTTCCATATCTGACCCTGGCAACAGAGCCGGTGGAATTCCATATGCTAATCGTAAGTGAGGACTGGATATCGTTCTACCGCACATTTTTGGAATTTTCAGAGCCTCCTTGACTTTAAAATATGTTCCTAGGAAGTGAAGAGAGGTAGATGTGGTATTCATGCTAAAACCAGGTAGAATGGACTACTCCCTACTAAAGACCTTCCAACCAATTAGCCTAACATCGTTTCTCTTAAAAACGTATGAAAGTATGTATTTCTCTCAACTATTTGGTTTGAAACTCTGACGCTGAGGGATATATGTATCATTCACCTCTCTGTTGGTCTATGCCACTTGTAATTTATTTATTACTTTTCTGGTAAGGATCAGTGTTCTTCTTGATACACGTTAGACTCTCTTGTGTACGGAAATAAGTGTGCGGACAAAAGTACCTTTCGCCTTAATTTTCATAACCCAAGTACCTACATCCTATTATTTTATACACTTCAGCTCGTATTTAAATTCCACAAAATTTTTGTGTATATTCTACATATTTAATAATAAATGATAGTTTTGCTTGTTTTAGATTCAGAGGGTTGCACATCAGCTAGACAGGCTGTTTCTACCATTTCAGGCGTCTTCAGTAGCTTTTATTAGCGTGCACACCTCTGAATCGAAAAATAGCTCCACTATCATTTTAAAGGGAATCTGAAAAATAATTCAAACTTTCCATTAGACGCGATACGGCGACATCTCATAACTAAAGACTGGATTATATGCAAAATGCATATGCATATATATGCTGCATATTTCTCATGTTTTTCATAAATGCATATGCCTTGCATATTTGGAGATTTAAGAGCATATAAATGCATATTTTGATGGGAATTTACTCTACCCCATTTAAAAATAAGGTATATATTAGTAACATCAACATCCATTAAAATAAAATGTGAAAGTAAATATTTTGCTGTTAAGCTCCTTTGTTGTTGTACCCATAAACATAATGGGCGTTATTTATAGCTGCAGGTATCATTATCCGGATATTTAAGATTTATAGACTTCTCAGAATTTACAAATTACCTAAGTAAATACCGATTATATTTTGAATAACATTACAAATATTACCTGTACTTTCTGCTGGTGTCGGCCAACTATGAATTATTCTGGGAAAACCAACCAAAACGAAATTTTAAGCATTTTAAGGGTAGGATAGATTATTTTATTTTATGAATGGTTAGTCTTAAATCAATCGCCGATTATTCAACTTTTGTGATTGCAAGTTATTGACTATACTGTGTAAAAAAATCATTTTATTATTATTGTGAAAATGCCTAAAGTAGCAAGGGAAAAATCAAGTCTTCTCAGAAGTTGGATTGGAAGTAACAATCATCTAAAAGTTATCGACAGTGAAAGTATGTTTTGCACCATTTGTGATAAAAAGGTAAGTTCTCCACTTCAATAGATTTTTAAACTTATCAAACTTCTTTGCACATCTATGTGTCTGTCTATTCTAAAATGACAAACCGTCCCATTTCTTCAAAAACTGTTTTTTAAAGTTCGCAACGGTTTGGCTTATACAGAGCGAGGTGTTGAGAGTGGCCCACCCTGTATACTACGGTACACTGACTGTACTTTATTGTTTGACGATTTCAATTTCACTTTGAGAAATAAAAAAAAATTGGGGGAGGTTTAAAAAGTTTGATCATTTTAATGTAGGTATCTATTTACGAAAACATCTAAAACATCATTATCATTATATTCCAGATTCCATGTCAAAAGAAATTCCAAGTAGTTCAACACATAAAAACTTCACTTCACCAAACTAAGCTATCAAAAAATGATAATAAACCTCGCCAGCAGATTCTACAGAACAGTTTGCAGATTCAGAATACGTCAGTTGGGCAAGAAACCTTTGCAAAGGATTTATGCCATTTTTTTTTGAACTGCAATATCCCTCTGCACAAGTTAGAACATAAATCGTGTCAAAACTTTTTAAAAACTTATTGCAAGATTAAAGATAAACCAGCTCAAATACCAAGTTCTTCAACTCTTCGGAAAAAATATGTCAGTGCATGTTACAAAGATGTGATGACGAGTATTAAAAATCAGTTAAAAGCCGAATATCTTTGGATTTCCGTCGACGAAACAACGGATACAAAGGGTCGACAAATTGCGAATCTAATTGTTGGAGTTCTTAACGACTCTGGCGATTTTAAAAACTCATACTTAATTAGTGTAAAATGTTTGGAAAAAACAAACTATGCTACAATAGCTAGATTTGTTAACGAATCCCTAACAAATTTTTTTTTACCTGATCAAGTACCATTTGAAAAAATATTATTAATGCTTAGTGATGCCGCCTCATATATGATGAAAGCTGCATCCAATCTTAAAATCTTTTTCCCTAATTTAATTCACTGTACATGTTTGGCGCACGGCCTAAACAGAGTTGCAGAGAAAGTTAGAATTGAATTTCCCAATGTAAACACCTTAATAAATAATGTAAAAAAAGTATTTCTGAAAGCACCACTACGTGTACAGGTATATAGGGAGATGCTTCCCGATATTCCTTTACCACCAGAACCAGTATTAACCAGATGGGGAACTTGGCTTAAAAGTGCTATATTTTTATCTGAACACTACGACGACATCAAAAGCGTTATTTCAAGTTTTGATCCGACTTGTACCGCTATTGATAACTGTCAAAATATTTTTAAAGAAAAGTCTATTAAAAATCAATTGTTGTATATAAAATCGAATTTCGATATCATTGAAAGTTCAATTACAAAATTAGAGGCTCAAAATTTATGTCTTCACAATAGTATGTCTATTGTTGATTCGGTTAAACAGAAAATAACAAATCTGAATGGGGAAATTGGAGTAAAAATTAAAGATAAACTTGATGACGTTTTAAACAAAAATGAGGGTTTCACTTTATTGCGTTCAATAAATAATATAATCAATTTTGGAAACTTCGATGAAAATATTAATATGGATCCGTCTCTAATAGCAAAGTTTAAATATGCCCCAATTACATCTTGTGACGTTGAGAGATCTTTTTCTGCCTATAAACAAATATTAACAGATAGAAGACATAATATTAGTTTAGAAAATATGAATCAATATATGATTATTTATTGTAACAATAAAAATATGTAAATTTGTTTTATTGTACTCTTTTTATAATATTAGTTTAGAAAATATGAATCAATATTGTAACAATAAAAATATGTACATTTATTTTATTGTACTCTTATTTATCTTGTGGTCAAAATAAAATATTTTGCCGTTTTATTTGTCACAAAACCTGAAGTTAAAAAAATATATTAAGAAATAATAATACAATTTGGTTTAAATTCAAACCTATTTATTTATTTTTATTATTTTTTATTTATTTATGTATTTAACGTAAACCATAAAATTATTCATATAAAAATAAGTGCATATATAAATGCATATTTGCATGTTAATTGTGCATATTCAGCTTGTTTTAAAATGCATATTGCATGCATATTTTAGACATTTTTTAGTGCATATTTTCCAGTCTCTACTCATAACAAATTGAAGAGTCTCAGATGCAGAATCCACCAATTTAATAAAAAATAAAATGGTACATAGTAATTTAAACCTGAGACTTTTCGCGTTGAAAGTTCTTACTGGTACATCCTTAATCTGCGACTTTTTCAATTAATAAGACAGCAGACGACGAATATAGAAAACGAAAGGGAAACGATCACATTCCGCCTTCATCCGTCTAGGAAAAGGACAGCAGAGGAACTTTCAGTACTCAAACCGAGTAAAGGAAATAAAATAATAAATGATAGTTTTGCTTGTTTTCGATTCAGAGGGTTTCACACCAGCTAGACAGGCTGTTTCTACCATTTCAGGCGCCTTCAGTAGCTTTTATTAGCGAGCACACCTCTGAATCGAAAAATAGCTCCACTATCATTTTAAAGGGAATCTGAAAAATAATCCAAACTTCCCATTAGACGCGATAGAGCGACATCTCATAACAAATTGAAGAGTCTCAGATGCAGAATCCACCAATTTAATAAAAACTAAAATGGTACATAGTAATTTAAACCTGAGACTTTTCGCGTTGATACATATTTAATTTGTGAGGAGCAGCTTATTTTTGAATATATATGTAGTTATAGTGTATTTGTGAAATTATTTTTCCATACTGTCAATCTATTTATTTTGTTTTCTAAATATTGCATTTACGTTTTCATAAACTATCCATTTTTTTAACAAAAACGCTATGCAAACAAAAAACCGGATTCAGATTCGTAAATTAACAAGGAAGCGAGAGCCAGTCATCAGCCAAGAAGGAAGGAGCCGAGGGGCCTGCCTGCTTTAAATACATTACATTGAATTGTTAATTGAAAAGCCACTTTAAAGTTTAGGAAAACCGTCGGCAAGCCGTCGTTGGACTGGCGGTTTGCAATCAACGATACAATTTCCACATTTTTAAATCTAATTTTAATGTAATGAGCGAAACGAGCAGCCAGAAAGAAAGTCACGAGAGTGCGAGGGGAGGGGAGGGTTTGTTGCCAGCCGATGAAAAAAGAAGCACGTAAAATATAGAAAGAATGCTAATTAATTATTCTGAGGAGCCGTGATTAGCATTCTGGAGTTAGCCGCGACAAAATTACAAATCCCAAAATTCAATGGCGTACTTGTTGTAAGAGAAGATTAAACTTTATCGTTTAAAAATTAATAATGTAAAGCGAACGTATAATGTCAATACTTTATAAATATTTTGTAAATACGCTTTACATAAAAAACAAAACAAGGTTCTGAAATCTCTCCCAGAATTTTCAGAAAGTACGTACCCCTCACAAACCTTATGGAAATTAGGTTCCAGTGGATTTAGTTAATACTTTGGGAAAATACCTTTGAAGCATCCTGATAAAAAGTTCTCATGAGCACATCTCGATCGCATGGAGGATTTTCAAGATATAGAGGCACAAACTCAGAAAATTATAAGATTTGCCGGTTATTCCAATTCCCTGAGTTATTGGTTATCTGGCAACATGTAAAAGTTTGGATTAAATAAAAGTACTAGCAGTCTAGGATTTTTTCCTCGCTATCCAATGGCGACCTTTATTTTGACATTGACGTTCGACGGATGTCATCTTCTAGAATTGCGAAGGTTTTCAGCATCAAATTGATATAAACAAATTACTCATGGGTTTTTGGGATCGCCTAACACGAATATGCCATCAGGAATTGACCTCCGGAGGAAATGGTGGCCAGGGCCACTGTAAGGGAAGTCATCTTCTAAAGTTTCGATGGTTTTCTGCATTAAAATGATGAAAATGAATTACTGGAGGGTTCTTTGAGGTTTTTTTCGCTAAACACGAATATGCCACCAGAACTGACTCCCGAAGCACCTGGTTTCCAAGGTCAATGAAAGGGGCTCCTGGAGTTTAGAGGGTCTTCGGTACTAAATTGATGCAAACGGATTACTCATAGATTTTTGGAGTTGCTGAACACGAATACCCCATCAGAACAGACATCGTAGAGCAGACAAATTAATGTAAACTGATTACTCACAGGTTGTTGGGGCTGCTAAACGTGAATAGGTACGCCATCAGATCTGACCCACGGAGCACCTGATGCCTAAGGCAGGTCTTCTTCTGGAGTTTCGACGGGTTTCAGCATTAAGTTGATGCAGATGGATATTACTCATGGGTTTTTGGGGCTGCTGAACATAAATACGCCATCAGAACAGACACCGGGGTACCTGGTGCCTAAGGCACGTCATGTTCTGGAGTTTCAAGAGTTTTTGGTACTAAATTAATAAAATCGGATTCTTAATCTTGTGTTTTTGGGGTTTCTAACACGAATATGACTTAGTTAAATACTCTGGAGTATCTAGTGAACACGATGAATAACACTATTAAAATAGAATATAGTAAATCGATCTTAAAATAAAAGAAGGAAAAATATTGTCAGATAACATAGTTATTTTAATAAAAATCTACAAATAGCAAAAAGCCACTGTTCACCAATTTGTACGCTTTTTTTGAACAGCAACTCAGAAAAAATCGAAGTACTTGGTGTGTAACAATCCGTTTGCATAAATTTAGTACCTAAAACTCTAGAAATTTCAGAAAATGACGTGCCTTAGGTGATAGGTGCTCCGATATCTGTTCTGATGGCGTATTCGTGTTCAGAAACTCCAAAAAGACATGAGTAATCCATTCGTATTAATTTAATGCCGAAAACCGTCGAAACTTGAGGAGAAGACGGAGCACCTTAGGTACCAGGTGCTCCGTGGGTCGGATCTGATGGCGTATTAGTGTTCAGTGACCCCAAAAGCCATGAGTAATCCATTCTTATTAATTTAATGCCGAAAATCCTCGAATCTCCAGAAGATGACGTGCCGTAGGCACAATGTGATTTGTGGGTCGGATCTGATAGTGTATGCATGTTCAACAACCCCAAAAACCTAAGACTAATCCATTTGATTCCTCCGAAACTCCAGAAGATAACCTGTCTTAGGCACCAGGTGCTCCTGTGTCTGTGCTGATCACGTATTCGTGTTCAGCAACCTCAAAAACCTATAGGTAATCCCTTAGCATTATTGTAGTACCGAAGACCCTCGAAACTCCAGGAGCCCCTTTCATTGACCTTGGAAACCAGGTGCTCTGGGAGTCGATTCTGGTGGCATATTTGTATTTAGCGACCTCAAAAAACCCTCCAGTAATTCATTTGCATCATTTAAATGCCGAAAACTATCGAAACTCTAGAAGATCATGTCCCTTGCAGTGGCCCTGGCCACCACGTGCTCTGGAGGTCAACTCTGAAGGCATATTCTTGTTTAGCGATCCCAAAAACCCATGAGTAATCTGTTTATGTCAATTTAATGCCGAAAACCCTCGAAACTCTAGAAGATGACGTCCGTTGATGGTCAAGGTCAAAGTAAATGTCGCCATTGGGTAGCCAGGAAAAAATCCTAGATAACTAGTACTTTTCTTAGATCCAAACTTCTACATGTTGCCAGATAACCAGTAACTCAGGGAATTGGAATACCCAATAAATCTTATAATTTTCCGAGTTTGTGCCTCTATATCTTAAAAATCCTCCATACGATCGAGTTGTGTCCATGAGAACTTTTCATCACAATGCTTCAATGAGTATTTTCACAAAGTATGAACTAAATCCAATGGGACCTAATTTCCATAAGGTTTGTGCAGGGTGCTTTCTTTTTTCTTACTTTTTTGTGAGAACGATTTCTGGAGCGGAAATTCAAACGCCAAACAATATTACAAAATTTAGTTTTAAAACTGTTATTACAAAATGTATTTGTTGTAAGAGAATATATAAATTTTATCGATTAATTAAACAATAAAAAAACGTCTTTACAAAAACAAACTTAAAGCAAACCGTTGTGATTTGTTTATATGAAATGGAGATTTGTGGTTTTGTGGACTAAGAGCTTAAATAAGTTACATAAGTCTGCTATCAAGCAATATCAGAAAATGAAAATACAGTAACTATCAATATTGAAGTAGGAGTTCGACAAGAGATAAAAAAGCTGAGAATACTCACTAATGACTATGATAGTTAAAAAATATAATAATGTAAAGCGAACATATCCTATCAATACTGTGTAAAGATTTCTGTCCAGGTGGGGTCTGTCAAAAAGAAGATCATAATGGACATTTTTCACAGAAGTCTCTCTTAAAAGAATGAAAATTTGCAAAATTATAATGGGCCCAAAATAAGCACTTCAAATAGCCGAAATTTTCTTTTTGCTTATAAAGAAGAGCTCAAGCTATCAAACTCACTTTGAAAAATTGAATTCGGTGAACTAGGCGAGCCTAGGAAGTTTTTTTTTTAAGTTATGATGGTGGGATAGCTCCTCGGCGCCTCGAGCGAAAAGTAAATTGGAACTTTTTGCTGAGTGTGTGGAGGAACTACCCCACCACCATAAATTTAAAAAATTACTAGGTTCGCCTAGTTTACAGATGATTTTAATTTTTCAAAGTGCTATTCTATATATGTACGCTCTTCTTTTTGTGCAAAAAGAGTATTTTTGAGCCCGTTACAATTTTGCAAATTTGCTTTCCTTTTTTGCGGACCCCAGATTTCAAAATTATTATGCATAAACTATTAAACCGATCCTAATGAAACTTTGCTCACCTTTCAGAGTCGTATAATAAAGTTCTTCTAGGCGCAATATTATGAAAGCTGTAAGGTATGTTTAAGGCATCGAAAAAATTTAAACGAGAAAATCCATTCGTTTTCACTTTATTTTTCAATAATTATTACTATCTTTTAAACGATAAACTTTTTCTTAAAGTTCCCTCTCCTATCGGAGGTTGGATATCATAATGGCTATGGTCACTTGTTGGCTGCTGCTCTGAATATTTGTAATGAACTACAGTTAAACCATTATCTAAGGTTCCTCAGCCAGGAGATGCGTCTTCTTCCTATGCTTCTTCTTCCTTGGATCCTTCCTTGCATAATAATTCTCAGCAACTCATATTTTTCTCCTCTGGTAATGTGACCAAAATATTCCAGTTATCTAGTTTTTATACTTTTCATAATTTCTAACTCCTTATTTAAACGTCGTAGCACTTCAACATTGGTAATCCTTTGAACCCACTAAATAGTTTCAATATTCTTCTGTAACACCACATTTCGAACGTTTCTATTC
The DNA here is from genome assembly GCF_917563875.1 of Diabrotica virgifera virgifera. Lineage (NCBI taxonomy): Eukaryota > Metazoa > Arthropoda > Insecta > Coleoptera > Chrysomelidae > Diabrotica > Diabrotica virgifera. Next base: position 182,873,181 of record NC_065444.1, on the reverse strand, counting down.
TTCTTATGTGTTGTCTCTTCAATGTCCAAGCTTCAATTCCGTATAGCAATATAAAAAATATGTAGCATCTTGGAGCCCTCAATCTCAGAGGCAACTGCAGGTCTTTGTTTATAAGCAGTGTCTTCATTTGTAAAAATGCTTGCCTTGCAGTTTCAATTCGGACTTTAATCTATTTGCTTTGGTCATTTTTTTTATCAACACAGGTTCCCAGATATTTGTATGTCTTAACTTTTTCTATTTGGGTTTGCTCTATCATTAACCTTTCACTTCCATGTTCTGTTTTTTCATAAATTTAGTTTTTTTCTTGTTTATTTTTAAGCCGTTTCGAATGCAATAATCATTAGTTCTATCTAGCAATTCTTGTAGCGATTCCAGGGTGTCTGCCATTATAACGGTGTCATCATAGAATCTTATGTTATTTACTATTCTTCCGTTTATAGAGATTTCATCACTTAGCTCCGCTATCGCTTCCTGAAATATGTATACGATATATATCCTGAAATATATAAACGATAAACGATAAACATTAAATTTATTATTTATAGCTAGTTAAATATTATGCAAAATTGAAAAACGAATCTTTTACTTTCTAGGAGTTATAGGAGATAATATGGGCGCAGATTTTATTAAAAAAATTAAGCACAATGTTTGCTACTAGCGCATGTCGTGATTATTTATACAAGGTATAGGCGAATTGAAATAGGAGTAGTCGCAGTCGTGAGCATATTTTCTTTGCCTCCTTTATAGTCAAATTTTTCAACAAATCTCTTACGAATTTTATGTGTAGTGGGCACTTGTTTTTTCGTTATAATATAGTCAAATCCATAATTTTCAATTATGGGAACGTCTCTGCCATCCAATCCAATATTTTTTAGAACCTCGATTAATTTTGAGTACTTTATACGATCTAAAACGATCAAATGCCTTTTGGATGTCAACAAAACAACAGTATATGAATACATATATATCACGACATCTTGGAGCAAGTACATTCATCCCAAAAAAATGCCTCTCTTATTTCAAACCCGTTACGGAAACCAAACTGTGTGTCACTTATAGCCTCGCATTTATTGTAGATACGGCCATGTATTACATTCAGAAAAATTTTCAATAAATGGTTCGACAAACTGATGATTCTATGAACAGCACCGGTTGTTGCTATTGTCTTTTTAGGTAGAGCTATGAGAAATAAATTGGGCCAACCATTAGGTAGGTGAGCAAATTCAAATACCTAGGAACGTGGCTTTTTGAAGACTGGGCATCGGACAGGGAAGTAAAATGTCGCATTGAGCAAGCTCGACAAGCTTTCGTAAAATTCACCTGCTCAGAGTTCGACCTTACACTGAGACTAAGGTTTACTAAATGCTACGTGTAGTTGGTGCTGCTATATGGCATAGAGGGCTGGAGACTCAAAACGAGGGATATAAACAGATTAGAAGCCTTCGAAATGTGGCTTTATCGCCGTATCCTAAAGATACCATGGACGGCGAAAGTCACCAATGTGGATGTCCTTAAAAGAATCAACCAAGAACGTCAGCTTTTCGAAAACATCAAGAAAAGAAAAACGGCGTATTTGGGTCACATCATGCGAAACGAAAAATACCAGTTCCTTCAACTTATAATCCAGGGTAAAATTGAAGGCAACAGAGGAATAGGACGCAAGAAAATGTCCTGGCTCCGAAGCATAAGGCAATGGACAGGGATTAACGACATACAATCTCTGATACACATTGCAAGAAACAGAGAGTTAATGGAAAATGTGATCGCAAACATCCATTAGTGGATTTGCATTTGAAGAAGAAGAAGATAAGGTAGGTGCCCGCTGGTATATATGGTATAGAAAAACGAAGTTATAGCCTCTAAAATATTGCTATTATTTATAAACTTGTATATTTCACTTGGAACTTTATCAAGACCTGTCGCTTTGCTATTTTTGATGATTGTATTGGTTTTATTACCTCAGATCGTGTTATTTGGGGTCAGTCGCAGTTAGAAATTTTCGGAGATGAACTACTCCTATCGCCTTGGTATATGTTCGTAACGTAATTTTCTCATTCTTTAAGTTTGTCCTCTAATTCAAATATTATTTTAGCATATTCATCACGTAGCAATGTATTTTGTTTCTTACTGAAGATACCAGACGCTTTCACTTTTTGCACATGTTAAACGTGTCATATCTAGTTTTAAGTTCGTTAATTTCATGACACTGTTTGGCTACATGTTGACTCTTTGCTTCTCGTATTTTACATCGAATTTCTTTTTGTATACCTTTATAAAGTGTTTCGTTACTTTTTGCTGAGCGGCGTTGTTCCATCAAATCCAATGTGTTTTCTGTCATCCAAGTCTTCTTTTTTAACTTTGAGTTGCCTTTTAAATTTCTCACACAGATTTCTTTTACTGTCGTTATGATTTTATTTAAGTCCTTATCGTCATTCTCACCGATATTTGAGGCGCTCAGAACAACAGTGGCCTAACCCACAAATTAAGCATTTTTAGATTAATATATCAATAAAAGCAACAATAAATCTTTCTATTAACAAGGGTCTACACAACCTACTTCAATATTTGGCTAAATGGTGCTACATAATTTGTGGCGCCATCCCATAACCACAATGTAAATACGAATGCAATTTTGCAAATTGCAATATTGCATTTAGCTCAAAACTTCGTTTTTGGGGTTAGGCCACTGTTGCTCTGAGCGCCTCATTTTCCCAAATTAAATTTTCATTTTCGTTGTCTTTGAACCGTTTCCTTAATTTTCTTGTATTGTAGTTGATTTATATCAATAAAAAATATATCACAAGGAAAAATTCCTGTATACCATAAATAACAAAAAATAAAAACCTTATCTTGTAAAAGGTATATTTAAAATCCCTAAAAAGGGCTGTATCACAACAAAACGTTTTCGGAATCAATATTCCATCATCAGTGTTATCACAGGTTTACATGCTTTAAGCCGCCAAAATGTACGGGTAAACACCCTTAAATTGATATTAAACAGTTGGGGTTACATTATATTATCCGATTTTAAGGGATGTTAAAAAAATATTTCCAAATTAACCCCTGGCATCACATGACATCAACGATATTGGTTGGGAAATTGTAGGTAGAACCTTACATGGCAGGGTACAACTGTTACAGAGTTGTCACCTAAACTCTGCCATATAAGGTTCGACCTACAATTTTCCAACCAATATGGTTGATGTTATGTGATGCCAGGGGTTAATCTGGAAATATTTTTAACATCCTTTAAAATCGGATAATATAATGTAACCCCAACTGTTTAAAATCAATTTAAGGGTTTTTACCCGTACATTTTGGTGGCTTAAAGCATGTAAACCTGTGATAACACTGATGATGGAATATTGATTCCGAAAACGTTCTGTTGTGATACAGCCCTTTTAGGGATTTTAAATATGCCTTTTACAAGATAAAGTTTTTATTTATATCAATATTTTTGTGAGACTTCTTTTTAATCACTTTCTTAATTTTAATTATCAATGTCAGCACCTGGATAAGTTTTAGCTGATGTGATGCAGTTTCTAAATCCATTTTTATTAGAATGAAGTCGTTTTGGTTCCTAATGATTTTGTCCTCTGATTCTGCATTTGATTTCCAGGTATAGAGTCTTCTCTATTCCCCCAAAATACTTTGGCGTTAAAATCTCCGAGGATTCGGGTTTTTTCTGCTACTTTAACAAAATCTAAAGCATCAGTAAGATCTTTCTAAAATGCTTCTAAATTATCTTCATCACTGGATGATGTTGGGGCATAAACCTGAATTAGGTTGGTAATGAACGGCTTTGAACTAAATTTCACTAGCATTACTTTGTCAGATAGAGGGATATAATTTATTACTGATTGAGCTAAGTGATTTGCTACTACGACGATGATTACGTTTCTCAATGGTTATAACTAAATGTGCCGGTTAAAATTTTTCACACTTTTTTCTTCAAATTATCAAAAACAACTTTTTTAAATTCGTGTAAGAATAAGAAGTGTAGATGTATTGAGTTGTTGAAAGATATTTTCACTGGGTTATTTGTAATTTTCTCCGTCACTGGATGTTTCTTTAGAGAATCTCCAAAGGCCTAAATTGTAGCTTTACTAGATTATTAATTCGGAATACGTTGGGAATATTTTAAATTGGTATTTAATCTCTATTCAAAATGAAATCGGCACTGAACCAATATCAGCTCAACTCAACGCCACCAGTTTCGACGGTGGTTAAGAGTATTTCTACTTTGTCTCGACTGGTTTTATGAATAATTTCCAAATCTCAAATCTGTGGCATCGATTAGGGAAAGTTTGTAGTCACTAGTGGAATTAAAATTAGGGTTCACTGATCCCAAGCTTCATTGAAACAGACTAACAATTATTTGGTATGAAGGATTACAAAGAAAATTTATTACCGCCACTTGGATCGTTCACTATAAATATACAGTGGGTGATCGTATTATTAGAACCACCTAATAGTAAAATTCAATGTTTTAGAGGAAGGGTATATATTTGCGCTCTATCATATATTAATGGATTTGTTTCCATTTGCCTGTCTTGTTATACTTTATGAAAGTGCAATAAATAGTCTGACAATAGTGGCAATACGCATGTGTGGCAATGCGTGACTCAGATTCCATTGTTTGTCAGTGCCACCCAGCCTAGCTTGCAACTCGTGTGCCTATTATTTTGCATTCTTGGTGTTTAGAGTTATAATAAACTTTGCGAATTTCCATTGCTCTCTAGTGATATTCAGACAGGACTATACTATTTTTTGTAAATTTAGTAAAAATTGCGCGTTCGTTATACTAGTGGTACCAGAACATCATGGGAAATCCAAAGACGTCTCACCAAGGAAAATAGTAGAAATAAAAACTTCAATATTCAATACTAATCACTCCAACAGAAACATAGCATCCATTTCTAAAGTTTCAAAGGCAACGTGGACCGTATAAAGAAAAAACTTACATACCATTATTAAACAAACGTAAAATTTTCTGAGGTGGCTCTAATAATATGATCACCCACTGTATTTATTTTTTGCTCATATTTGTGTATGTAAAATATTAATAAAAAGTATCTAAATAAGCGAAGATTTATTTTAAATAATGAGGTAAAATTAATTAAATTGTTTCTTTACCAAAAAATCTAAAATATAAGAAGGTAGTTGGAAATCTACAGTGTGACAAAGCCAAATCTTTAAGAAAAAATCCCGAAAAAGTTTGATTTATATTTTTAAATAATTATGATTTTTTAATACATAGTGACGTCATCTATCTCGGCGTGATGACGTGTGCTAACTTATTTAAAAGGCTATTACATTATCTATTCACTAATATAAACATTAACATAATTATTTGTACAAGGTATCAAAAAAATATTTTGAATTAAATTCAAAATGTCAAAATGTTCAATGTGTTCATGTAAATGTATTAATTTTTTTCGAATCTTGAGAAAACTAATAAATATTTTTGAAAAATTCAAACGCAAAATGAAAGATTACATTACATATTACCGAGGGCCGAAAGTCCATGAAAACTTCTATAAAGTTTATTTTAATAAGTTACAGAGGTGAAAATAAAAGGTAAACTTTTAATAAGTTACAGAGGTGAAAATAAAAGATAACATTTAGTGTCAATTTTAATTGAAAATATTTTATTCAAAAGAAACTTTTTATTTATACTAAGGGACTTTCGGCCCTCGGTGATAACGTAATCTTTCATTCTGCGTTTAAATTTTTCAAAAATAGATATTAGTTTTCTCAGGATTCGAAAAAATTATTACATTCAAAAAACATTGAAAATTTTGACAGAAGACATTTTTCGCCTTTTCCCGAAAATCAATATTTACCTATAACACAATATTTTTTTTGGTTTTCTGGGAGCAGTAAATGTTTTTTGAATTAAATGAATTACATACATTCTTATTTTTGTGTAAACTGATTTAATTAAAAAAAATTTTGGACACCCTGTTGTCCAATTTGCTGCATAATAACCTTCCAAATATTATATTAGCAAATACTTGAATAACCTTTCAAATGAGCTTTCATGTATTGCTTTCTGTAGTGCGTCTCCTCCTTCCTTCAGTAATTCCGATGCTACTTGATCCGATACCGGTGAATTATTGTTCTTTAATTTGTCTACTGCTGTTCTAATCTCAGCTATTGTTGGTGGACCCTTTTCTCTGTTGTCTGCTTGGTCTAATGGTATATCAGGGTTCGTCTCACTCCCATCTCCCTCAAGCTCCTCCGTAAAATGTTCTGTCCATCTTCTTAGTATCTCTTGCTGTTCTATCAATATATTATCTCTACACATCGTTGTTCTCGGTTTGAAATCTTTTCTGCTTTTGTTCAGTTTTTGATAAAATTTCCTTGTCTCTGTCGATCTACTTAGTTCTTGCAGTTCTTGAAGTTCTTTGTTCATATATTCTCTCTTTTTTCTTCGGTGAATTTTCTTTGCTTCTGTTTCAAAATTAAAACTTCTCCTGTTCCAGTGTTCCCGTACATCAAAGTTTGTCCGACTAGACACTGTTAATCTATTAACAAATTTTCAGCTTGCTATTAATCAACTTTCTTTTGGTACGCGGAAACCAGGCCTAATATATATGCCAAAAAATCATAATTTAAAAATAAAAATCGACCTGTTTCGGCGATTTTTCCTTAAAGTCGCCGGTTTATTAGTCCAAGTAATGAAGCTTAAAATAGGACAAAACCTCGCAATTTTTACAGAATGGATCGATTTGCTTGAAAATTTGAGAATAAGTAGTAGATAATCCAAGAATCAAAATCTATATGATGCCGAAAGGCGCTTTTACCATGGAGGTGGTTGCCACCCCATCTCGGGGGTGGAAATTTTTATATTTTGACCGCAAGAGTTGGTAAAAACATTCATTATAAGCAAGAAACGTTCTGTACATTTTTTTGATAAAATTAATAGTTTTCGATTTATTCGCTATTGAAAGTGTTAGTTTTATATCGAAAAAATTAATGTTTTTATTCAGTTTTCTGCTAATATCTCAAAAAGTTTTCATTTTATCAAAAGAACTTTACTTAACAAAAATATACCCTTTAAAAAATAAACAAAACAGGTTTTTTATTTTCTTTAAGACCAATAGTAATCGAGCTCTACTTTATTATACAGGGTGTCTGCGTAACTTGGAACCATATGGGAAACTTTTTCAATATGAATTTTACGAAAAAAAGTAATTCTTTATAAAGTGCTCTGCATAGTCTAAAACCTAAGATGCAATCATCAGATATTAAATTTTGTCAACAGTATACGAGGTATGTCAAAAAATATGAATTTTGCTCAAGAGCAAACTACCTTTATATTTCAAAATATCAAAAAAATTTGTAATGAAAAGTTATTTGTAGTTAAAAACCATATTCAAATATGCAATAACAGCCTTCTACTTGAAAAAAAAATTCTGAAATTTTCCTAAATTACCGATTCCGAACATCATTTTTATTTATTAGACATGTAATAACTCCTTTATTAATAATTTTAGGAAAAAAAGTTATTCTTCATAAAAATCTATTCATGATCTAAACCTCAAGATGCAATCATCAGTTATCCAAGTTTGTTAATTTTATACGAGGTGTGTCAAATAATATGAATTTAGAAAGAATTCTTTCTAAATTCAAATTGACACATCTCGTATAAAATTAACAAACTTGGATAACGGATGGTTGCATCTTGAGTTTAAGACCATGCAAAAATTTTTATGAAGAATAACTTTCTTTCCTAAATTTATTAATAGAAGAGCTATTACATGTCTAATAAATAAAAATGATGTTCGGAATCGGTAATTTAGGAAAATTTCAGATAATTTTTCAAGTAGAAGGCTGTTATTGCATATTTGAATATGGTTTTCAATTACAAATAACTTTTCGTTATAAATTTTTTTGATATTTTGAAATATAAAGGTAGTTTGCTCTTGAGCGAAATTCATATTTTTTGACATACCTCGTATACTGTTGACAAAATTTGATATCTGATAATTGCATCTTAGATTATAGAATATGCAGAGCACTTTATAGAGAATGACTTTTTTTCGTAAAATTCATATTAAAGAAGTTTCCCATATGGTTCCATGTTACGCAGACGCCCTGTATGTTTGCTCTTCTTCGTCAAATGCTATATATTGTAGTTTCAAAGTCAAAGGACGGGAAAACTATGCATTTTTCGAGGATAACTTCTTGAAACTAATTTAAAGTATTTAAAAATATGTATCTCCAGAAATAAAAAAAATCTCTAGTTAAAAAAATTAAGTGACTTATAATGAAAAGAATGTCAGTCCCTATTTTTATTCAGCAAAAAAGTGATGGTAAACAACCCCCTAATCACCACCCTAATTAAAATTTGTCATTGACCTGATTTGGTTTTCTTGATTTATGTATTGTTAATAGGTTCTAGAAGTTTGATGGGCTTAAAATGATCAATTTTTAAAAAAATTTAGTTGAAAGCGTATATAAGGAGTTTTTGTAGTTTGGCAAAAAATGCCATTTTCTTCAGAATAAAAAAATATCATCAGAGATACGAAAAAATATTTAAGTATGTATTTAAATACTGTAGCTTATTTAATTTCCAAGAACTTGGTTTGCAAAAATTTTTTTTACGCCAAAAATTTAGTGAGCTATTGAAAATTAAACCTTGTAATAACATGCAAGAACCACCTTTACTAACCCTTTCAAAGTCATTTATTTTTGCGATTGACCAGCTTAAAAAGATTTAATATTAATAGGCATAAATATAGACCTTGTAAAAACCTACAAAATTATTTTTTAACGATCTTTCTAAGATAAAAATAAAAAAATACGTTTGAAAAATCAATATATTTTACATTATATATTATTGTATAATGTAAGTTAGTGGTGTTTTTGGTTATTGGCCTTATTCATACTTCTTTATTTATATATTATTAATATATTCTAGAAGCTTGACTGGCTTAGAGTGATTAGTTTTTAAAAACCTGAAGTTTAAAGCGAATAACAAATGTTTGCAATTTGGTAAAAAATGCCATTTTCTTCAGATTAGGTAATTTAATTCCCAAGAACCTGGTTCGATAAAATTTGTTTTACCGCAAAAATTGAGTGAATCGTAAATGATTATACCATAGAAAAACATTGATTTTTTAGATATATAACTAACACTTTCAATAGCGAATAAATCACCAACCATTAATTTGATCAGAAAATGTATAGAACATTTTTTGCTTAGATTCAATGTTTTTATTAGCTTTTGCGGTCAAAATATAATAATAAATTTCCACCCCCGAGATGGGGTGGCAACCACCCCCATGGTAAAAGCGCCTGTCGGCATCATATAGATTTTGATCCATGGACTTCTTCCTCTTCTTCTTCTTCTGCTTCTTCTCCTTCTTCAGCCTTCAGTAATCCAACTTTGGACATAGGCCTACCTCAATTCAATCCAGTGTTGTCTATTTTGCGCCACCTGTTTCCAGTTGTGTCCTCCAAACTTTTTTATGTCACCGGCCCATCTCATTTGTGGCCTTCCTCTACTTCTTCTTCCTAACCACGGTCTCCATTGTTATATTTCGTGATTCCATCTTTTATCCTTCAGTCGGGCATTGTGTCCTGCGAAGCTCCATTTTAATTTGGCAGCATGGACTATCCACTACTTATTCTCAAATTTTCATGCAAATTGATCCATTCTGTAAAAATTGCGAGGTGAAAAGCTTTGCTTCCTGGACTATATGAAAAAATAATAAATTTATTCCATTTGGCTTTGTCACACTCTATACTGTGGTATTTTAGTGGTTTTACTACTGCTACCTTGTGTAAACAAACCTTACAATAATGTATATTGTCGATATATTTAACCGAACAATTTAACATATGCAACATTTCTTATGCATAAAAATCCCAACTTTAGTTACGATGATGCCTATTTTCATAGCTGCACTAGTAAGTAGTACAATAAGAAGGAGGAACATAATCCTTATACACCTTTAAAAACCATTGTGTCAAAAGTTTTCCGTTTGTTAGTACGTAAATATTAAAGTAAATTGTTTGTATTGTGCATTATAACTTAAAATAAAATTTATAAATTAAATAAAATTTAGAATAATGGTAAAAATAGTTGATTGCGTTTAACTAGGTAGGGTTAACCACCTTATTTTGGTGAATAGAGTAAATGATTACTTGTGAAATTATCATCAATATTCAGGTTGAAGCCGTAAGGGTGGCGGACGGTGAAATTTGGGTATCCAATGACGAATGTAGCGTTAAACGGTTACGACTCGAAGTCCCCATCAATCTTAGAGCCAATGGACTGAATTGGCGAACACAATTTGACAAGACCGCTGAAAACAACTGTTAGAATCAGTAGCGTCCGATGCGTGTTGACGTTGACGTGTGAAGGAATTTTTAAAATTTGGGCGTATCTTTATTGGAGCCTTCACCGAACCTTGAAATAAAATAATGTTTTTTTCACCAATTTTGAAAAAATGTGAAAACTTTGAATTTTCCACGTCCGTCTGTCTGTCCGTTAACACAACTCCTCCGTCATTATACCCGCTAGAATGACAAATGAGGTGTCAAATGAAAGCTTATAATCCAAGGATAGTAGATACTAAAGGTGAGAAATTTGACTTAGGCTGACTGTCCGTCTATCCGTCTGACCGCGAATATAACTCCTTCGCCATTATACCAGTAGAATTACAAATGAGGTGTGAAATAAAAGCTTATAGTCCAAGGACGGTAGATACTAAAGGTGAGAAATTTGACCTAGGCTGTCTGTGCGTCTCACAGTGGTCCAAAAACCCGAAAAGATGGCCAAAATTTGAAAGCTTTTTTTGATTTGCATGAAATTAGGCATCCAGGGGCTTTTGAGGTCGCTAATTACGAATCCGAAGTCTAAATTGCAAAAAACAAAATGGCGGATGTAATATGGCGGGTTTATGTATTTTAAATATATGTAATACCGTCGAAATTTGATATCCGGGATTTTTGAGGTTGCTGATTACGAATGCGAAACCAAAATTTCAAAAAACAAAATGGCGGATGCAATGGCAGATTTTTTATTCCAACGTTAAATTCGATTATTAATCATATGAAAGTCAAAACTAATTTTTACTTTATTTTTCAACAATACTGTACCTGACCCTGTTATCTCTGATTTTACCCTATGATACTGAAATAACTAAAGATCTAGAGTCATAACAACTACCTGAATGCTGCGGCATGATCTGTTTATTCTGCGTTGTTAACGATTCACATTGAAACTCATAGCACAGAGCGCTTGTACAAAAAATTCTCTCAAAACCAACGGGGCAGATAGGGGCAGCTAATTTTTTTTGAATCTTAAAGAGAGAAATATAAGCTAAAAGATGGTTGTAGTAACATCTTGGAATTCGATAAAATATATAATTATTTGCCTATCTGAAAATTTAATTTTTTCAAAATATATACTCTGGTATTTATTAATTTCAAGTTAAAATATACTAAATATAACACATACAGGGTGTCCAGAAACTCTACCGACAAACGAAGATAGAAAATTCCTCAGATAATATTAAGTCAATTTAACCCAATTCACCTAGTCCGAAAATGCGTCTTTGGGACGCTAGAGCTCTTTGAAGATGGCGCCATGTATTTAGTTTTTCTTAAATACCTCCAGAATGCTTCTATTTAGAAAAACAAAAATTGGTATGCATATTACTTTCCAGAGATGAATCGATTCCATCCATTGCGAATTTCTAGTACCGGTCATAGGCGTCCGTTTTGGGTAGGGCAACGGGTATTTTATCTCATAACTTTTTGTCTTTAACTTTTATGCATTTTTGACAATGGATTAATAAATTCTGAGGTATTCTAGTACTAGAAGGTACTCTTGCTATAAGTCGCTAGGACACACCGTTTTCTAGAAAAATTGATTTGAAAGATTTTCGTTTTTGAAATTTGAAAAAAAATCGAAAGAACTTTTTAACAAAAGACGAAGTATTTTACCAACATATAGTAAGTGTAACTTTTAGTACTCGAATACCGCATAATTTAATAATCTAGTGTCAAAAATGCTCAAAAATTCAAGACAAAAAAGTTATGCTATAAAATAACTGTTGATCTACCCAAAACGAACGCCTATGACCAGTAATAGAAATTCGCAATTAATGAAATCGATTTATTTCTGGACTATAAATAAATGTACCAGTTTTCGTCTTTCTAAACAGTGTTTTTTGAATTTTTTTTTAAATTCAAACAGCGAAAAATTTTCATATCGATTTTTCTAGAAAACGGTGTGTCCTACCGACTTAAAACAAGAGTACCTTTTAGTACTAGAATAGCTCACAACTTAATAATCCGGTATCAAAAATGCATAAAAGTTAAAGATAAAAAAGTTATTCGATAAAATATCCGTTTCCCTACCCAAAACAGACGCCTATGATCGGTCCTAGAAATTCGCAATGGATGGATTAGATTTATATCTGTAAGATAATCATGCGTACCAATTTTGATTTTTATAAATAGAAGCGTTCTGGAGGTATTTAAGAAAAACTAATTACAAGACGCCATCTTCAAAGAGCTCTAGCTCCCTTAGGAAAACTTTTCGGACTAAGTGAACTGGGTTAAATTATCTTAAAATTATGTGAAGAATTTCCTGTCTTCTTTTGTCGGTAGAGTTTCTGGACACTCTGTATACAAATATTTTGACATTATCGGCTTTTATTAAAGATGGATCCACGAATATCCTCCATTTTGCAGAATTGAATTTGCGCGCTTCGTTTTCGAGATACACGCACAAGACTGTGCGTATTAAATATTCGTTATTCTTAACTGCGCTTCTGTTCCGTAAGAAGGTCAACTTTGAACTGAACTGGAAATTCAGATATACGAGATATAGCTCTAGGGTTGCCAAAACTGCATAGGGAATTTAATTCTCTATTAGAAAATATAATAATATTCTCGAAACGTTAAACTTTTTTTTGTGACTTTTTTCCAGCTTTTCGGGATTATGGACTTCTGCGCGTCTGTCCGTCGGACCGCGAATATAACTCCTCCGTCATTATACCACGTATAACGACAGATGAGGTATATGAAAGCTTATAATCCAAGGATGGTACTAAAGGCGAGAAATTTGACCTAGGCTGTCCGTCCGACTGCGATTTTAACTCCTCCGCTCCGCCACTATACCAGGTAGAAGGACAAATGAGGTATCAAATGAAAGCTTATAATCCAAGGATGGTACTAAAGGCGAGAAATTTAACCTAGGACTTCCGGTTTTAGAAAAGCAACCAGGACTTCCGGTTTTAAAGTCACCAGAATAGTACAAGTGATATATTATTCGACGCGCCCTCGCAAGACGACAACAAATATATACTTTTGGTTTCATGACTGTCTGACCGTCTGTTTGTTAGTCCGTGAATACAACTCCTCCTTTATTAATATAGATAGAATGACAAATAAGGTGTCGAATGTAAGCTTATAAACCAAGGATGATGAGAAATTTGACATCGTTCTTCCGATTTTAGAGTTGAAACCGTAAGTACTAAGTCACCGGAATAGCGGCATAGCATAAGCAAGCCGTGCAAGTATCAATCGACGTGCCTTAGAAAGATGAGAAAAAATGTATAATTTTGGATTTAGTATCATTTCCAGTTAAAAAGTTCTAACCAGAAGTGCCATTATAGTCACACAAATAGTACATGTAAAGCATTAATCGAATCGTATTGAAAAGTTAAGCTTAAATCTTTAGTTTCGGCTTTGAAATCATTTCTGTTTAAAAAATGAAGACCCAAAGTTTAGTAGAAATGATTCAAAATTAGTAAAATCGTATATCAATCGACGCAAAGTTACACGAAGGGTCAAATATCGACTTCCAGTTCTACTTTCGATTACTTTGGGTGAAATTCTGGAACATGCGAAGTCCAGTTACTTGTTGTATTTTGATTTTTTTTTATTATGTCCTCCTGTAACGTTGACCAACAATTATACTGATGTTCATTTTGACTTGTGTTATTCAAAGTAGTAATCTGCTGCTACTTGGTTTACATTTAAAATATACATATTAAAATATTGAAAAATGTTATTTTCTTTAAAGTGTTAACAATCCAATAGCTCCACCGAGCAACATTGCAACTACCCACATGAAAATATTTCAGGAAATCCAAAAAGTTGCTTTTGTTGACGAATAATTTTTTGGCAGACATATATTTTTTGTGATCGGTTCATTGCAATCAACATAATGTTATTTTCTAGTACAAACTCTTGTATGACCACATTTAGTTAAAGTATGATCATTTTAAATGATTTTTATTACATAAAAATAGGTGAATAGACATGAATAGGTGAATTAAATTGCATGCTACGGCCTTGCAGTATACAGTGATGAGAGCGCTAATGACCGGCAAAATAACGCAAAAGATGGAAAACATAATACATTATGAAGTTAAACGAGATGAAAGTAGAAAAGGTGAAAATTATCGATATAAACGTATAAGTGAACATTACATTACATAGTTTTCCACCTTCAGACGTATCGAAGGGGGATGAAAACTGCCACTGTGACAGGAGAATTTTATAAAATACTCCTGTCAGAGATGTAAAAAGGTGGAAAACTATGTAATGCAATGATAGTTTATACGATTTTATCGATAATTTCCACTTCTACAAGTTCCATCTCTTTTTGTGTCTCAACTTATTATGTTTCCAACTTCTGCGCTATTTTGCCGGTTATTAGCGCGCCCATCACTGTATTGTTAGGTTTACTATAAATGTATTGGTTTGATAAAAAACTTCATACAAAAAATAGGAATTCTATTTAAAAAAATCATTTTAATTGATTTGTTTATTATTTTATTGCCAAAAGTCACTAAAGTCATTCATTATTGTACTCATTTGCCCTCAGTTGCGGCAGTAAAGTAACACTTCATTGTATTGAAAGAAGAATTTTACTATACCTATGCCGCGACTAATCAAATTAACCGACATTTAATGTATCTGATCGATGGCAGTAATCGATTATTGATTTGAGTAAACTTAAAATTTATTTACTTTAATTAATAGTAAAAATAAAATTTACGTTATTATTAATAAAATTTATGTCATCAAGTGAAATACTGTAGCAGTTTGCAATTATATATTCATACAAAATAAATCAAAACTTTCAAAATTTAGTAATTAGGTATTCAATATTGATAACAACTATCGATTAAACATCGAAACCAACCGTCATGCAAAAGCATTCTGTTATTGTTAAAAATACTGTCATACGAAATTTTTATTACGTCTAAAAAATTCTTAAATTTTTTAAGTTAGGTATTAATGCAAATAATGTGTAAACTTGCGTTTTTCTTAATTCGATTGTATATAGGACGGTGATAGAGATATTTACTGATAATTTGTAAGTAATTATATTTATTTATATTATCCACGATTTATCAAGAGAAAAGCAACTGCGCAAGACTATACACTCTATAAACAATGACGTAACTATTAATTTTATTTTTACTTTTTGGTATTATTTTAGGTATTAAAATTAGTATATTATTTAAATAAAAATACAACTAAACTGTTTAAAATTTATTTCTTTCGTTGAAATCATAATAGAAGTATAACTTTTTACGTGTGTACAAAGTACACACACTCTTTTTCATTAGAAGGATGTAACTAAGTATTAAGTAAGTGTTAATGTTTTTTATGATTGGTGATACAATTTTGTATATATCACGTCAATAAAGACTCTTTATCCAATTAGTCTGTTACTTGCCTCGCTCGCTTCGCTCTCTCTGCTCGTAATATCAGACTCGTTCGATAAATAGTCACCTTACTGGATTGGTACATAAATACCTATTTCCATACAGAAATTCGAACATTATTTTTTAAAAATAAACGTTTTATTTGAGTTGTACTTACATATAATTTTTTTCATAAGTAAATTTAGACATGATTATTCGTATGGGCTATTCCACGAACATACGCCTGTTTTGGATTACTTCGACAACGAATATTTTACTGTGCAACATAAGAAGTACGAAAGTAAATGGCGCTAATAATTATTCCAATAAACAACAATGTAATTTGCAATTTACTTTCGTTCTTCTTATTTTGCACAGTAAAATATTCGTCGTCGAAGTAATCCAAAACAGGCGTATGTTCGTGGAATAGAGTATATTCAACAACTTCTATTTGCTCATAAAAGTTAATATATGCATTTGTAATGTACTGACAAAACATCATGAGATCCTTTTTTCCCGCTCAAATCGACAATGTCTTGCTCTGATACAAATGCGGGACACTCTGAATACATACAGGAGCCCGTCTTCTGTTTAATCGTATGTAATTAAAGATTTTTGGCCAAAATGTGAGTGTTTTAGGGCTGAAGGACATTGATCTTATTCTAAGAGGATGATCTTTATTTTCTGGAACCATACGTACTTTGTGACACTGAACTCAATCTTTTCCAGCGATTCCAAACTATGCCAAGGTTTATAAAATCGTCTACGCTCATAACGAAAACTCAATCGCATTTGGCTGATTTTTTTCATTTGAGATTATCTCAACCCATTGTTTGTACTTTTTTTGGATTCTTCTGCTTGTTCAATGGAGGGAAAATTCCTATCACAGGGAAGGAAACCCTGTCTCGTTGTTATGGACTTCTAATCGACAGTGGTACAGAATTCACTCAGTATTAAGTGTGGCATAAACTAAATCATACCCAGTTGATATTTTGGCCTAAACACGGATCAGGCCACACATTTAGAGTTCTTTCCTGATTTCGTCTTAATTTTTTAAATTTAAGCTCGATATATTTAATGATGCAAGATGCTATTTCACCTAAACCATCCTTTCCAGTGCTCTAATTCCAAAACATGATGTAAGCTACGTTTTTCTCCTGTTCATGAATATCCAAATTGTAACATGAAAGTTATCTATAATAACAGACATTATTAGACGTGAGATTTGGACAAAATAAAACCTGTTGAAGTTCTATGCACAAGTAATCGCATTTTTCGCAATAACTTGTTAATAATTAAATATCAACGGCGAAATTTCTACAGGAAACGTATAGCTTTTCTTACTGTAGGTATATATTAACAGTAAATTTTGTGGCTATGGAAAAGTCCCGAAAAATAGTTATTTCCTTGACACTGATGGATATATTCGTTACAGATCAAAATATAACATAGATATTAAAAAAAAATATTATACCTAGTTATTAAGGTACCAAGGAAAATAACGCTTGAGACCTGACCAAAAGCGTTATTATCCATAATACCCTTGGTGCCTTCCACGTTTAATGTCTGACTAAATTTTTTTTATATGCAAAAAATTTGAATGAATTTTGAATTAATTGGTTTCCAAATAAGTACATTTACCAGCAATAGTCGTAACGTAATTGTGTTAACCATAGTGGTAGGGGAGCCCAAGCGGGGATTGTTGCAGTTACTCGAGCGCGTCAGATTATCATATGGGGAGAAACCTGGTGCCCTGCAGATGTACCTCTACCATATATTAGCTCTTAACACAGGGGAGTCCGTTAAGAGGGACCCGAAAAAAAATATATCCTTAAAATACTCGAAATTGTCAGATTAAGATAAGGTAAGTTAAGGACATGCAAAAAAGTGTATATTTCAAAAATTTGACTATTTAAGCGGAGCGTAAGGAAATGGGCGAGTTAAAAAGTTTCACAAAAAAAAGCGAATAATTCGCGAAATGAACGTCAGGATCAAAAAACTAAAAAATACTTGTTCAATATTTTTCAAAAATCTATCGAATCATACCAAACATGACCCCCCACGGAGAGGGGAGGGGGCAAATTTAAAATTTTAAATACAAATTCCGCGATATTTCGCAAAATTAACATTAGATTGAAAAACTGCAAAATACACTTAATCAATATTTTTAAAAAATCTATCGAATAGTACAAAACACCACCTCCCACGGAGTTCGGGTGAGGGGTTACTTTAAAATCTTAAATAGGAGCCCCAAATTTTTGTTCCAGATTAGGATGGATTCTTTACGTAAAAATTAGCAACTTTTGTTCGAAATATTTTTTCAAATTATGTATCATCATTCTCTTTGCCTTATCCCTATGCGGGGTCGGCTTCCCTAATTGCATTTCTCCACACAATTCTGTCTTGGGTCATATCAATGTTAATCCCCTTTACCAACATGTCCTGCCTTATCGCCTCCCCCCAGGTCTTCTTTGGTCTTCCTCTCCTACTCCTTCCAGGAATCTGCACTTCAGCTATTCTTCGTATTGGGTGATTAACGTCTCGACGTTGAACCTGACCAAACCATCTTAACCTATGCTCTCTCATTTTGGCATCAATTGGTGCCACACCTAGACTTCCCCTAATATACTCATTTCTAATTTTATCCTTCTTTGTCACTCCACTCATCCATCTAAGCATTCTCATTTCCGCCACATGCATTCGTTGTTCCTCTTTCTTTTTCACTGCCCAACATTCAGTTCCGTACATCATAGCCGGTCTTATGGCTGTTTTATAGAATTTTCCCTTCAGCTTCATTGGAATTTTTCTGTCACACAACACACCACTCGCTTCTTTCCACTTCATCCATCCAGCCCTAATTCTACTGCATGCATCTCCTAGGTACTTAAAACTATTGCTTTTCACAATCATTTCACCATCCAAAGATACCATTTTATTTGTAGTAGCTCCATCTTTAAATGAACATTCCAAATACTCTGTTTTTGTCCTACTAAGTTTTAAACCTTTTTCCTCCAGAGCTTGTCTCCACTGTTCCAGTTTTTGTTCTAGGTCTCTTTCACTATTTCCTACTAACACGACATCATCAGCATACATTAAGCACCATGGAATGTTACCCTGTAGTTTCGTTGTTATCTGGTCCACAACTAATGAGAATAAATACGGACTAAGCACAGAACCTTGGTGCAATCCTACTTTCACATGAAATTTATCAGTCTCTCCCACACCTGTCCTAACACTAGTCGTTACTCCCTCATACATATCCCTCACAATCTTTACATATTCACCAGGGACTCCTTTCTTATTGAGTGCCCACCACAGAATCTCTCGAGGAACTCTATCATATGCTTTCTCAAGATCAATGAATACCATATGAGCGTTTGTTTCTTTACTCCTGTATTTTTCCATCAATTGCCTTATAATGAAAATTGCATCTGTTGTTGATCTACCCTGCATAAAGTCAAATTGATTCTCGGATATTTCGGTCTCTTCACGTATCCGTCTGTCAATTACTCTTTCCCATATTTTCATGATGTGGCTAAGCAGTTTTATAGCCCTGTAGTTTGTACATTGTTGTATATCTCCCTTGTTTTTGTAAACAGGTACCAGTATACTGCTTCTCCATTCGTCTGGCATTTGTCCGACTTCCATAATTCTATTAAATAGACCTGCTAGCCACCTTGTTCCTGTCTCTCCCAATGCTCTCCATACTTCCCCAGGAATATCATCTGGTCCTACCGCTTTTCCTTTCTTTATTCTTTGAAGCGCTTGAGCCACTTCCTCGTTGGTTATTATGTATAGATGGCGCAATAATCGGAAAAAACGATTGTTGGAAATGGAAAATTAAATTAAAAATGGAAAGTCCCAACTGAAATGGAAAACTTTACTTAACTTTTTTTGGTTTTAGGACATACTCTTCACAACCCAATAGGTCCCCAAAGCGCTCGAGTGACTGCACATTTAGCATACTTCGCTCCCCTACTATAGTTTTACTTAGGTTGTTATTTGTCAGCTTGACAGTATTTAACTATCATGCCACTAACTATTAATTGACTTTGAAATCTTGTCATTATTTGTCAAATAATAATACCAACCGGCTATTAAATTATTATCCCTATGAAACAGCAAACATTAGTTGTTATAATGAATATAATTATTAGAGAAATAAACATATTAATTATTATTTTGTAATTATTATGTTAAACCGCGTACTACATAATATATTCAAGAAATCTTTCGCCTTCTTGGTCCATGTTTTCTTTTTAATTTTTCCTGTATTTTAGTCGCAGCAGTCCATATCTCTTGCTTTTCCTCATGATGTGAAAATAATCTTATTTTTAGCTAAACTTGTTATTAAATACCATTAAAAATGATACAGAATATTAAAAATACCACAAGAAAGTCACCTCTGAACAATTCAACATTATTCCTTTTATGTCTGTATAAGAACGTCACTGATATCTAAAAGATCATTTTCTCTCATGGAAAATACGTGCGAGTGTGTAATGTGGAGAAAATTGGTCTTTCTTTCGGAAAACATCGTTCTCATGGTTCAAATCACCCCAATAAAGATATTATTCGAAAAAACTAAAACAAAACTAAAACCAAGTAAGACAGCAATATAAATATATTGCAGAAAAAATGCAGAAAAAATAAGTAGAAATATTTAGAGTAACCACTATTTAAAGATGGAGTTCATTGACGCTGATTATACAGGGTGTAACAAAAATACAGGTCATAAATTAAATCACATATTCTGGGACCAAAATAGTTCGATTGAACCTAACTTACCTTGGTACAAATATGCACACAAAAAAAGTTACAGCCCTTTAAAGTTACAAAATGAAAATCGACTTTTTCCGATATATCGAAAACTAATAAGATTTTTTAATGAAAATGGACATGTGGCATTCTTATGGCATGAACATCCTAAAAAGAAATTATATTGAAATTTGTGCAGCCCATAAAAATTTTATGGGGGTTTAGTTCCCTTAAACCCCCCAAACTTTTATGTGCGTCCCCATTTAATTTATTTTTGTAGTACCATTAGTTAAACACAATGTTTTTAAAACTTTTTTGCCTCTTTCGATTAACCAGTTTTAATCGAGATGCGGCTTCTTTTTTAATATGTTTACATAAAAATTTTATGGGGGTTTTGTGCTTTTAAACCCTCCAAATGTTTGTGTACGTTCCAATTAAACTATTATTGTTGTACCATTAGTTAAACACAGTGTTTTTAAAAATTTTGCCTCTTAGTATTTTTCAGATAAGGCACCTTTTATCGAGATGTGGCTTATTTTTTAATATGGTTCAAAGTATACCTCAAACTGCAATTCATAAATAAATTTTCATATTATTACCAAGTCTCTCAAATCGTACTTACAGTACACACATACAGGGTGAGTTTTTATTACGGGATCGGCCGATAATTCCATTACGGTATAGAATATCGAAAAAAGTTATTTAGAAAAAATGTAGGCAATGATATTCTCCACGCTTGAAAAATATGTCCATTTCTACAGGGTGATCAATAACAGCGTGGTATATCAAATATATAATTTTTTAAACGGGACACCCTATATATTTTTTCATATTTATATTCCCCTCATAATTCTTGTTCATATAATATAGGGTTTTGCATTATTATACAGAGTATTTAACAAGTTATGACCATTTTTATTTCGAAATCCCTATGAGATTAACATCCTGTATATAAAGAAGTAATTCATAGACAATAATTTGTTTTATGTAGTAAGATAAACAATATACTGTAGTTTTTAAATCAGGTCTAATTGAAATCATCGACGAATATTTGTATACAGGGTGAACTACAAAACCAAATTACGATTTTCTCTATTTTTTTAAATGGATCACCCTATATTTTATTTCTCAAAAATATTGTATTTATTATACTCTTTGATTTTTATATAGCATTCCCTATATCTAAACTTATTACTTTCGGAGATATTTTTAGTTTTCTACAACTTTCGGGAATACATTCAATTTTTCTAGTAGAAATAAGTTAGTATTGAATGATAATTAAACAAAATTAATTTTATTCAATAAATAACTAACACAAAATATAAACCATAGCAATATGCAATGAATGTATCAATACATGTGATATTAAGGAATTATCATATTTCCCTAATATACAAGAATCATACAATTCCTACAAAAAAATGTAGGTATCTTGTGTATAATAAAATTACAAGATTATTTTTATTTAATAAACAACTCACACAAAACATAAATCAAAACAATATACAACTAATTTAATAGTTTTTAGATTATTATATCAACAGCATTCTATATAAAAAACCTTGTATACCAGAAGCATCCAACAACGCTTGATGATATGAAAAATAGAATAAAAGAAGCTTTTAATAATATTGACTTACAAAAATGTTAGACATGTGGCTGGGTCATTTGAATATCGGTTACAAAATTGCATAGACGTTGAAAGTGGTCATTTTCAACATTTACTTTGAACTTATATCCTTAACATCACATTAATTGGTACATTTATTAAATTTTGTTATGGTTTATTATTTTTTTGTTAGTTATTTATTGAATGAAAATATTTGTTATATTATTACATAATACTTAATTGTTAAGTTATTTATATTTATAAGAATTGAATGTATTCCCGGCAAATGAAGAAAACTAAAAATATCTCAGAAACTAATACTTAAGTTTAGGTATAGGAGATGCTATATAAAAATGAAAGAGTATCGTAAATACAATATTTCAAAAAAAAATAAAATATAGGGTGATCTATTAAAAAAAAATTGAGAAAATCTTAATTTTGTTTTGTAGTTTAAAAGTACTTATTAAAATGAATGTTCTACTAAAAAATTCTTGGCTTAGAATGCTGTTGATATACCAATCTAAAAACTATTACATCAGCTGTATATTGTTTTGATTTATGTTTCTTGTAAGATATTTATTGAATAAAAATAATCTTGTTATATTATTGTATATAATACAAAGTTTTTTTTGTAGGAATTTTACGATTCTTGTATATTACGGAAATATGATAATTTCTTAATATCACATTTATTGGTATATTCACTGCATATTGCTATGGTTTATATTTTGTGTTAGTTATTTATCTAATAAAAATAATTTTGTTTAATTATCACTCAATACTATCTTATTTCTACTAGAAAAATTGAATGTATTCCCGAAATTTGAAGAAAAGTAAAAATATCTCGGAAAGTAATCAGTTTAGGTATAGGGAATGCTATATAAAAATGAAAGAGTATATTAAATACAATAATGTTGAAAAATAAAATATAGGGTGATCCATTTAAAAAAAATAGAGAAAATCGTAATTTGGTTTTGTAGTTCACCCTGTATACAAATATTCGTCAATGATGTGAATTGGACTTAATTTAAAAACTACAGTATATTGTATATCTTATTACATAAAACAAATTATTGTCTACGAATTACTTCTTTATATACAGGGTGTTAATCTCATAGTGATTTCGAAATAAAAATGGTCATAACTTGTTAAATACTCTGTATAGTAATGCAAGACTATATATTATATGAACAAGAATTATGAGGGGAATATAAATATGAAAAAATATATAGGGTGTCCCATTTAAAAAATTATATGTTTGATATACCACGCAGTTACTGATCACCTTGTAGAAATGGACATATTTTCCAAGCGTGGAGAATATCATTGCCTACATTTTTTTTTAAATAACTTTTCTCGATATTTTATACCATATTTGACAAATTATTCAAAATATCTCAAAAAAACTAACTTTTCGAAAAAGTACTAAGGGGCAAAAAAGTTTTAAAAACATTGTGTTTAATTAATTGTGCCACAATGATAATTTAATTGAAACGTACACAAAAGTTTGGGGGGGGGTTTAAGGGAACAAAACCCCATAAAATTTTTATGGGGTACACAAATTTCACTATTATTTTTTTTTTCAGATGTTCCTATCATAAGAATGTCACATGTCTGTTTTCAATAAGATACCTCAACCTCAAACAGTGTTCGATCTATTGAAAAAAATCGATTTTTATTTTGTAACTTCAAAGGGCTGTAACTTATTTTTAGGTGCACATTTGTACTAAGGTAAGTTAGTTTCAATCGAACTATTTTTGGTCCCAGATTATGTGATTTAATTTATGACCTGGCTTTTTGTTACACCCTGTATTTACTGTTGTAACTTTATAATTTGTATAAACTGGCCGCTGTTTTAAAACTGAGTGAAATCTTTTAAATAGTAGTATTACTTAATCTAAACCGCTGGATCTATACTTTTGATTATCAAGTTTATTTTACTGATGTGAAAATTTAATGCAGTGGAAAAATTATTTTGTGATAGCTTTCTTTGAAACATATGATACTATTAAATATATTCGACAGGATTCAATCCTATTCGATTTTGTTTAATTCTGTTTAGTTTTATTTAATTTTATTAAATTTTAATAGAAATTACTTTTATTTACCTATATGGTTGCAGCCACCCCGAACAAAATCAACAATAGAAAATTCTGCATCTATATTTAGTTTTACCACAAAAAATGTGTCGTTCTATATTTTTCGATAAAACTAAACAAATAAACCCATATAGTGTTAAACCAGCCCGAAGCCAGTGAATAATTAATAATTTGGAATATATTTTAGTTTAGTACAAAATCATTGGACACACTACATATTTTGAAAAAAAAACAGAACAAATAACCCCTTTAGGATTAAAACCACCCCGAGTTCAGCCAATAATATTAAATTCGGGATCCGTACTTATCATAAAAAAATAATGCACTATATTTTATGGACAAATTGAACATATCAACCACTGTAGGGTTTAAATCACCCCAAAGCCACACTTAGAAAATTTGGAGTCTGTAAATAGTTTTAGTACAGAAACATGATTCGTACTATATTTTTTGAAAAACTGACCAAATCAACCACAAAGTTTTGAAAATACCCCGAAACCAACCAATATACATATGAAATTCGCAATTTTTTAATTCGGAATAGTTTTACCATAAAAACATGTATCGCACCGTATTTTGTGATTGAATTTAAAAAATCACCCCTAGAGGGTTGAAACCACCCCAAAGCAAGCCAATCATAGAAAACTTGCATTCTATAATTAGTTTTACCATAGAAGATGATATGTTTTTATTGTGGTAAAACTAAAACGTATCGTACTTTATTTTTGGGAAAATCTGAATAAATCAACCCCTGTAGGGTTAAATTACCCAAAAACGAGTCAATCCCGCCAAAACCGTCCCAAGAATTAAAATTTGGGATCTACATTTAGTTTTAAGTATAAAAACATCCGTCGCACTATATTTTTTGAAAAAAATTAACAAATCACCCCTATGGGGTTGAAACCACTCCCCATGATAGAAAATTGGGAATCTTTATTAAGTTTTAGCATAAAAATATGTGTAGAACTTGGTTTTTGGGAAAACCTGAATAAATCCATGAAACCACCCCAAATCCAGGTAATTACATAACATTCGGGATCTATACTTGAAATCATCCTGAATCCAGTCAATCAATAGAAAATTCGGGATCTGTACTTAGTTTACTACGGGAATTTAAAATAGGTGTATACATAGACATGTGCATTATGGTATTCCGCAAGATTCGTGACTCGCGTCACGATTTTTAAATGACGTCAAATACGATATAATGTCGTCAAAATTCCATACCGAGCGATAAGAGATATTCACTTCAAAAACATCATGATATCAAGTCTGTTATAGTCACCATTATTCTCTTTACCTTATCCCTATGCGGGGTGGTCTTCCTAATTGCATTTCTCCACACAATTCTATCTTGGCTCATATCAATGTTAATCCCCTTTACCAACATGTCCTGCCTTATCGTCTCCCCCAGGTCTTCCTTGGTCTTCCTCTCCTACTCCTTCCAGGAATCTGCACTTCAGCTATTCTTCGTATTGGGTGATTAACGTCTCGACGTTGAACATGACCAAACTATCTTAACCTATGCTCTCTCATTTTGGCATCAATTGGTGCCACATCTAGACTTCCCCTAATATATTTATTTCTAATTTTATCCTTCTTTGTCAATTATAGTAGGGGAGGAAAGACTGTTATAGTGGGGGAGAAAAGTATGCTAAATGTACAGTCACTCGAGCGCTTTGGGTTGTGAAGAGTAGGTTCTAAAACCAAGAAAAGTTAAGTAAAATTTTCCATTTTAGTGGGGACTTTCCATTTTTAATTTAATTTTCCTTTTCCAACAATCGTTTTTTCCGTTTATAGTGCCATTTATCCATAATTCGAAAAAATGTTTCAAATAAAAGTTACTTATTTTTACGTAAGAAATCCGAATCTGCAATAAAAAATGGGGGCTCCTATTTAAAATTTTAAAGTAACTCCCCACCCCACCTCCGGGGTCGTGTTTGGTGCCATTCGATAGATTTTTCAAGCATACTGAATATGTGTATTTTTCAGTTTTTCGATCTGATGTTCATTTCGCGAAATATCGCGGGATTCGTATTTAAAATTTTAAATTTACTCCCCACCCCTCTCCGTGGGGAGTCTGGTGTTTGGTATCATTCGATAAAATTTTGAGAAATACTGAACACGTATTTTTAGTTTTTAAATCTATCGTTGATTTCACAAAATATTCGCTTTTTTCTTGTGAAACTTTGTGACTCACCCATTTCCTTACGCCCCCCCAAATCGTCGAATTTTTGAAATATACATAATTTTGCATTTACTTAACTTACCCTATCTTAATCTGACGATTTCCAGTTTTTGAAGGATAGATTTTTTTTCATCCCCCTCCCTTAACGAACTCCTCTGTGTTTAGAGCCAATATATGGGGGAGATACATCTACACATCTACAGGGTACCAGGTTTCTCCCCATATGATAATCTGACGCGCTCGAGTTACTGCAAAAATCCCCGCTTTAGCTTCCCTACCATTATGATTATGGTGTTATACATACTTTTAAATTTTAGAATTCTGACGAACAAAACTTTGATAAAGTAATTTATATTTTTTGTCATTCCTATAATTATCCATGTATAATATTTTTTTTCTACAACCGTGTTGAAAATGCAATTTTTAGCACTCCATATGAGCGTTAAAAATGCTACTTTAAGGCACTAGTGTTTTAAAATATTTTTAAGGCAATGCAGTTCGTATTGACCGTATAGACAATTTTGATGTAATGTCAAAAAAATATAAAAATATAATGTCAGTCACGTTCAAGTAAAAGTTTTTGTAGATATTGTCCTGTAATTAAGTTTGTAGAAAAAATATTGTATGATATGCGTGTTAATAAGTACATTTTTAAGGCACTCATGTGAATTGCAGAACTCGCTATGCTCATTCTGAAAACTTTCACATGCGTGCCTTAAACGTGTACTTTTAACACTTATATCATAAATAACAATTCATTATCCTTAAAAACACACAAAGCAAATAAAAATTGATGAAATCTTGAGTTCATGTTGTGACTGGCTGATTAACACAAAGTCCATGCCATTAAAAAAAAAATGATATCTTGAGTGAGCCACGCAGAGAAAAAGGAAATGTTGGTTGCATATTTTAAAGAGACAGTGTGTTTCCGACGAAAAATGGCAATTTTTGCATATTTGTGTGCACAATACGACTGCCTGCGGGTATACAACCGTTAACCTATGTCGATGTTTTGTATGTATTTTTTAAACAGTGGCGCGCACTAAAAATATTTTTAGTTGAAGTTCCAATTATTATTTTTTTTTTTGAATTGATATTCTTAGTCGAATTCTCACCGACACTGTTTAATATAAGGTCAGGTGAAACTAGAATAGAACAAGAAATCTATAGATAATCTAATCTAATAGTTTTAGAAAGATAATCTACAATTTTAGGACTAGTATGGGTTTAAGTTTATTTGATATACTACAGTTATTACGCATATTATGAATCCGAAAATTGTAGTTTGCCTTTCTAAAACAGTTTTAGTTTCATCTTTAATGTTCGATTACGAATTCTTTTTGATAAAATCGGCATCACCGCGCTAAAAACTTTCATAAGGACTGCATTGCCTATGTTCCCTATACTGTAAAGTCAAGGTAGGACGCACTATAGTCCACATTTTTTGGTTTTTCTCTAACTCCTAACTTAGCACACTCTACTCAGGTAGGACGCCAGTCAAGTCGAGGTGGGACGCAACATAGTCCACATTTTTTGGTTTTTGTCTAACTCCTAACTTAGCACACTCTACTCACTTACATAAATTATTGAGAGTCTCTGTTTTTTTTATATACTTGGTTTTCTAGCTCTTTTTTTCACAAAAAAAAGTTTTTTCTAATTTATTGAATTATTTTATCAGATTCTCAATGATCTTTATTATTTTTTCGTCGTTAATAAGTCTACCTAAATGAATAAAGTTTCTTACCTTTTCTAGTTCTTGGCCTTCTATGGAAATTGTATGTTTCTTTTTTGAACCTGCACCATCATCCATTTTTTTCTTTTGTCGCTATTTAGTTCCATGTATGTTGACTATTAAAGTGCCATTATAAGAAAACCCTTGTTATTATAGTGTACTGGTAAAGAATCATATAAGTCACGTGTAAGGAGTTTAAGTGAACCCTTATTCTATTAAAACTATCGGTATAGCAAGTTTTTTTGAAAAGTTAAATAATATTAAAAAAAACATTGTAGATTACACTAACGAATTTTTTATTTGTCTACATCTATCAAATATTTATTCAACGACATTTTTGAAAGTGAAAACTTATGTTATCGTTGTGCGAGATAAGTTTTATGAAGAATTTTGGATGTATATTGGATTAAAAATAGCATTATAATAATATAGTATGATACAATTGATCCAAAATATGGCAAAACCCAAACATTCAAAGTGAAAGTTATCCTCCAAAACCAAATTGTTCTATATGGTCCACATAATGTTCAGAAAAAAGTCACACCATTTTAAGCGTCGGGTTTGGGGGGAGGGGGGATATGGGAGAAATCGGTAAAGTCGTAGTAGTTTACGTTTTTCGTCAATATTTCTAAAAATTTGCGGTTTAGCATGAATATCCTGTTGTACAAAAATGTTCTACATTAAATTTTAAATAAAAAAGGCCCTATGCATAATCCTTCTAAACTGAACGATTCCAAAGTAACGGAGGTAGTATATTATAATTGGTCCAAAAAAGGCCTAAACCAGACATCCAAAGTAAAAGTTTTCGTCCAACACCAAATTGTTCTATAATATATATATTAGTAATATAATTCCATATTATGGTCCACATATTGTACAGTAAAAAGTTACACCATTTTGTACGTCCGGTTTTTGGGGGGGGGGGGGGCGAAGTTGTGCGAAGTAAATAGTAGTTTTTTTTACGTTTTTCGTCAATATTTCTTAAAATATGCGATAGCGTAAACAATGTTTACATTACTACAATGTTTAAATTGTTATAAAATCAACGCTTCCAGTGTTACGGTGGGTGAAACGTGGAGGTTTTCGATACTTTTTATATTTTTTGGGCAATTGATGATGATTTTGGATGGTAAGTTTGACGTTTCTTCAAGGGCTTAGCACTAATATATCATCGGCCAGTAAAATAGCAAATTTTATTTACAAAACACAATCCTGTTAAAGAAAACTTCTTTCATCAGCAATAATATTAAAAATTCCCCGAAAAAATATAAAAAGTAAAACATAAAAGAAAAACTCTACCTTTTACCTCCGTATAGAACTTTTCACCAACAATTATGTATAGGACCTTTTTTTTTAAATTTTATGTAGAATATTTTTTTGTAGAACATTGTTTACGATAAAGCATAGTTTTAGAAATATTGACGAAAAACCTAAAAAAAACTACTAATTTACCGACTTCTCCCCCATCTCCCCCCAAACCAGATGTTCAAAATGGTGTAACTTTTTACTGAACAATATGTGGACCATATTGAACAATTTGGTGCTGGAGGAAAACTTTTACTTTTGATGTTTGGGTTAGGCCTTTTTTTGGACCAATTATACTATACTACCGTTTATTTTAGAAGGATTGTGCATGGGCCTTTTTAATTTCAAATTTAATGTAGAAAATTTGTGTAGAAGGTTGTTCATGCTAAACCGCACAGTTTTAGAAATATTGACGAAAAATATAAAAAACTACGGATTAAACGATTTCTCCCCCTCTACCCCCCAAACCCGACGATCAAATTGGTGACTTTTTTCTGACGATAATGTGGACCATATAGAAAAATTTGGTGTTGGAAGATAACGTTTACTTTGGATGTCTGGGTTTGTGTCTAGTTATACCTTACGAATAGGCTTTTTGGAGTTTTTATAAGAGGATTCTATGTTAATGGTTAAGTTAACGTGGCTGTTAACCTTATATTTTAACAGTCCCTTGTTAAATAAATCTGCACGTTGTTCTCCGTAAATTACTTTCTGAATGATTCGTGATAAAAGGAAACAAATTTGGCTTATTTTTTACTACTTCATAACAATTCCAGAAACGTTTATTTTAAAATTATATTCTGGAAACAATAATAACTTAAATTTATTATTGTTATTTTTGTTGTTCTGAAGCTATTTTCTTGTGGCATTTTTGCCATTAACTTATTTTGATGGGAAATAAGCCATAACTTTCATCAGATGCTGACAAACACCACTAGAATTTTAAAAAATTTCCCAAGCCCACTGAATAATTCTGTCGTTTTACAAGTTACAAATTTAGCGCTAGTCGAACAAATAAAAAGTATTATACGACTTAAATTATTATAGTTTTTTTTTATTAATTTTTGTCAGTATTATATCATTATATTTAAATAATAACTCATTCTTATTTGTTCAAGATAATGTTAGGTTATGCATTATTCCGCAGACTACTTAGTAGAATAGAACTCAACTATTAGATATACAGTTGAGCGATGAAAAACTTACTTATAAACCAGTATTGCCGTAAAATCAATAAAACACTGAACAAACTTTTTTCTGTCGCTGTTTTCCCTAATTAGATATCAGAACTTTTTTCCGTTCGAACACCGGCCATTAACCATATTGAAAACTTCTTAACCCAATACCAAAAACACCCTATCGCTCTCCCTTAACTTTTAAATTCAATATTTCACTACTCAGCTAACCGGACGTGACACTTTATCTATCTATATATACATATATATTCAAACACTTTTGCCAGAGATACAAAATTTCAGAATGAAGAATGATCGATTTTGATTTCCAAATGGCGGTTCAGAATACTCGGGGGTGTAGTTGGTCACTCGGATTTGGAAATTTTATCTCCCCTTGGTCTAAATAAGAACGCGGTTTTTCACTATTTTTATGGCAGCCGCAAATATGCTGCAAATTGATTTCTTTGAGTGTAATAAACAAATATAAAAATATTTCCTCTTTTTTCTGATCTTTAACATTTTAAAATATTTTATTCATCTCTTCCGAAATAGTTTCACATACTTTTTTTACAATATAGGTTTTTGGCAGTATCTCAGAATAGAGAAAAAACTAGTTAATCATGTTAACATTACCATGTTACGTTATTTATTGTTGTCCTCAAGTGAGGTACCTCTAGGAATAATTTAGTCTAGGCGCCAGAGGAGTCACCGTGTCCTTTTTATTCTGGTGGATTTTTGGCTGCTGATTACGAATTTCGAGGGTAGATTTCGATACGAGTGGTCAAAAAATTGTTATAAACAATTTAAGTGTTTATAACTTGTTTATAAGACTCTGGCTCATAAACTAAAAGATATAAAAAAGAATGTTTTAAATAAAATTTATTCGTTAATAAAAAACGAAAAAAAAAAAAAAAAGTTCACTAAACTTAAATCCAACAATTAAAACTCAAGATATTGTAAAATTAGTACACAATGCAAATTGCAAATTGCAAAATAAGTATTTTTCGAAGATTTATTCATTGTGTTTCAAAATGTTATGAAAACTGCAGGAAATATGAAAACTGAGTTGTAAAAAAATAGAATTTAAAAATTATGTTTCCACAAGCTTTGCACAATATCGCTTACCTGGAAATCGGTGATGTTTAGGATATGGTAAACTTGTAGATCCAATGGGTGACTCAATTCTGGACTCCTTCCATGGAATTCGCGATGCACGTGGAACGCGGGACGGTACCGTCAAGATCACGAAAGGGAGTACCTTTTTCGTTGAAAGCTTGAATCGAAATCACAGTAGTGGTACCTTGTCCTTAAAGTACTTAACGCATGTCCAGTTTTATACATGCGTACCGAAAGCGATAAGCTTTGAGCTTGTGGATAATTTTAAAAATTGACATTAAGCAGGTTATTCCGCGTCATTTTACAGGGGGCATACCAAAATAACTAAATATAATTAAATTGTCTAAAGCTTATTCTACCCGAAAATAAATAAATAGTAGAATCATAGCAATATTAAAATAAAGAAATAAGGATTCCCGAACACATTGTAACTCGGTTTCTACGCATGAAATTAGCCTTAGAAGGTCTTATTTTAAAGCATTGTTAATAGGTTTCCAAACAAATTTTGTTAAATTACTTTATCTTCATTTGTTTTAAAGTTATAATCGTTTAAAATTGTAATTTTCTTAAAAAAATTGTACATTAATTTGTTTATAAGGGTTTCAATTAAATTTAAGCTTTAAACATTTATACTTTAATTAACAATAATGATAGAAGAGCTCAAAAGGGATAATTTGAGCTTAAGAAAATGTTCGTAAGTTTATTTTTGGTCAAGATATCGATATTTTAATGGCGCGCTATGAGGCGCAACATCGGCTCACAGTCAAGTATTTTTCGAAGCTTTATCGATCGTAACTCGGCTTCTACGCATGCAAATGAGCCAATATGTGATATGTGATATCCATATTAAAAATGGATCGAGTTATGATGCAGCATCATCATTTCATATAAAACGAGCATTTATGTTGTGGCAGCATAAACACAATTGACGTGCCTTGATGATCTGCAAAAGAACTAGATCCACTTTATATGGATACTATGCACTATCCACTTGATATCTATATGAAATAGATTATATCTATATCATATAGATAATTAGACTCTGAAGACCCAGAAAGTTTTAGTTTTACTGCCTATAATAACAGACTTAGTACCACGATGTAACTGTAAAAATTGCTCTAAGAACTTATACAGATGTAAAAAAGCTGAGATTCCCTGTATATCTCGTTTCGGATGCATGAAACAAAAAGTTTGTAAACATAGTATTAATAAATAATATCAACTACTTTTTAGTTCTATTTCTGAAATATTAGTTTTTAGTGTTTTTTTTTTCTCTCATTTGGTACAAAAAATAGAAGACAAAGTAAATAGAATGAAAGGTGATACGAGGTACAGTATGATGACTTAATTATAAGAAATGTATGATAAAATTTTATTAGTATTTTCAAAAATGAGAGATGAAGATAACGTATATATACATAGAAATTATAATTTGAATCGAGAAGTTGGCATGTGAACCTTTACGCGGTGAGCCGATCTTGCGCCTCATAGCGCACTATTCAAATATCGATATCTTGGCCAAAAATAAACTTACCAACATTTCCTTAAGATCAAAATGTTCCTTTTGAGTTCTTCTATCATTATTGTTAATTAAAGTATAAATTTTTATAGCCTAAATGTGCTTGAAACCCTTATAAACAAATTAATGTACAATTTTTTAAAGAAAATTATTACTTCAAATGGGTATAACTTTAAAACAGATGAAGATCAACTAAATTTACAAACTCTGTTTAGAGGCCTATTAGCGAAGCTTTAAAATGAGACCCTATAATTCTCATTTGCATGCGTAGAAGCCGAGTTGCGATTGATAAAGCTTCGAAAAATACTTATTTTGCAATTTGCAATTTGCATTCTGCACTAATTTTACAATACCTTGAGTTCTAATTGTTGGATTTAAGTTTAGTGAACGATTTTTTCTTCGTTTTTTATTAACGAACAAATTTTATTTGAAACACTGTTTTTTATCTATTTAGTTTATAACCCAGAGCCTTATAAACAATTTATAAACAATTAAATTATTTATAACAATTTTTTGACCCCTCGGATCGAAATCCACCCTCGAAATTCGTAATCAGCAGCCAAAAATCCATAAGAAACCGTTGAGTTTGTCCATCAGAATTGAAAAGGACACGGTGACCTCTATTTGGCGCCTAGACTAATTAAAATGATCGAAAACATCTACCAGAAAAACACAATAAAAGTAAAAGTGGAAGATGAACTACTAACTGACATAATTGAAGCCGGCAATGGGATAAGTCAAGGGGATTCCTTGAGTCCTGTTCAACCTGATCATGGACAAAATAATAAAAAAATTAAGAACTAAAAAAGGATACCAAATGGGAGAAAAACAACTTAAAATAATCTGCTATGCAGATAATGAAATACGTACTAATCTCCCAAAGTGAAGATTTACAACGTATGCTGCACCAATTTAACACCCGTGTTGAGCTGGCCCCCCCCCCCACTTGCAAAAATTAAAAAACAAATAGCCCTGATTTATGAGCTATTTATGAGCTCTCATATTCCGCAAACTAAAAATTTTGAGCTCGTTCCACTGAGCAGGAATTTAATACCCTAGTGGAACTATACCACTAATACCACTACTTAAAAATAGGAATATTGAATCGGTTTTTGCGGCAGAATTACGAGCTATTTATGAGCTCTTGAAATTATATAGTTTCGATTTTTGAGCTCATCCCCTTCACCCCCAAACAACCCTTTAATTGATTTAACTTAAGAGAAAGATGCTGAGAAAACTTAAAATATATCGTATTGCGAATATAATTCCTATAGCTTATATACTCTAAGAATAAACTATTAAATCAAGAGCATTTCGATTATTGAGCTACAACCCCTTCGCCAGAAAACCACCCTA
Source organism: Diabrotica virgifera virgifera (assembly GCF_917563875.1). Classification (NCBI taxonomy): domain Eukaryota; kingdom Metazoa; phylum Arthropoda; class Insecta; order Coleoptera; family Chrysomelidae; genus Diabrotica; species Diabrotica virgifera. The sequence continues at coordinate 182,838,635 of NC_065444.1, read as the reverse complement.
TCTTCCCGGCTTAAGAGAAAGTTGTATTTAAAATGCGTTAAACTAATTATTTAGCGACTACATATTATTTAATAATTTATAAGCTTCCAAATTACGCGCATTTAGATCAGTAAATTGCAATTTATTTTATATAGTGCAGTCACTGAAGGTAAAAATCAACGATTACCTTCATTTTCGGTGAACCTTCATCGATTTTCACGAAAATTGGTCAGTGGTTAGAGGATACGTCAAGAAACAAAGGTGACATGGTACCACCTTGCGCCTTTACTCTGAGGGTGGATACCGCCCCTTCTCGGGGGTGAAAATTATTTTATAAAAAATAAATGCACAAATCAATAAAAGAACAAATTAAAAGCAAAATTTATTATATAAAGTTAATAAAATAAGTCAATACTTTTTAAGTTATTAAAGATCAAAGATTTTAATTATTTGTGAAAAAAATGCATGTTTTGAAGAGGTTTTTTGTAAATCACTGAAAAACTTTAAGTTTTTACAAAAAAGTTAATAGTAGTTTAATTCGTATAGCTTATATTCTAAGAATAAACTCTTAAATCACGCGTCTTTCGATTATAGAGCTACAACCCCTTCGCAAGAAAACGACCCCATATTCCCGGCTTAAGAGAGAGTTGTTCTTAAAATAATTTAAATTAATTATTTGGCGACTACATATCGTTTAATAATTTATGAGCTTGCAAAATATACGCATCTCAATTATTGAATTGCCATTTTCTTTCTATAGTGCAGTCACTGAAGGTAAAAATCAACTAGTACCTTCGATTTCGGTAAATCTCCATTCATTTTCACGAAAATTGGTGAGCGGATTTTGATACTATCAACTTTTTCTGCATCTTATTTTTCATAGGTATTTCTAAGTACTTTGACAAGTATTTAGTACCTAAGTGTTATAAAATGCATCTCTTTCCCGTTATTTAAGCTTGAACCCTTAGATTTTAACAGTCGCGGAAAAAAATATACATTTAATTACCAATAACTTACTTTAAATTAACATTAAAGGGTTTTTCAAGTAAGCAATTTATTATATTTTTTATTAGCTTCAATTTTAGTGATGAAAACTTTTTTGTAAAAACTTACAGTTTTTGAGTCATTTATGAAAAATCGCTCTAAAGCATGCATTTTCTTTCCAAAAATTAAAATATTTGCTCTTTAATAACTCAAAAAGTATTATTTATTTTAATCACATTATATAACAAATTTTGCTTACAATTTGTCCCTCTCTCGATTTGTGGGGTTATTTTTAATAAAGTAATTTTCACTCCCGAGAAGGGGTGACATATACCCCAGGCTAAAACCCCAAGTTGTTATTGTCAATTCGTGAAAATAAATGGAGATTTACCGAAATCGAAGGTACTAGTTGATTTTTACCTTCAGTGACTGCACTATAGAAAGAAAATGGCAATTCAATAATTGAGATGCGTATATTTTGCAAGCTCATAAATTATTAAACGATATGTAGTCGCCAAATAATTAATTTAAATTATTTTTAGAACAACTCTCTCTTAAGCTGGGAATATGGGGTCGTTTTCTTGCGAAGGGGTTGTAGCTGTATAATCGAAAGACGCGTGATTTAAGAGTTTATTCTTAGAATATAAGCTATACGAATTAAACTACTATTAAGTTTTTTGTAAAAACTTAAAGTTTTTCAGTGATTTACAAAAAACCTTTTCAAAACATACATTTTTTTCACAAATAATTAAAATCTTTGATCTTAAATAACTTAAAAAGTATTGACTTATTTTATTAACTTTATATAATAAATTTTGCTTTTAATTTGTTCTTTTATTGATTTGTGCATTTATTTTTTATAAAATAATTTTCACCCCCGAGAAGGGGCGGTATCCACCCTCAGGGTAAAGGCGCAAGGTGGTACCATGTCACCTTTGTTTCTTGACGTATCCTCTAACTACTGACCAATTTTCGTGAAAATCGATGAAGGTTCACCGAAATTGAAGGTAATCGTTGATTTTTACCTTCAGTGACTGCACTATACAAAATAAATTGCAATATACTGATCTAAATGCGCGTAATTTGGAAGCTTATAAATTATTAAATGATATGTAGTCGCCAAATAATTAGTTTAATGCATTTTAAGTACAACTTTCTCTTAAGCCGGGAAGATAGGGTGATTTTCTTGCGAAGGGGTTGTAGCTCAATAATCGAAATGCTCTTGATTTAATAGTTTATTCTTAGAATATATAAGCTATATGAATTATATCCGCAATACGATATATTTTAAATTTTCTCAGCATCTTTCTCTTAAGTTAAATCAATTAAAGGGTTGTTTGGGGGTGAAGGGGATGAGCTCAAAAATCGAAACTATATAATTTCAAGAGCTCATAAATAGCTCGTAATTCTGCCGCAAAAACCGATTCAATATTCCTATTTTTAAGTATTAAATTCCTGCTCAGTGGAACGAGCTCAAAATTTTTAGTTTGCGGAATATGAGAGCTCATAAATAGCTCATAAATCAGGGCTATTTGTTTTTTAATTTTTGCAAGTGGGGGGGGGGCAGCTCAACACGGGTCAATTTAACATAACCGCCAGAAAATTTAATATGTTAATTTCCCCAAAAAAGACAAAATGCATGGTTATAACAGCAAATCCAATAAGATGTAAATTGGAGCTGGAAGGTCAGAAAATAGAACAAATGATGGAGTTAAATATCTAGACATCACACTATCTAGCTACGGAAGGCTCGAAACATGAGTGGACAATCAAATGAATAAAGCAAACAGAGCCTCAGGTCGCCTGAAGGACACAATATAGAGAAATAAAAATATCGGAAAGGAAATGAAAGGCACAAATTACAAAACAGTCATCAGACCAATAACGACATACGCGGCAGACACACGACCCGACAGAGAGGACAAAAATATTGCTCGAAACAGCGGAGATGAAAACCCTTCGAAAAATAGAAGTACATATATACGACGGAGGTGCAAGGTGGATAACTTTAATAACTGGGTAAGATACAGAAGAATAGAACAGAATGACCACATAAGCCGAATGACAACAAATAGAGTAGTAAGGACAGCGAGAGACGGTTCCTAAATAGGAAGACGATCCGTGGGAAGACCACGAAAACGATGGATGGACAACTTACTAGAGGCACATTGAAAATACAGACAGAGTCCTGTCCATTCAAAAAGAAGAAGGAGAAGAACAATCTCGTTACCTATAATCATATAATGTTCTCGATCCCATACCACAATTACTTTGTTGCTTCCTGCCAATTGCTTAAGAAACTGTTTTCAGTTTTTCACAGTTATCAATAAGTTGTAGACAATTAATCCTTCAGTGCAGGTCTCTAAAAAATACATATTTTGGCCTAATGAGTGTTTTAGCCACTCTTAACTACAAAAATAACTAATATACCTATTAGAAAACAATTATATTGGAAAAATTAAATTGTTGCGAGCATATAGTAGATATATTGTATTTTTCGTTGGTTAGATTTTCATTTATTGAAATAAAAGTATTTGCAAAATACATTTAGTAAAATATGTAGTTAAAAAAATAATTGTTTAAAGATTACAGTATTCTAAGTTAAAATTAAAAATAACTATTTTTGACTAGATTTTTTGACTGAATATATCGACGGTTGAGAGGCAAAAGTTACCAAACGCCAATTTGGGCCATATTGAGTTATATATCATTGAAATCAGAAAATTTTTCTGCGTCGATTTGGCGTATCCTCATGTGACTACGATGAATATTTTGTAGCTTGGTAATTTAAAATAATTGACATTTTTAACAATTTTGTAAATTTAAGAACAACTTTCATTTGGTACCTATCCCATTTTAATCCTTTACACTTAGTAAGTTTTTGTTAGATTGTATTTTAAATGTTTGAGCGCTTAGTGATTTTTTACAAACAATAACTGAGTTTTTAAAATGCTTAAAAAATTTTACCCTATCCAAAAATATTTTTTTATCATTTATTACTTTTTTTCGCACATTAATTAAATACCATTTTTTGTTTAGTTAATTAAATCTGCATGTAACTTTCTTAAACAAGATGAATAAATCTTTCTTTCTACCTAAAATAGATGGAATTTGTCGCTTGGTAATAATTTACCTGGCTTTTTGTTAATGTTTTTGTTGCTTAGATATATTAGATATAAGGAATTTTAAAAGGAAGCTTATCATTATTGCACATTACCTGTTCCGCCGTTTAGAACTCCTTCAAATCATAGTTTGATTTGTAGTTAATAACAGAATATCGGTCAGTGTGCTCCGAATTGTGTAATAGTTAAAATCTATACTTCTTACTATTGGCTATTACTTACTACTATAACTCATTTTTGGATCAACGTAATCGTATGGTTTTATTAATATAATGGATATGGGCCATTCCACGAACATACGCCTTTTTTGGATTACTTCGACAACGAATATTTTACTGTACAACATAAGAAGTACGAAGGTAAATGGCGCTAATAATTATTCCAATAAACAACAATGTAATTTGCAATTTACTTTCGTTCTTCTTTCTTTTGCACAGTAAAATATTCGTTGTCGAAGTAATCCAAAACAGGCCTATGTTCGTGGAATAGGGTATAGTAGAAAACGAATACATTATATCCTAAACCTAGCTTTGGCAAGCGGAGGGGAATGCCAATAAATCAGTACATAATAATATTTCAAATAAGAAATTTATACATTTCACTGATCATGCATCTCGTATGGATAAAAACGAGACGATTCAAAGTAAGACCTGTTATTAATATGATAATTACTGTAAAGTATATTATATTTTTTAGTTTTCTACTTCAACCATTTTACCTGTTACAAAACATGAATAGTTTTCGGATAGGCTATATTTTTTAAAATACAGTCAACAATTTATCAGCTTTAGTCAATTTTATCACTTCCGATAATAAAAATCAGTCACCTTCAATATTTTCTTCCAGTTGAAGGTAAAAACATATTGTCGGTTGGTAACTTTTTCCTGGTTGCGATTTAGCAGAAAATATTACTAACCGACACTATTTCATAAACTATTAAAAAAACATAGTCTACGAAGGGTAGTTTATAAAGTATCTAAACTGCATTTAAAGTTCGTTGGAATTATGACAATAAAACCACTAAATCATTAGGGCAGTCAATGAGAGCAAGAACAGGTTATTACCTCCGAATTTTATCCTACTTCATGGATTTTAAAGAAATTTTAAGAATAGCCTGAAAATATCTCACCTTTCAAAGTCTACCCTATACCGATGTGTGCTTTTGTCTTGGGGGCGGTTCCCACCCCTTCTCGGGGGTGGAAAATTTTTTGGCTAAACAACTACGGAAGTTGCTAGAGAACCTAATTTTAAGCAAAAACTGTTCTATAATTTTTTTTGAGTTATTCGTGGTTGAAAATTGGTCATTTTCATTGAAATAAAACACCTTTTCAAACGGTTTTTTGTGACTACCTTAAAAACAATGCATCTAACTAAAAAAAATTATATAAAACATTTTTGTAGCTCATAAAAAATCAAAGAGATTTGTTCCTTCTTTAATCTTCTAGTTATAACACAAAAAGAGATATGGTAGGTAAAAAGAGTTTGTTTTTTTGGTGCATGCTCAAATTAGTGTATTCAACTTGAAATAACAGAGAAACGGTCGATTTTAGGTGTATATTGCTACCAATACCTTTTATTGTGCTTGAAAAGTCCTTTCAAATAGGCAATATTAAATATCGATTACGTTCAAACTAAGCGAAGTATGATGCAAAAAATTGATGACTAACGAATTTTAAGAAAAAAATTGAGAAGTATATTTAACCCCTCATCTACAAGAATTTAAATGCATCGTTTTCTTTCTACAATACATTTTACTACAGTGTTGTTTTTATGTTCAAAAAGTTGAGCGGGTTTAAAATAAATGGTTTTTGAAAAAAATAAAATCAAATTATAGAGCGCATATTTAAATTTTCTTAAAAATCTCCTTTTCTCCATGTAACTTGAAAATGACAAGAAATACTGTTATAAAAAATAAAATCAGAATGTTTATCTAGAAGAAACCTACATTTTTGTATGGCATCTTTTTTTGGCATCTCGATCATTTTCGAGTTACATGGAGAAATAAGAAGATTTTTAAGAAAATTTAAAAATGCGCTCAATAATTTGATCTTATTTTTTTCAAAAACCATTCATTTTAAACCCGCCCAACTTTTTGAACATAAAAAGAACACTATAGTAAAATGTATTGTAGAAGGAAAACGATGCATTTAAATTCTTGTGGATGAGGGGTTAAATCAACTTCTCATTTTTTTCTTAAAATACGTTAGTCATCAAATTTTTTACAGTTTATCTCGCACAGTTTGAATGTAATCGACATTTAATATTGCTTGATTTATAGGTCTTTTCAAGCACAACAAAAGTTATTGGTAGCATTATACAGCTAAAATCGACCGTTTCTCTGTTATCTTAAGTTAAATACACTGATTTGAGCATGCACAAAGAAAACAAGTTTTTTCACTTACCATATCTCTTTTTGTGTTATAACTAGAAGATTCATAAAGAAAAGAATCTCTTTGTTATTTTATAAACTACAAAAATGTTTTATATAGTTTTTTTAGTTAGATGCATAGTTTTTAAAGTAATCGCAAAAAACCGTTTGAAAAGGTGCTGTTTCAATGAAAATGGCCAATTTTCAACCAGGATAACTCAAAAAGTATTAGTTTTCGAAAAAAAGTATAGAACAGTGTTTGCTTAGTATTAGTTTCTGTAGCAACTTCCGTAGTTATTTAAGCAAAAAAGGGGTGGGAACCGCCCCCAAGACAAAATCACACATCGGCATAGGGTAGACTTTGTTTCTTGGGCTATTCCCTACTTACTGTAAAAATATCACGTAAGTCGATATAGTAGGATGGAATTCGGAGCCACATACCCTCATTGACTGTCCTACATGGTTTTATGATTTTTTTTTTCAAAATTTCAAACTTTAAACCGCTCTAGTGTAAAGTTAGCCAAATGTCGCTTGGTCATTTTTGCCTTTCAGCCGTCGATATTGTATCATGAATCCAATATTAAGTCACAACTATGTATTAGGGTGTACTAAAAATAATATTTTTATTGATTTTCGATCACCACCTGGTACAAATTATCCAGATTGCTAAATAATAAGTCACACAACGAAATACGACTTGATACAAAATAAAATCATTTTCTTAACGACATTTCGACACCAAGATATAACGCATTAATGGAGTTTATACTAAAAAAAATATACCTTTAATATTTTTATAATAATGCAAGGCTTAATACATCGCATTAACGCAAAATATCATTAGGAATGGGAAAAGCATATAATGAAAGTAATGCAGTGAAATAGAAAAGTTAATGTGTCATTTTTAAATAATTAAGGGTAGTTCAAAGGTGAAAAGGTAATTGATAATTTAAAATCAATTATAATATTTTTATTAAGAGGACGGGTACCTATTTTCGGCTGCAATGCTATTCAAATGGGGATTCATTTTTTTCGAATCCTGAGAAAACTAATAAGTATTTTTGAAAAATTTAAACGCAAAATGAAAGATTTAATGAAAGAGAAAATTTAGTGTGATTTTTAATTTCAAATATCTGATTCAAAATAAACTTCTTATTTATTCTAAGGGACTTTCGGCCCTTGGTAATAATTTAGTCTTTCATTCTGCCTTTAAATTTTTCAAAAATATTTATTGGTTTTTTCAGGATTCGAAAAAAAAAATGAACAAAATGTCCGTGATAATATTTTCCAAATCTATCTTTTTCTTGCAACGCACTCAGTCGAATAGAATACTGTCAGCATATTGTCAGTCAGACACTGACAATAAGTGACAATTTTAAATATTTGACATGGCATCGGGAATATTTTTAAGTGTTGTTGATTAAATACTATTGATATTTAGTGTATTTGATAAATAATTAATTTAAGACGTGCACTTTAAAAAGTTGTTTATTGTGTATTATTTATGGAAGATCCAAGCAGAGAATACATCAGGATAATATATTCTGTGATCCAAGTATTTTGTTGTTAAAGATGTTCAAAATTGTAAGCGTTCCATCGTAGCAATATATTATTAAAAAAATCACTTTAACACTTTTCCTCTTTTCTCGATTGCGTATTAGTTTTTGTTGTACATATAAATTATTACAATCACTGAATACATGGTTAGTGAAAAAATTATCACATTTATTAACTGAATTAATAATTTGCAATTATACAAATAACAGTTATCCAAGAATATTCAAAAGCCATCTCTTTCAGTTAATCAATTAATTTAAGTTAATTAAATAAATAAGACATTTTCAACTAGAATGACATTCTAGTAATGTTTACATATCCATACCAATGTGAATTTTACTACACGTAATTTGCCGTGTAAAGACAGAAAAAGTAGCGATAGCCGTAAAATATTTGCGAATTATGTAGGAGAGAGTTGGATAAAACGGGATAGTCGGATAAAACGGGATACCTAGCCTAGAGACCCAACTAGTGGTGCTATTAATCGGACAACGACGGAAACTTGTTATCAGTCATCATTTTAACATTCTCAGTTCGTTTTACCTCGATGCCACTATTTGATGAAAAGTTGTTGTGTTTAGAATTGTTTGACTCTATTTTTTTGATACTTTGTACTTTTAAGTGCGTTGTTTTCTAAATTATACTACCTACATATACAGGGTGTAACAAAAATACAGGTCATAAATTAAATCACATATTCAGGGACCAAAAATAGTTCGATTGAACCTAACTTACCTTAGTCCAAATGAGCATACGAAAAAAGTTACAGCCCTTTTAAGTTACAAAATAAAAATCGGTTTTTTTCGGTATATCGAAAAATATTACAGATTTTTTAATGAAAATTGACACTTGGCATTCTTATGGCAGGAACATTTAAAAAATAAATTATAGTTAAATTTGTGCACCCCATAAATATTTTATGGGGTTTTGTTCCCTTAAACCCCCCCAAACTTTTTGGTACGTTCCAATTAAATTATTATTGTGGTACTATTAGTTAAACACAATGTTTTTAAAACTTTTTTGCCTCTTAGTACTTTTTGGAAAAGCTAGTTTTTGTCGAGATATTTTGAATATTTGTCAAATCCACCACATATTTGTATACTGTTACGTACGATTGTAGAGACCTGGTAATATATGAAATTTGTTTTTATAAATTACAGTTTGAGGTATATTTTGAACCATATTAGAAAAGAAGCCACATCTCGATAAAAGGTGCCTCATCGGAAAAATACTAAGAGGCAAAAATTTTTTTTAAATATCCTATTTAACTAATGGTACCGCAATAATAGTTTAATTGGAACGTACACAAACATTTGGGGGGTTTAAAGGCACAGAACCCCCATAAAATTTTTACGTAAACATATTAAAAAAGAAGCCGCATCTCGGTTAAAACTGGTTTATCGAAAAAATATTAAAAGACAAAAAAGTTTTAAAAACATTGTGTTTAACTAAAGGTACCACAATAATAATTTAATTGGAACGTACAAAAAAGTTTGGGGGGGTTTAAGGGAACAAAACCCCCATAAAATTTTTATGGGATGCACAAATTTAACTATAATTTATTTTTAAAATGTTCCTGCCATAAGAATAACACGTGTCCATTTTTATTAAAAAATCTCTAATAGTTTTCGATATATCGGAAAAAATCGTTTTTTATCGTGTAACTTCAAAGGGCTGTAACTTTTTTTGTGTGCATATTTGTACTATGGTAAGTTAGGTTCAATCGAACTATTTTTGGTCCCAGAATATGTGATTTAATTTATGACCTGTATTTTTGTTACACCCTGTATAATTAAAAATATGAAAAAATTTTTTTTTAAAGAAACGCTTTTCTTTAGTTACGAGTGACTAAAATTCAACATATTATAAAAAAATCAACTAAAAAGCAAAAAATAAAAAAAAAATTGAAAAAATCTAACACATCCGTCAAAGAAAAGCGTGGCGCGTGTTCATCGAAAAATGGTTTTCGCCTCACGCTTTTCTTTAACTAATGTGTTGGACTTTTTCAATTTTTTTTATTTTTTGTTTTTTAGTTGATTTTTTTATAATATTTTTAATTTTAGTCACTCGTAACTAAAGAAAATCGTTTCTTTAAAAAATTTTTTTTTCATATTTTTTTATTTTTTACTTTTTAGTCTTACACTTTTCAAACAATAAAATATATCGTCATGTTTATTAAAATATGTATAAAACATAATATGATGTACTAACCTGAAAAGTAGTGGGAATCGGCAAAAAGTTTGAAAGTTTATTGTTTATTAATGAAGCATAACGTAAACAATTAACGTAAAAAGTGAAATTAGGTATTGTTCATATCATTAGCTATACAGTCCGTAAAAGTTTCAAGTTTTTACGTTGTAAAAAACAAGAGAATTTAAGCTTTTTCAATTAAAATCGTTTTTTTTATTTAAACAATTAATAAGCATGAAAAAAAATGTTTTATTGACTATTCGTGTATTGTTCCCGCGAATTCATATGTCTGCAAATTTTCATTCATTGGCATTTAAGAAATGGCAGTCAAATTAACGTCGAAAGATTTGACGCAAACTATTGAACTAAATAAAAGCGTTTAAAAATATAATTCCGGTGACTGTTACATTTAATTCAGCAGTCAATAATGAATATTCTCATGTGTAGTCTACCTAATTTTACTTTCACATTTAGGCAGCAGAAATTTTTGTTTTGAAAAATGTCTGAGTTTGACAAAACGGGACACTTATAAGTTGGATAAAATGGGATACAGCTTTTTACGTCCCGTTTTATCTACCTATTTATTTGTTGGCCTATTAATTTTTTAAATAGAGATATGAAGCGTTTTATCATACCGCAGAGAAGAACAACATATTTTTATGTGACTTTTGTTCTGGTATACGTACCTAGTCCTAAATAAAAGGTATTATTTCCCATTTTGCCATAAAACCTAAAAAACGCCTATTTTTAAATTCTTAACGCCTCTTTTAAAATCTGACTATTGAAGATATTATTCTTTTAAGAGTAAATTTTAGTATACAGTTTAATGTCTTCTTAATTTAGACATAAATTAGGCTTTAAATAATTTTATACAAAAAATTAAATATTATAAACCTAACCCGTTTTATCCAACCGTGGTTGGATAAAACGGGATGTGTAGGACTTTAATAAATATTTTTTTTTACTATTTTCCAGTTATTAAAAATAACTAAAGATATGTGTTTTGTATGCTGCAATAAATGTTATACCTATAAAAAATAATATTATGATAATTTCTTTAACCTATTTTCGGTAGTAAAAGTAAACAAGAATGGTATCCCGTTTTGTCCAACTCTCCCCTACCCATGGCCTTAATGTTTGTTAATCGTCAGTTTTGTCATGTTATTTTGAAAAATAACGAAAAAGGCTCTATATGCCTTAGCCATAATGAACTAAGAATGAAGACGCATACTTTAGTAACATGTGATACGTATATTTCCTTCCTCATTAATATTACGGAATTTTGATCCATGTCTTCTTACATGCGGCAAAGGTAGTCACTGCACTCGTTAATGCACCATTGTGACCGAGGTATTCAATTTTAGCTGTTTTTATTGCGGTTAACAACTCATTATCCTTTTGTATTCTTAATAAAACGTCGCTAAATTTTCTCGCAGATAGCGTCTGTGAGAATCCATGACTCAACTCCATACAACGATATAGGAAATATATATATATATATATATATATATATATATATATATATATATATATATATATATATATATATATATATATATATATATATATATATATATATAACCTCGTAGTAACCTGATTTTTATGGGTATCGATAAATCATGGCATATGAATAGCTAGAAACTAATCGAGTAAAATAAGAAACGAAGATCTCAAAAAAAGAACCGGTATCACAGATGTTAGAGAACGTATCACCAGGCTCAAATGGAACTGGGCAGGACACGTCGCCAGGCTGAAAAATTCAAGTTGGACACATAAACTGATGGAATGGAGATCAGGAGAAAATAAACGTAGTAGAGAAAGGCCGCCTACACGATGAACAGGTAATATCTGGCGTTTATTAAAAACTTCAGCACAATCAGCACAAAACCAGGAGCTGTTTCTAACAATTGGGCGAGACCTATGTCCAGCAGTGGACGTAAATTGGTTGGATGATGAATCGAATAAAAACGTTTGATCGAGTATAACCCTCGTTTCTTACGCTAAGAATTTGAAAGGGCGATGGTTGGTTCATCTTTTTAATAAAGTTTATCAAACTGGCTATATACCAACGGATTGGCTGCTGTCGACTTTTGTGACGATACCAAAAAAGGCAAACGCGAAAAGATGTAGTGACTACCAAACCATTACCTTGATGAGTCATGTTTTAAAGATATTTCTACGAATTTTGCACTCTAGGATGTACCAAAAAATAGAAGAAAGCTTGGTGATACACAGTTTGGATTCCGCAATAACCTTGGGACCAGAGAAGCACTGTTTAGTATTCAGGTTATGGTACAGAGATGAGCAGAGATGTCAGACATCCGGTTTATACGTGTTTCATTGACTTTAAGAAGGCCTTTGATCGGGGAAAATATGCTGAAATGATTGCTATTCTTTAGAAAGTGGGTATTGATGATAAAGACTTACGCATTATCAAAAATCTTTACTGACATCAACGTGCAAACATCAGGTTTGGCCGGGACACGTCTGAAGAACTTCAAATACGAAGAGGAGTAAGGTAGGGCTGCATTTTGTCCCCACTAATATTTAACATCTATTCTGAGTTTGTTTTCAATAAAGCAGTGGACAATGCTCAATGTGTTATCAAAATGAATGGCGTCAATATTAATAATTTGAGATATATGGATGACACAGTGTTAATTGCGAGCAATTATGAAGAAATATAGTAATGAAACACAGACTTACTCACAATCATTTAATTATACTTTGACGACCGGTTTCGATCTCTACAATATACAGATCATCTTCAGGTCGGCGTTACAAGTAGTTAAATGCTACAATAAGAGAAAACTTGTGTTAGACCAGTGTCTGATTGAAGAGATGTTAATAGAAAGCCAAATTTAAAAAATTTTTTTATAAAATTTTTTTGAAATAAAGGTTTGCAACTGTTGACATTTCAGAATATTGGTATATACAAAGTCAAACCTATGAGTAAAAATGCTCATAGGCATGTATGTGCAAATGGGTGCATACAGTTTGAATTTGTTGAGATTAAAATTTTTAACCATTAAAAAACAAAATAAACATAAACTGACTTAAATATGCTTCCAAATTCAAAGTAGTAATAATAAAAGAGATAGTAATATTGTTCTAATCTACTTACATGCCGTTACAAGGATTGCGTTGCAACTTAGTTGTTGTCATATTAGTACGTCCAAATTATGCTAATTGGTTTGTTGGGATAGTGATAGGGTAAACAGACATGTTACGTAGGTTAAAACACAGTAAGATTTCGAATTTGGAATGGATCCTGAAGGAAGATGCGTATGTGAAACGGGTGATGTTTTGTTCGAATGGAGAAAGACAATGCTCCAGGAGTTGCGTATTAATTGTAGCAAAGTATGAAATGTTATTCTAGGATCTTGTACAAATGTGATGGTCTAAGCTCGTAGATGTTATACGATGCGGGCAGAGGTCAAAGCATAGGACATGACAAATAGGAAATTGTTGTCATAAATTAATCCAATTTAAGATATGTTGTTCTCAGTAAATTAACTGAGGGATGTCATAAGTATAATAATATCATAATATTATGAAGTAGTAAGTGCCATACACTGTGAAACTATGAAGTGTATAGAAATAAAGGAAAGCTAGTTAGTTAAATGAAAAAAATATTATTATCAAAACATCGGTTAAGAAACTTTAAATTGAAAAATTGAAAAAGGTAAGAAATTGATAAAATTAAAGATTATTTTGTTTGAGCTATTGTATAATGGGATATGTACAAAGAAAAAGAAAGAAACGAAATATTAATGGAAGGGTGTAGGCACTTACTTGAGAATAGTTTTTAACTAAATAAATAAATTAACACATAACACATAGGGTTTAAAAGCACAAAGACATAACAATTATTGGTAAAAGGTTTTTTAAGGGAGGTAGCACTACATTTCCCCAATTACTATTTAACTTAGTTTTTACTTCCTAAATTGAAGTCTAGTTTTTGTGTTTTCAAGAGGGAATATTGACAGTGTAGACAGATGTAGGTTATCTGAAATGTCAATATCTGTCTACACTGTCAATATTCCCTCTTGAAAACACAAAAACTAGACTTCAATTTAGGAAGTAAAAACTAAGTTAAATAGTAATTGGGGAAATGTAGTGCTACCTCCCTTAAAAAACCTTTTACCAATAATTGTTATGTCTTTGTGCTTTTAAACCCTATGTGTTATGTGTTAATTTATTTATTTAGTTAAAAACTATTCTCAAGTAAGTGCCTACACCCTTCCATTAATATTTCGTTTCTTTCTTTTTCTTTGTACATATCCCATTATACAATAGCTCAAACAAAATAATCTTTAATTTTATCAATTTCTTACCTTTTTCAATTTTTCAATTTAAAGTTTCTTAACCGATGTTTTGATAATAATATTTTTTTCATTTAACTAACTAGCTTTCCTTTATTTCTATACACTTCATAGTTTCACAGTGTATGGCACTTACTACTTCATAATATTATGATATTATTATACTTATGACATCCCTCAGTTAATTTACTGAGAACAACATATCTTAAATTGGATTAATTTATGACAACAATTTCCTATTTGTCATGTCCTATGCTTTGACCTCTGCCCGCATCGTATAACATCTACGAGCTTAGACCATCACATTTGTACAAGATCCTAGAATAACATTTCATACTTTGCTACAATTAATACGCAACTCCTGGAGCATTGTCTTTCTCCATTCGAACAAAACATCACCCGTTTCACATACGCATCTTCCTTCAGGATCCATTCCAAATTCGAAATCTTACTGTGTTTTAACCTACGTAACATGTCTGTTTACCCTATCACTATCCCAACAAACCAATTAGCATAATTTGGACGTACTAATATGACAACAACTAAGTTGCAACGCAATCCTTGTAACGGCATGTAAGTAGATTAGAACAATATTACTATCTCTTTTATTATTACTACTTTGAATTTGGAAGCATATTTAAGTCAGTTTATGTTTATTTTGTTTTTTAATGGTTAAAAATTTTAATCTCAACAAATTCAAACTGTATGCACCCATTTGCACATACATGCCTATGAGCATTTTTACTCATAGGTTTGACTTTGTATATACCAATATTCTGAAATGTCAACAGTTGCAAACCTTTATTTCAAAAAATTTTATAAAAAAATTTTTTAAATTTGGCTTTCTATTAACATCTCTTCAATCAGACACTGGTCTAACACAAGTTTTCTCTTATTGTAGCATTTAACTACTTGTAACGCCGACCTGAAGATGATCTGTATATTGTAGAGATCGAAACCGGTCGTCAAAGTATAATTAAATGATTGTGAGTAAGTCTGTGTTTCATTACTATATTTAATATGGACTCACATATGCAACCCATTCAATATTTGAATTATGAAGAACTTCAACATCTGATTAATAGGATTACCACAACGTGTGATGAATATGGACTTAAGCTAAACACCGCAAAGACCAAGGTGATGGTTGTCAGTAAGACGCCAATACAACCGGACGTAGTAACAGCTTATGGTAAACAATTAGAGAGAACTAACAGTATCAGCTACCTTGTTTGTAATCTAAATGAGAACTGGGACATGAGCAAAGAAATTAGAATACGTATAGAGAAGACCAGAATCCTACGAATAAGTTGGGTGGATAGAGTTCGTAACGAAGTTGTTTTGCACCGGACGGGAAAAATCACGGAAGTCATCAGAACAGTTAAAAATCGAAAACTTGAATATTTTGGCCATGTTGTGCGACACCCAGGGAGATATAATATACTCCATTTAATAATACAAGGCAAGGTAGACGGACAAAGAGGGCCAGGTCGAAGAAGAACGTCATGGCTTAAAAACCTGAGAGAATGGTATAACAGATCCTCTGCATCCCTTTTCCGAGCTGCCGTTAACAAAATTGCTATAGCCAATTTGATAGCCAACGTTCGATAATCGAGCACGGCACATGAAGAAGAAGAAGATGGTTGGAACGAACGATGAAATTCCAATAGCGCAGCCTGAGAGAATGGTACGGATGTACATCACATGAACTTTTCAGAGCAGCCGTCTCCAAAGTCCGAATAGCTATGACGATTGTCGACCTTCGTCGTGGAGATGGCACTTGAAGAAAAAGCAAATGATTTTCTTGTATTTCATTTTCCATTATTATCATTTTATTCAAATTTATCGTACACTGTCAACACAAGACATCAAAATTTAATGACAATATTTTCTAATTGCCTACTATTCCATAATTTTTTTAGTGTTTATTGTTTATTAGTACATAGCGTATGCTTAACTTTGACAACTAGACAAGGCGAAAATGGCCGGTTCGTTGGGAAAAATATTCCCATGAGATTTTTTGCATAATTACGTTCGTGAGACATCCCAGAATAAAGTTCAAGAAGTCGCCCACTTGAAAAGTAGGCCAAATTTTTTTAACAATTCTTTTTAATAAAATTGCAAAAATCAATATTTTAGGCCCGGACTTTTTTTTGTAGGTTTTTCGGACCATTCTGGATAAAAAAGGTCTCTTATAATTTTTCTCTAAAGTTGATCGTTTTCGAGTTATAAGCAATTTAAAATTGAAAAAAAACGAAAAATGGCGATTTTCAAGGCTTAATAACTCGGTTAAAAGTTATTATTATGAAAGTCAGAAAGTGACTAAACCAAAGTTTATGCCCCCCCCTACAAGATCCCGAAGAAATTTTTGTCATTATTTTATTACTAAGCTGTTATTTTTAAATAATAATATTGAGCGCCATGCACGTGGTAGCCAGCCCTCTATGGTGAGTGCGAGAGATATGCCACTCCGGCAGTCCAATTGTGCATCTTACTTACTCACATTTACGGCCGCCTACCACGTGCATGGCGCTCAATATTATTATTTAAAAATAAATCACTTTAGTCACTTTCTGACTTTCATAATAATTACTTTTAACCGAGTTATTAAGCCTTAAAAATCGCCATTTTTCGTTTTTTTTTTCAATTTTAAATTGCTGATAACTCGAAAACGGTCAACTTTAGAGAAAAATTATAAGAGACCTTTTTTATCCAGAATGGTCCAAAAAACAAACCTGCAAAAAATTGTCCGGCCAATAATATTGATTTTTGCGATTTGATTAAAATAAATTTTTAAAAAAAATTTGGCACACTTTTCACCTGGGCGACTTCTTGAACCTTATTATGGGATGTCTTACGAATGTAACTATACAAAAAAATCTCATGGAAATATTTTCCCAACGAACCCGCCGTTTTCGTCTTGTCTAAACTGGGTATCGTTAAAAATTGAGTTCACTTACCGAACAGACCGCATGAAGTACCTACCAATCTACCCATCAAATAAAAAAAACTTGCCAAACGTTGATTGACAGCATCAAGCGACCGGCTGGTGTATGTATAGAAACGAATGCGAGAAGGGCGAACTTATATTTTATTTTTAGGAAATGACATAACAGAGGTGGACTTCAGTTATTTAGTTGTATACAGAGTCATATACATTTGCTCCTTTTCTTTGTGATAAGGTAATTGTGGTAACTATTATTTATTAATTACTTATCTCAACTTAAAAGGGGTAAACCCTGTAGTTGGCTGTATACCTTCATTAAAACAACGTAGAATGAAGTAAACACTTCTGTTGGATGTAGGTATATTATTTAATAAATTAATATACCTACATACAACAGAAGTGTTTACTTCATTCTACTAATTCTAATTTATTAAATAATATACCTACATACAACAGAAGTGTTTACTTCATTCTACGTTGAATTACTTATCTGGTTTTTCCATTCTTTTTTCTATAGTCGGGTTAGACGAATAACAGGCCTAACCTTGCATTAAAAGCTGCCCCAAATTTTATGTTTTTAATCTTTAGGGAGGGTCAATAGTAGTGTAAATTTAAAATCTCGTCTAAATTCCGCAATTTCGTTAGCCGCCATCTTGATTTTAAACGAGAACCGTTTTTGCTCAATATCTCCGCCATTTTCAACTTTTCGACAAATAGTAGATATAACAACCAAAATTGTTGAAAATGTAATTTTCTATCATTTCTATTTTTACAATTTTTTCGTGCCATCGATATTTTCAGAGTTATAGCGGAAGATAGTGACAGTTATATATAAATAGAGCATAATTATTGAATTATATCGTTTATTGTTAGATTTACGAGAAAAATGTTCCTATGTAGTACGTATGCGATAATGGCGCGAGCGTAAGACCTGATTGATTTTGTAGCAATTGTTTTTGTTTAATATCTACGCCATTTTCAACTTAAATTGTTCCAAATATGATTTTCTACAATTTCTTTTTAACAATTTTTTTCATGCGGTTGATATTTTCAGAGTTAAGTGGGAAAATAATAAAAAGTGGTGGGGGGAGCATAATTACTGAATTGTATCTTTTTTTCGAGTTGCCCCAAAATTTTAAAATTCTATCCTTTAGGGGAGATCAATAGTAGTGTAAATTTAAAATCTCGACTGAATTCCTCGGTTGCATTAGCCGCCATATTGATTTTAAAGGAGAACGGTTGTTGCTTAATATCTCCGCCATTTTCAACTTTTCGACAAAAACGGTAGAAACTAAAATTGTTGGAAATTCAATTTCCTAAAATTTCTTTTCCACAATTTTTTTATGCGATCAACATTCTCCGAGTTAAGGAGGAAAATGTGGAAGCGGAGGGGAAGCATAATTATTGAATTGTCTCATTTATTATTAATTTTACGACATAATTTTACATAAGCAAAAATAAAGAGAATTATATTTTATACAATTTTTGAAACTTCCAATGAAACACCAACCAAACTAAGTACATAAAAGACATAAATAAAAACTTATATTATGCATTATCATTTCACTTAATTTTCACAAGTTCACTTAATTTTATTAACTAGCGGGTTTTATTGGTTGAATTTGTCTGTCGATAATTAAGTTTCATGTTAGCTAACAGAATATTTTAATATTTCTACAATTTTTTTTCAATTTTGGACACCGTTGGGAGGAATTTTCCCATTCCCCCCTCTCTTAGACCCGCCACTGGTTCTCTCGAAAAATTGTAGTAAATCGTAATTGCAACAATTTCAGTCCTTACACTTTTTGTTGAAAAGTTTAAAATGGGAAAGATATTGAACAAAAACAATTGCTTTAAAATCAATCGGGTTTTACCGCATACGTACTACCTTAAATATTGATTTTATCAAAGAAATGGAAGAGATCAAAATTGTACAAAATTTAATTCTCTTCATTTTTATATGGATTAAAATTTGTTGTAAATGTAATAATAAACGAGATAATTCAATAAATCAATAATTATGCTTTAACTGTCACTGTTTTTTCCCCATAACTCGGAAAATATGGAACGCACAAAAAAAATTAAAATAAACAAAATTATAGAAAATCTCATTCTAAACAATTTCAGTTTAAATATTTTTTTCTAAAAGTTGAAAATGGCGGAGATATTGAGCAAAAACGGTTCTCGTTTAAAATCAAGATGGCGGCTAACGCAACGGTCAAATTCAGTCGAGATTTTAAATTTATACTACTATTGACCTTCCCTAAAGATAAGAAAAATAAAATTTGGGGCAACTCCTAATGCAAGGTCAAATGGTATCCCGACTGTGCTATTAGTGTCAATTCGTGCATACATTGTACACTGTACGTTATATTGACTTCTAATGTCTTCACTCTCCTTTCGATCTCGGAGCGTATTTCCTGTAATCCTTCTCAGTACTATCATATCTGCCGTTTCCAGTGGTCTTTGTATTGTGGCTATATCGGGTCTTGTTTCTGATGCATGTGCTATTATTAATCTTACACTGGTCTTATAAATTCTTGACTTAATCTCAGTGTCGGTTTCGCCATATATTATTATTGTCATTAAGGCATCCGTCCAGTCTATTTGCTTTTGGTACTTGATGTCTTAATTCTTTGTCCAGGTCTTCATAGCTTAAAAATGTAATTCCAAAATTTTTTACTTCCATTACTTGTTCAATACTGATATCATCAATTTCTATTTTACATCTGATTGGTTTTTTACTGATTACTCTTGTTGTAGTTTTCTGAGATGAAATTGTCATACCGGATTCTTTTTCTCTTACGTGTAACCTGTAGAATAATATTTGCAGATTATCTTCATCTTGATTTATCAATATTGCGTCGTCTGCGTAAGGTTGTGGTCTCCAATAGACGCTGTAGACTGAGTACAACGTCACTCCGTAGGAAACTAGTTCATTTTCGATACTTTTAATAAAATTTAAAGGACAAAATTTATCGTACAACCGAAAATTTTTAAGAAAGAGTAATTCTAAAATAAATTTAAATTTCGGGGTGAATTGAAGTGACCACCGACTTAGCCGGTGCTATCCAATAGACTCCGTAGGCTGCGGACAGCCTGTATAGGACACCATCGACTAACAGACGACGCAATGCTTACTTATTTGTTTCCCATTCTATATCCGTTTCCTTTGTTAACGTTTTTGATGATTTCATCCATAATTAAATTAAAGAGCATAGGACTCAATAAATATCCCTATATAATTCCACTGCCTATATCTATAGGTTCTGTAAGTTGTCAATCTTTTCTGACTTCTATTTTGTTATTCTGATAGATGTTTTCAAGAGTTTTTATGATATCTATTATACAGGAGATATATTACATCTTTGAGTCTTATTATGTCAAATGCTCCCTTCAAGTCAGATATAGAAATTCTGGTATATTATACTCTAGTGATTTCTCAGTAAATCATTAAATTTTAACATTACCAGTTATATTTCATTGCAGTGTTTCTTTTTATTATTCTTCTTCTCCTTTTATATAGGCAGTACTGCCCGTTTTTCTTTTTCGGTGCCTTTCATTCTGTCAGTAAATTGTCATTCCATCTTTTCAGTGTTTAAAGTAAAAAAACTCCTAAAATACTTGGTCTGTACCCTGTAACTACTAGTTTAAGTGGTAAAGGGACACTATAAAATCTTTATTTATACTTATATCTGCACCCTCAACGAAGCATTTATGAAAACATTTTTATATGAGGGTGGAATGAAAACATTTTAATTTGGATCAAAACATGGATCGAAACATGGATCGACTGGTATATACCAGGAACCAAGATACAGTCAATACAGTTAACGTTACTCTGCAAACGTGCTCTGTAAATGACGAAGACCTTTCTATCGATCGGAAAGGTGATGGCCACCGTTTTCTGTGATTCAAAAGATGTGATCATTATCAAGTTCTTATAAAAGGGCAAAACGGACATTAGTCTTTATTATGCCAAATTATTGGGCCTACTCGACGCCTAATTGCAGAAAAAACAGTAATAATTGGGCAAGAGAAAGTGCTCTTCCACCATTACAACGCACCGGCTCACGTCTGCCGTCGCCATAGCCAAATTGGTCGAATTGGGCTACAAACTGCTGTCCCTTCCATCGTATTCTTCAGATTTGATCCTAAACGACTTATTTTTGTTTCCAAACTTAAAAAAGTCACTTGCGGGTCACAAATTTAAGTTGAATTTTGAGCTCATCACCACCACGGACACCTCTAGAAAACGTATTCTTCAAACGGGTTATACTTCAGTTATTCTTCAGACTTGAAGCATCCCTGGGTCAAGTGTATCGAGCTAAAAGGAAACTATGTTCAAAAATAAATCACAAATTTTCTAAAATTCTGGTTTTCCTTGGGTTTTTCAAAATTTTAATAAAAAATGTTAAGAATAACACTAGTATGAATAATATCATGGATAGTAGCATACAATCTTAAAAAGACTATTAAGGATTAATAGAAAAGAAATAAGAAAAAAAGGATTAAGCCTATAATCCAAATTTTACTTATAAATTAAAAATAGTTATAGAAAAACGATTATCTAGGGAATGGAGGAATGAAGATAAATATAAACGTTATTAGATAAAACTCGCAGAAATATGCATACAACAGTAATGTATTTAATAATGTAATTATACAGCATATATAAAATACAAAAATATATGTCGTATTATAAAGTCTGTAACAAATAATATAAATATTATTATATGTAGCATAAACTAACCATGAACTAACTGATCCAAAAATATGGTTACGAACATCAAGTGAAGACATACTATCTGAAAATATTATTTTACGAGAGTAAAACGCATAAAAAAAGAAAATATAAAATTACTTCGCAATAAATTTTATAACACACTGGGCGTCAGAGAAAACGGGCATCCCAAAAAATGTCTCGAATCTCCCAAACCTGTTGTCCGATTTAAGTAATGTTTTTAATATGTTATAGCCTTATTTTTTTAACAATATAGATATAATAATATTGTTGCTAAACAGGTAAATTTTCATTGTATACAGGGTATACGAATCATACTGTGTTTTTTTTAAGTTCGCAACACCCTGTGGAATATTCTTGCATTTATAAAATATGAAATTAAAATTCAACTATAGTCTCAGGTTTTCGTAACATTCTGTTTTTTGATTCATTCTTTTTGTTGGATAATACAATAGATGGGTACTTTAACAACTAGCCATGTTTTTTATCAGTACAGGGTGATTCTGAATAAGTGCGACAAACTTTAAGGGGTAATTCTGCATGAAAAAATAATAAAAGTTTGCTTGATAGACATATGCTTATGCTTCGTTTCCGAGATAGGGGATGTCGAATTTTTTCTTAGAAACTGACGATTTATTTATTGCCTAAAAACCGTTTGAAATATGCAAATGAAATTTGGTAGGTTTTAAGAAATATTTATTGCGGATTTTTTGACATGCAACTAAGAATTTTATATTCACCATTGGCGCGCATACGGGTAATATGACCGATCATATTACCCGTATGCACGTCAATGGCGAATATAAAATGCTTAATTGTATGTCAAAAAATGTGCAATAACTACCTTTTAAAATTCACTAAATTTCATTTGCATATTTTAACCAGTTTTAAAGCAATAAATAAATCGTCAGTTGGTAAGAAAAAAGTCAACATCCCGTATCTCGGAAACGAACCATTTGCGGACATACGATTACAAGGAAAACTGTCAGTATTTTTAATGCAGAATTACTTACCCCTTAAAATTTGTTACACTTATTTAGAAACACCCTGCATGTCTATTTGTTAAAGTACTTAACTTTTATATTATCCAACATAAGCGAATGAATCAAAAAACAAAATGTTAAGAAAACCTAAGGCTATAGTTGGGTTTTAATTTAAGTATTTTATAAATGGTAGAATATTTCACAGGGTGTTGCGAAGCTTGAGAAAAAAACAAAGTTTCATTAGTACATCTGGTATACAATGAAATTTTACCTGTTTAGCAACAATATTATTACACCGATATTAACTAAGAAAAATTCTATAACATAATTAAAAACAATACCTAAATCGGAAAAGAGGTATCGGAGATACAAGATATCAATTATGACCAATTTTTTGGGGCGCCCATTTTCTCTGACGCGCACGGTATATTAATTAATGTTATAAAGTAGCAGATAAAGATTTTTTTTTTATTACAAACGCCATCTGTTTATTTCAAACTATAAACACTAAGCATTTTTGTTGAACAGAATTTGAAATATTAAGAGTGATCGCCCAGTGGCTATAACTCTATTGGTTGAATGTTTCTGGATATACATTGGTATGACTTATATCTATTTACTTCACTACTTAATCTAAACTTATTCTAAACTTTTACTTGTTGTCTATTGTCTATAGGGTAAATCCAGTGGACTACGAATATTTAGTCTGTGGTTTTGTACACTGTTGTCAAGGAGACCGATTATAAGATTGTTGGAGTGCACTTCAAGACGCTTTGATATTTATCACTATACTGCGCGATCACTTGTTTCACTGTAGGAATTTTTAGATCACTGTAGATGACCTGGTTTGAGATAAACCAAGGGGCAGTGGCTATAGTTCTTAATGTCTTTGACTGGAATCGTTCTAGGATCGCAATGTTGCTGTCAGATGATGTACCCCAGAGTTGTACGCCGTATGTCCAAATAGGCTTTATGATGGAACTGTAGATCAGGAGTTTATTTTTTAATGATAGAGGTGAGTTACTTCCAAGTAGCCAGTAGTGTTTTTTAAGTACAATTCCTAGTTGTTTAGGTTTATTCCAGATATGTGTTTTCCAAGTTAGCCTTGTGTCTAGATGTTATCCCAAGTACTTGGCACTATCTTTTTTTGGTATTAGGTGGTTGTTGTAATATATTGATGGTGTGTCACCGTGGTATTTTGTAAAAGTTACATTGGCTGATTTTTCGTGGTTTATTTTTATTCTCCATCTACAAGCCCACTTATGTGTTTTGTGTAATTTTTCTTGTAATGTGCGAGTCGCAATTTCGGGATTTTTGTCTTTCACCATTGCACAATTGCAGTGTCATCTGCAAATGTAGCTGTTAGGTGATGGTCATCGGTTGGAAAGTCAGCTGTAAAAAAAGTGTAAAGTATGGGACCAAGTATACTTCCTTGGGGCACACCAGCTTTTATAGGATGAATGTCTGTTATAAAGTCATTATATCTTATTTGGAAGTGCCTTTCTTCAAGATAAGATTTGAGCAAGATGTAGAGTGGATGAGATAGGTTTTTCTTTAGTTTATAAAGCAATCCGGGGTGCCAAACCTTGTCGAAAGCTTGACTTATATCCAGAAATACAGCATTGCAGTAGCTCTTTTCCTGAAATGTAGTTTGTATCATATCAACGACTCTGTGCACTTGTTCAATGGTCGAGTGTTTAAGGCGAAATCCAAATTGATGCGATGGGACTAGTTTGTGTTCATCTATTTCTATTAATAATCATTCTTTTATAATTTTCTCTGCAATTTTAGACATAACAGGTAACAATCTTATTGGTCTGTATGATTTTATCTCTTTAGCAAGTTTTCCTGGTTTTTGTATTAGTATAATGTCTGCTAACTTCCATTGTGTTGGAAAATATCCTAGCCTTATAGTCGCATTTATTAGTTGTGTTATCATTGTAATCCCTTTTTTTGGTAGTTTTTTTATTATCTCGCCAGTAAGGAGATCGTGTCCAGGTGCTTTTTTGGTACGAATTTCGTATTTAATAATTTGTGCTACTTCTTTGGGTGTTGTTAGTTTGGGAGGTGGAGACATTTGATATATACTACCTAAAAATTCATGTATTCTTTCATAGATATTATTCTCATCTGCAGGTAAAGGCTGAAATACTTCTTCGAAATAATTTGCAAATGCTTTTGCCTTTTCCTGGTTTGTTCGTAACCATTTGTTATCATGCCTGATAGGCGGGATTTGTTGTTTTGGATTTTTCAAATTTTTTGTGGCCTTCCATAAAGAATAGTCGGAATCCGCAGTTGGTGTTAAATTCTGCATATAACTTTGAAAATATTCATTTTTAAGATTTTGTATTAATTCTTTTAGTTGTCGACATTTTCGATTGTAGTTGGTTTTGTCATCTGGGTGTCTCGTTATTTGCCACCTTTTTCTAAGCCTCCGCTTTTAAAGCGGAGGCTTTTAAAGCGGAGATAAAGATAAAATTATAAATAAGATAAAATTAAATGAAAATGTGTTAAAAATATTATTCTGCTGTAATATAAATAAATTGAAATATTAATCGGTTAATAAAAAAAATCTGCCCCTAATTTTTAAATCAGTTCACCCCTGGACTTTCATTTGCGGTTGCTAGATTGATTTGTACTCGGGCCTGAGCCGGCAAATATTGAAATATGCACCCCCTTGTTTATTATTTTGATTGACGCGTTTGGAAAAGCTAATTTAGATCTTAAAAATGACACCCGCCTTGCCTCCTTCTTCCGTATTGCTTGTAAGACGGATTACAACACTGGAAATGCGATGGAAATTTAAGGAAATTTGGTTTTCTTTTATGAATATGCGGATTGAAGGATTTCGACTGATGACAGATGGGTGTATAGGAGAAAGGTTACGTTCAGTTTTCTAAAATTTATTTTTGTACTGCTTAGATTATTATTTCAATCATTTAAATTATTAATTCACATTAGTGAACAATTAATTCTCTATTAATAAAGCACAGAACGCTATTTTATTTGAAAAATCAGTTTTCTTTTATACAATAGAATTTACAAATATGAGGAACTATAGAAAGGGTAAGTAAATACAGGTATTGACAAGGATATTCGGATTGTGGTAAACCTATACTGGAGTCAAACATCAAGGGCACTAGTTGGCAACGAACTTACTGAAAGTGTAGAGATCAAAAGAGTTGTCCGGTAGGGGTGTATCTTATCCTCATTGAAATAGTTAAAACATGTATGGAAAATACAAATGAGGGCATAAAAATAAACTGTGAGTTAACCAACAAAATAAGATATGCCGATGACACGGTGATCCTTGCCAGTAACATAGAAAAATTACCACAGGCAATGGAAAGAGCCAACTCAGAAGCCAGCCCAGTAAGTAGCATAGATGAATTATTACAATAGGCAATGAAAAGAGTTAATTCAGTTAGTGATGGATACGGCCTGAGAGTGTGACTAGAATATGATTTGAAAACTTTTTTATTTTTAACTCCTGCTATATGGCGTTTTTATCATATTAATTTCTCTTCTACAATACAATAATTCATAAATCCTTGCCTAGAATACAAAGGTATATTCTTCTAGTGGAATATAAATATTAATATTACAGTAGATGACTTCCACCTGGGCATATCCTCTACCTACTTAGGGTTACACTATTCCTCAGTACCAGTTTTACCACTATCACACGGCTTCTCAGAATGCAGTCTATTTGCAGCTTATTTCGTGTATTTTCTTTATATGTATTAGGCCCTGTTCATATAGGGCGGTTTGCCAACCTCGACGTCGCGGTTTACCTGTTTCCCCCCCCTGTTTCACTTGATTTCACCCTGATGCCGCCTCTGAAGTTTCACCCTTAAGAGTCGCTTTCACGCTACGTGTTATTGTACGTTTTGTGTGTCATGCAAAACGTACGACAAAACGTACGTTTTGTCAGGTATATAGATACACATTAACGTTTTTCAAACAATGTGTTCAATCTTCGCAACAAGACAATCGCGCGACTACAAATCGCAGGTGGAGTCCGGCGCTTATGCTTTTCCCATCATATCTTCGATCTGACCTTGGATTTCATTTCGATTCATTTCATTTCTTGTTATACACTGGACAAAACGTACGTTTTGTCGTACGTTTTGCATGACACACAAAACGTACAATAAGACGTAGCGTGAAAACAACGCTTAATACCCAGGAAAATAGGGGGAAAACAGGTAAATCGCGGCATCGACGTTGGCAAACCGCCTGCATATAAACAAGCCCTTAGATTAATCGTCCTTGTGATTGCTTCTAATAAAATGAGATCGAATACTTCCTATCAATAAAACCACCCGGCATCACCTCTTGGTTTTCCAGAACGTACCAGATCGTGCAGTGCCACTTCTGTAGAATCCCGCTTTAAAGTTATGTGTTTTTCATGTTGCTATCGTGTTAAACAGCAGTATGGACCAAAAACTCGTTATGCCAAAAAATTTAAGCTTTAAGCAAGTTAGTTAAATGGACAAAGCACGTAAAAGGAAAAAATCGTTAGAATTAAAAAAATCAAACTAACTTGAGCATGTAATGAGATACCCCGAAAGTAGAGATTCTTGTATCTTACTGATCCAAATCTAGAAAGAAGCAGAATATTTTGTTTTAAAATGCCCAGAGAGTATAATGCATAAATAACAAGACCTATTTTCCAGGTAGCAATTAATAAGGTGATTAACATCTAACGTTTTATTAAATATCTTAAAGTTCATGCAACCAAGATATTTCAAAGGCTTTTACTCGTAATGATCGTAAACCAGAAAAAGCTACAGATTTCGATGGCATCTGCTCAGAGTTTTTAATGAGCTGTGGCAAGTATACAAAAGTCTGATTTTCGATTTTCTGGATTTTTTACAGACATTATAAAACCGGTAATTTTCCACAGAAATTTAAGTGACTAAAGTAATTACCATCCTAAAAGCAGTTTTAAACAGCCGGATAGCCCCAAGTAGGGATGGCGGTTTTTGACAAAACAGCGGTTTTCGGTTATACCGGTTTTTTTTGCTTACGGTTTAACCTGGCGGTTATAACCGGCCAAAAAAAAAACAGGTTTTTGGAAAAACCGATTTTCGTTTTTTTTTTTAATCCAATAGGTTACAAAGTTTCATTTACAATACACTTTAGTTTGCGATACTCCATTCGATTCGATATCAATATGATCAAATTTAGTACTATCGAAAGAACATGTATTACTTTTAACACGTTTGTATATTAATTTGTAGAATAGATATATTTTAATTAATTTAATACTTCCTGTACGAGTGTATCGTTTTGAAAACGTAGCAAAATTCTTGGAGATTCGTATTCGTAATCAGTAATTCGATATTCATAGTCAGAGCATTATTTTTGGTAATCAGAAAAAGTCATTCATCCACAATGCCAAGAGTTGTGTGAAAAATAGATGATGCTTGCATCAAATTCAATCAGACACTTCTTATGTAAATACTATGATTACATTGATTACAAATACCTTTTCAAGGAAATATTATAATAAAACTTAATAATTGTTTCTGGGAGATGTGAGATTGCACTTTCAGTTTGCTTCTGTATTTTATAAAATAAAATAAAATTGGAATTATGGTTTTGTTTGGAATAATTACTTGAGAATATGATTGGGATCCGAAATAATACCTAACCTAATCCTAATCACCGTAAAAACCTAATAACCGGTTTTTACTTTAAAAAGAAAAAACCGGTTATAACCGGGACAAAAAAACAACGGGTAAAACCGGTTATTGCGAAGTAAAAAAACCGGTTTCTAGGTTTAAACCGGTAGGTTTTTCCCATCCCTAGCCCCAAGAATTAAAACCAATAGCTCTGCTGTCTGCAACATACAAGATAGAACGGCTAGTCCGTAACAGAATCAACACGCGTCTCTTTGAGATGATGGGTTTAGACTAAAAATGTTAAATAAGATGGGTTTAGACTCAAAAGGAGATCTGAAAAAAGCCCTATTACTCACTACCCACGTTGAGGTAGAATTTTAAGGGGAACGGAGAAAACTGCAAAATTTTGACGCATGTCAAAATTCTCAATGTTCTTCTTCTTCTTCTTTAGTTTATTGGCCTCCACCTACTTGGGTATTTGGCCAGCTCATCGTCGCGGAATAAGGGAAAAATTCCTTATTCTTTTACAATTTGGAGTTAGTACATTGTACAATTTGATTCTTCTTCTTCTTCTTCTTCTTCTTTAGTTAACTGGAAATTTTGGTTGGTGTGGGAAAAACATGACAAGATAAAAAATTCTCAATGTGTTTGAAATGTATTTATTTTCAGTAATCCTGAGAAAACTAATAATAGCCCAGTAAATGACCGTTTTGGAGTGTAATTTTCAGAGGCAACTCCGAATTGCATGAAAATTTGGATTTATGTAGGTTCTACTTACCCTCCACTTCAAAGTTGAATTTGTGCCGTTGGTTGCTTTTACTTGGGGGGTGACAGTCACCCCTTGTCGGGGTGAAAAAACGCGTGTTCAAAATAATCCCGGAAATCAATAAATTAACTGATTATAAACAACTTTTGTTCTATAGGGTTTTTTATGTAAGTCAATACTTTTCGAGTTATTTGCGTATGAATATGTTTATTTTACGACAAAAAAACTACGTTTTCAGACGGTTTTCACAAAAGTGTAGCTTATAAAAAAACGAAAAAAAAAAAGATTTTTTCAGCTTGTAGCTCATGAAAAATACATTATTATTAGTCTAATTCCAAATCGAATATTTCAACGTGAAATCATCGAAAAATTAAGCAATTTTCGGGAAAAACTTATAAACATTTTTTAAAGTGTTTAAAAAAGCATTATTTTCGTTTTTTACAAAAGTTTCTAGCATCACAAATAGATGAGTTACGCTGAAAAAAGTTGTTCATTTTTTTTTGTAAAAAATTATCAGTAGTAATTGCACAAGAGCTCTAAAATTCTATAGTAATTTTAGAGATCGAGTGTAATTTGTTGCGATTATTTCATGAATTAAACTGTTCAAAACCAAAATTTTATTGTAATTTATTTATGTAAGTACAAATTAGTACAATTAAACACAGAGTTGTTATAAATATGTGACGGTGGTTGAAAGTCACCACTTTTATAATTTTTAAAACATTAATGTCATTAATATTACTGAATGTATTTTTTCATAGCAACGAAGGGCATCTGGCGTAATATACTTGACGACGGGAAATTATCAAAAATTATCAGTTTAATTTTGATTTCTGTAGATTTCTATTGGTCAGAATCTCCTATGAATGAAATAATCGTGAAAATCTCCCTGTACTCCCCTAAATAAAATCAATCGTTACCGTTTATCATTTACTTCAAATGTATGTGTATTTTTTATATGATCTTTAAGTTTGAACGGTTTCAAGTGCTTATTTTAAAAAAAGTTGGTTTTATACCAAAAAACTTTTTTCTAAAAATTTGGAAACATTTTCTTTTTTCAAATTAACTAAAAAAGTATTAGTGATACGAAAAGTCTCAAAGAATAAAAAAATGTAGCTTTTGCTGCTATAAATATAAAAGTTTCATTTTCCTTTTCTGTAATAAAAAAGTTAGTTAACATATGGCAGTTAAAATTTTGGATACACTCGTGATCAGTGACTCGCTCAAGCCGTTTA
Organism: Diabrotica virgifera virgifera; assembly: GCF_917563875.1. Taxonomy (NCBI): domain Eukaryota; kingdom Metazoa; phylum Arthropoda; class Insecta; order Coleoptera; family Chrysomelidae; genus Diabrotica; species Diabrotica virgifera. Next base: position 182,807,805 of record NC_065444.1, on the reverse strand, counting down.
AACTATAACCCTTTTAAAAATAAGTATTTTAAACTGGTGAAACTGTCAGATCATTTAAAAAATAGATGAGTAAAGTATATTGTTTGTAAAGCGGTAACGAATAATTTCATTTGGGGAGCTAAACGCCAGGAGATTTTCACGATTTTTTTATAAAAAAAAGGGGCCTACTTTATTTTGAGCGTAAGTCGCTTATTTTTATTGCTAGAGACTTTTGTAAAAAATTAGAATAAAGCTTTCTTTAAACACTTTAAAAAAATTTAAATAAGTTTTTCCCGGAAATTGCTTAATTTTTTGGTTATTTCAAGTTAAAATATCCGATTTGGAATTGGACGAATAAAAACGTATTTGTCATGAGCTATAACTTTGTTTTAGCTGGAACTATAGACTTCACGAATAAACAACTCTTTTCATTTTTTCTAATATACATTTTTTTGCTAAAACCATTTTTTTCCATAAAATATTTACTTTTTGAGTCATTTTCAAAAATATTCATTTTCAATCTCAAATAACTCGAAAAGTATTAACTTAAGTAAAAAACTCTATATATCAAAAGTTACTTACAATTAGTCAATTTATCCATTTCTGGGCTTATCTAGAACGTATGTTTTTTCACTACCAAGAAGGGGTGGCTGTCACCCCCCAAGTAAAAGCAACCAACGGCACAAATTCAACTTTGAAGTGGAGGGTAAGTAGAACCAAAATCAAAATTTTCATACAATTCGGAGTTGCCCCTGAAAATTACACGGTATCGCCATATTTCCAGTTCATTTTCTGGGATATAAGTATTTTGGAAAAATTTAAACGCAAAAAGCCCGAATTTAAAGACCGAAGGCCGAATGTCCCTTAGAATAAATAAAAAGTGTTTTTTAAATAAAATATTTGCAAATAAAAATCACACTAAATTTTTTCGTTAATTTTCACCCTTGTAATTTATTAAAGTAAACATTATAGAAGTTTTTAGGGACTTTCTGCCCTCGGTAATAATGTAGTCTTTCATTCTGCGTTTAAATTTTTCAAAAATAAGTATTAGTTTCCTCAGGATTTGAAAATAGTTATTTTCATCACAAGTGCAGAAAGTCATACTTTTCCGCACGCCACTGCAGTTTGCCGAACGACGCGAAGCGGGAGTTCGGCAAGCAGTCGAGTGCGGAAAAGAGACTTTCTGCAAGAGTTAGGAACAATAATTTTTCTACGAGTATTTAAAAAATGACTAAATCTTAATCAATTAATTTAATTAATATGAAAATACATACACAAATTAATTCTTTCACAAGGTTGTCAAAACCAAACTTTGAGCATAATTGGTTAGCATGACGACGATCTTGCTTTCCATGACGATGATTCAAAACGACTGTTATTGTCTACCGATTTGACTTTCGAATATTATGTCAAAATAATATTATTTCATCGAATTGTCGCGTTAATTTCATTAAAAAAGGAACACAATAAGATACTTTTGAAATAAAATAGTAAATAATATCTCAATATTAGTTTATTGCATGTATTATAATTATTTTAAGGCCATATTAAAATATCTAAACGCGTGCGGAAAAGAAAAACGCGTGCGGAAAAGTAAAACATTCTAAACTAAAACGCGTGCACGAAAGTAGGCATTTTTGCACGCTCCTAGAAAAAAAATATTACATTTAAAACACATTAACCTTAAACATAAATACATTTAGAACATTGAAAATTTTGACATGCGTCAAAATTTTGCATTTTGCTCCGATCTCCTTAAAGCGTAAAACTTAAACCTCAAATCTAATGAGTTATCAGAGAAACCGATGATATATTTTGGAGAGAGGGCATAATAAGTTTCTGCGTACCTTCGTTTCTTCGTTTCTTCATACACAACTACAGCCCGACTGATAGACAATATGCTTAATGATAGAATATTACCAATGGTGATCCAATATAAATAACAATAGGCTACCACAGGGATCAGTTCGTGCTTCACTCCTTTTTAATTTGTACATTTGGAACATGTACATCATGTACCTCAAGAAAATTTGGCTGTGCGGATGATTGGGTCCTTGTATATTTTGGAGTCACTCTACAAAATCATAGAAAAGCTTAACAGAAGACTTAAAAAAAATAGGAGGATATTTTCGCAAATGGAGATTTTAGCTCAACAAAAAAGTTTAAAAACATCACACCCACTAGAGATGGCGGTTTTTGACGAAACACCGGTTTTCGGTTATACCGGTTTTTTTGCTTACGGTTTAACCTGGCGGTTATAACCGGTCAAAAAAACCGGTTTTTCCAAAAACCGGTTTTCGGTTTTTTTAATCCAATAGGTTACAATGCACTTGAACACACAATTCAAGTGTGAAAAATAGATGATGTGTGCGTCTACTTCAACCAGATCACTTCTTATGTAAATATTATGATTACAAATACCTTCTCAACGAACGAAAGTGAGTTTGCATTTTCAGTTTGCTTCTGTATTTATAAAATAAAATTTGAATCATGGTTTTGTTTGGAATAATTACTTGAGAATAATAATTATGATTGGGATCCAAAATAATACCTAACCTAATCCTAATCACCGTAAAAACCTTACAACCGGTTTTTACTTTAAAAAGAAAAAACTATTTATAACCGGGACAAAAAACAACCGGTAAAACCGGTTATTGCGAAGTAAAAAAACCGGTTTTCGGTTAAAACCGGTAGGTTTTTCCCATGCTTGTCACTCACTCATAATGAAATACCAAAATATTTGTGCGCGATTCTTGATAAAATTTTATCCTAAAGAATATCTAACAAAAACTGCAGAAAAATTAAAAACAAGAAACAAAATTATTTTAAAACTATGCAGCAGAGTATTTTCGTTAGTCTGGCTAAATTGCCATCATATACATTAAATAGGTACTAAACTCCAGTCAAGACGACCACCAAACTGCATATATTATAGCTGTGGAAAATATGTTCTTCCTTACTGCCAGATGGATTTAAAAATGGGTCACGGAGTAAAAAATTACAATGCATTTTGATTTACCACGTAAAACGTGGTCCATATTAAATGGGGTCCGAACACCAATGGGGTCAGCGCATATGATTTACACATGGGCAGCCATCTCCATTTTGCAATTGCGGAAAAGCTCAAATAATTGTCGACATCTCTGAATCAGGCACCAAACAATCATAATAATATTAGTCCAAAAGATTTCATGTTATAAGAAACTCTGTTAATAACACTATTAATTTAAATTTCGTGATATATTACATTGCAGTCCTTTATTATTATCATATATTCAAATTTTCTTTGATCATCTGGAATTTTCTTGATGATCTTTGATTGTCTATTTTTGAAAAATGTTCGTTGCTACAATATGTAAATAAACTTCATCATCTCCACACGTGTTTTAAAAAATTTAAACTGTAACATTTATATTTTACTTTTGGGACTAATATACATCCGCGAACCCCATTAATAGGGCACATTAAAACTGATACCCGAAAACGGAAAAATGAGCAAAATAATCAGATCAACTTGTACGAGAGATTTCCTAATTATTATGACGATTGGAAGTCGAGAAGATGGAAAATTTGCTTGTTAAAATTACATTTAATACTCTGCATCTGACTTTGGCGTCGTCGCTGATGTTGATGTGGGAGAAAAACTTTTAATGGGCCTTTCAAACGACAATATTTAGAAAAATAATGAGCTAAAGGTGAAATATTTATGAACTTTACAACGGTCGATAATGTTTTATTTAACTGTACTTTTTAAAAACGTATTGTTTGTTCGTGTTAAAGAATATTAAGAAGTGATACTAATGAGCCATTGTAATGAGCTGTATTGTCAAGATATTACTAGCAAATTTTTTTTTATAATATAAAATATTAACAGATATATTATTAAATTCACAATGTAAATTTGCTGCCAAAAAATACATGCTATGAATACAAAATTCTAGCACAAGTACTGTTTATTGATTACAAGGCTGCTTACGATACAATAGTCAAAAATAAAGTGATATAACCGCTAAAACAGTTCTATGTACCAATAAAAATATAAAGATTAGTAAAAATAACACATAGGAAAACGATTTGTGCTGTGAAATGAAATGGTAGAGTCTCAGAAGAATTCGAAGTGAAAAAAAGGGGTTCGTCAAGAAAAACCATTGTCCAGTTTGCTATTCAATATAGCTCTGTAAAAAATTGTGAGGGATAGTGGTACAAAAACTGCATAAGGAACTCTTTTCTACAAGGAACATCACTGCCTGGCGCATGATGATGATGTGGTTCTCATTGTCAGAATTGGAGTAGAACTGTCAAGTACGGCAAATGATTCAATAAAATTGTGCTTTCACTAGGAAAGTATTGGGGTAGTTCTGATTTATTTCATTTTATATGGATTTTGGGCTGCTGAATCCGAATATGAGGTTTGCGGATAAAATTTCTTGCCAGAACATTGAAAAAATCGCGAAAAAAGCGAAAAATTTCAGCTTTTTTCCGCTTTTTTGCTCAAATCTCGAAAACTATTAACTTTTAGTAAATGGTCTGTTAACAGAAATTAAAGTAAATAAAATTATCTACAAACATCACTTTTTACTTCTTTTTTCAGATGAACCGTTCGGCCTAAAATACAAGTTGAAAATTGCCAATTTTTAACGGTCTCGGCAAAATCCAATTTTTACATTCCAAAACTTAATTTTTTATTAGAATGCTGTCATTTGATAAATTTCTCCTAGTTTTCTGTACAAATAATAAATGTTAGTTCATATTATGAATATGGTATGTCTCTATCACAGCTTCCATGAATCCATTCCATCCTAAAGTACCGAGATTCTCTCTGCTTTTCCCTTAGAGCCACAGAAAATCAGGCACAGATGGAGTCACAGTTTCAGTTGGTGTGAACATTCCCTTCGGATCTGTTATCTTGATTTCTGATAAACCTTGAGGTTTTGTCCTTTTAAAATGAATTAGTTGAACAAATACCTGACTTCGATAAACCTCAGGCGCGAGTTTCTTTTTTATCCGAGGAATGGATTGCTTAGGAGCTACTGCAATACAAGAAATGTCACATATGACGTGAAAGGTGTGGTATTCGTCGATTGTATGTACGTTAAAATCAGCGTTATCGTACACCTGCTGTGCAAAGCATGGCAGGTCAATTTTCTGCGGATCGCCTGCGAATGCTGACACTTCCAGGCGAACAGCTTCTGTATAGGATGAAGAAAACCCCAAAGAGGAAACTACATCACTCTATTTTCTTGAGCCGTACTTTTTGTAGAATAAACGGCCAACCCTGCAAGGAATGGTGAGACCAACTATCTGGGCCTTACTGCCGCTACAAGACTTTGAGCAAGCGCGTTGCTTATCTTTAAGTGTCAACAATCTCAGGCGATCCGCAGAAAATTGACCAGCCTTGCTTTACACAACAGGTATACGAAAACGTTGATTTTAACCCTTTCTATGCCAGACCTTAATTTGCATGTTGGTTTCTCAATCCCAAAGGTTTTTTCATGCTTAGGTATTGCCTTATATATACGGATATTTGGATTCAGCAGCCCAAAATCCATATATAATGAAAGAAATCAGAACTACCCCAAAACTTTCCCACTAGGGGGTTCGTAGAGTACAAATTAACTGAATCAAAAAGACACCAGCGCTAAGATTGGACTGAAAGTTAATATAAATAAATCCAAGTACATGGAAATTGCAAGGAAAAAAGAAATACATAACTTGGGACCTACAGCTTGAGAATGGATTAAAGGTAGAATTTGAGACGGTGGACGAATATGGGTACAGTCCATCCAATATACTTAATACTTACCGTTTCACGTCATTCGCGTCATAGCTCGTGACGTCATATGATACCAACACGAAATATCTCGGCGATAGGTCTGTTTCTTTTTAGAATCATTTAGCCGACTACACGGGAATTACAGCCACTAGACATATTTTATTATAATATACGCGTAGAAATAATATTTGAAGATTTATATTAATGTGCATTTATAGAAACATACCCTAGCTTGTTCATTTAATTTGGATAAGTGGATATAAAGCGTTTTTATAAATCACACTTGTTCGGATTACACTCTGACTGCGATCGAACAAAGGTAACACTTTGGCATAAATTGGTAACATTTATTTGACAGTTGCGGTGATGACACTTCATATTTGTTTTTATTCTTTACTATAAGTATTTGTTTTATTATATTTACTGTTTTTATTATTTACTTTAATGTAAAATTATAACTTAGATAATTCTTGTTTTCTATTTCTAAAGTTTTTATTTACATTGAATATTAATTTGTTTTCTTGTATAATCCACTTCCGCAAAAATGATGTGAAAATATATTTAGTGTAGGAAACAGAGGTTGAACCTTGCAAAATGGACACAAGTCCGGTTTTATTTTTTTTTTCTGTAATAAACAGGGGTGCTTATTTTAAGACTGACTTTTTCTGAAAAAACTTCGCCCCGGAACCCCTATTTTCACTCCTTTAAAGGGGGTAACTTGTGGTTTTTGCGGAACGTAGCCCTTCCTGTACCTTTAACAAAAAATTTTTTTTATAGAAATATGAAGAGGACTATATTTTCTACGATTTACTTCCCAACAGCATATGTCTATCATCCACCGTTTAGCGGGGGTGGCGCCCCAAAGTTGACAAGTTTTTAAAAAAGATGTTTTCATAAAAAATATATTTTTCCCTAACTGTAACGGAAATAAAGAAGAAATCCTGCGGCAATTATTCACAAATAAGTGACTGATTTTTTGGTATAGGTTTCACTCAAGGGTAATTGCCCTATTTTTAATTACAGGGCGTTACATTTTAAAAAACCCCTTTTTATACGATCTGAACCGTTTATGCTAGAGTAAAAAGACTTTCAGCGATTACCCATGTACAGGTGCTATTTACAAATTTGTATAATGTACCCCCATTTTTCCCCGGAGCCACCCCAAAAAAAGAAGAATTAATAAATAAAGTGATTTGCTTGGAATCCTTCACACACAATGCCTTTTATTAATATGCTTCATATATCATTTTGTGCACGTTATTATTACCCATAAAAGGACATCAAAAGCAATTTCCTAGTGCAACCCCTGTAGCAAAAAAAAATAAATAAAATTGGGGGTTGAAATTTTTTTTGGTTTTTTGCTTTTTGATCCATATGGGCATATGCTTCATCAATAGTACTTTATAAAAATATATATGGTTATTGCAATATCCCTGCGGAAACTACCCTATCCTTGAAAATATACTGCAGAAACTACCCCTATCCCTTGGCGAGGATGTTTTTTTCGATTTTCTCATTACCTATGCATTCCTTTTAAACAAAACTCATACAAGGTTAAAGTCCACTATTTACTCTAAAAATTAGGTCCTTTTCATTTTTTTCGTATAAGCAACCGTTACGGCACAGTGGCGCCGTAAACCTCATATATGCTTTGGCGGGCTCCAGTTTTTGTTTTTTTTTTCGTCATCTGTTCGTTTTATTGATAAAGTACTTATGTAAAATAAAACAACACAGTGTAACCTACAAATTAGGACCTATGCACATTTTACATTTTTTGCTCCCCAAAGCCACAGTGGTGGCCCAAAATAAATTTTTGCTTATCTTCGCCACCTACACGCATTTTATTGCATTAATGCTACCTTAATAGCACAATATTTACCCTTAGGTGGTCGCTAAGCAGAGCGGATTTAGGGAGGGGTGATGGGGGTGATCACACCCACCCCTCTCAAACCAAGTGATATTATATTTAAAGATTATAAAAATATTCATTTATTTTTATAGAAATACTTATATTATATTAATATAATTTTTATAAGAATGACCTTTTATGCTTTAGCGACAGTGGCGGATTTAGCATCGTTAAGAAGGGGGTACCAATTGGCTAAATTTCTATAAAAATAAATGAATATTTTTATAACCTTTGAATATACTATCACTTGGTTTGAGAGGGGGGAGGTTATAACCCCCATCACCCCTCCCTAAATCCGCAACTGCTTAGCGACCACCTAAGGGTAAATATTGTGCTATTAAAGTAGCATTAATGCAATAAAATGCGTGTAGGTGGCGAAAATATGCAAAAATTTATTTTGGGTCACCACTGTGGCTTTGGGGCGCAAAGATTGTAAAATGTGCATAAGTTACAATTTGTAGGTTACACTGTGTTGTTTTATTTTCCATAAGCACTTTGTCAACAAAACGAACAGTTGACGAAGAAAAAACAAAAACTGGAGCCCGCCAAAGCATATATGAGGTTTACTGCGCCACTGTGCCGTAACGGTTGCTTATACGAAAAAAATGAATAGGACCTAATTTTTAGAGTAAATAGTGGTCTTTAACCCTGTATAAGTTTTGTTTAAAAAGAATGCATAGGCAATGAGAAAATCGTAAAAATATGCTCGCCAAGGGATAGGGGTAGTTTCTGCAGTATATTTTCAAGGATAGGGGTTGTTTCCGCAGGGATGTTGCAATAACCATCTATATTTTTGAAAAGCACTATTGATGAAGCATATGCCCATATGGATCAAAAAGCAAAAAACAAAAAAAATTTTCAACCCCTCATTTTATTTATTTTTTTTTGGCTACAGGGGTTGCACTAGGAAATCGCTTTTGGTGTCCATGCATGGGTAATAATAACGTGCACAAAATGATATATGAAGCATATTAATAAAGGGCATTGTGTGTGAAGAATTCCAAGAAAATCACTTATTTTTTAATTCTTTTTTTTTTTTGGGGGTTCCGGGGAAAAAAGGGGGTACATTATACAAATTTGTAAATAGCACCAGTACGTGGGTAATCTCTAAAAGTCTTTTTACTCTAGCATAAACGGTTCAGATGGTATAAAAAGGGGTTTTTTTTTAAAATGTAACACCCTGTAATTAAAAAACAGCAATTATCCTTAAGTAAAACCTATACCAAAAAATCAGTCAATTATTTTTGAATAATTGCCGCAGGATTTCTTCTTAATTTCCGTTACAGTTAGGGAAAAATAATTATTTTTAAAAACATCTTTTTTAAAAACTTGTCAACGTTGGGGCGCCTACCCCGCTAAACGGTGGATGATAGATAGATGCTGTCAGGAAATAAATCGTAGAAAATATATTCCTCTTCATATTTCTATAAAAGAAATTTTTTGTAAAAGGTACAGGAAGGGCGACGTTCCGCAAAAACCACAAATTACCGCATTTAAAGGGGTGAAAAGGGGGGTTCCGGGGCGAAATTTTTTCAGAAAAATAAGTCTTATAATAAGCACCCCTTGATATACCAAAAAAGAAAATAAAACCGGACTTGTGTCCATTTTGCAAGGTTCAACCTTTGCTTCCTACACTAATTTGATTTAAAATGAATTCAAGAATTTTTTTTGTAATTGGGCAACAATGTCAGCTTAGATCTCTGACGTAGACAATGACGTGCAACGGGAAATATAGGTATAGGACGGACTGTGTTTGGGTACACTTCTCGATCAGACACGTAAGGAGGAAGCAGAAATCCAGTTAAGACTGACCAAAAGTAATAGATGCGCTCGGCTATGAACAAAATAATTAATCAAGTATATTCAAATGGGAAATAAGCCACAATTTTACCTAAAAATGATTTTATTAACGTTTCGACGCCCAAGTCGGGTGTCGTTGTCAAAAGACAAAATAATACTAAATAAACAAAAATGTTGTTGCTTAGTAAAAAATTCTTCTAATAATTTATTTAATCTGACTCATTTATATCGGCAATTCAGACACGTATTATACATTTTAAAGTAGACGACTTTAAAATGATATTGCCAATATTGATGAGTTGCGTTCCTGGGACGATTTTACTAAAATATAGTTCATTCGATTACATGAAATCAATCCCAACTCAAGAATATCCGCCACAAAAAATCATAGCATATGAATTGCCGATATAAATGAGTCAGATTAAATAAATTATTAGAAGAATTTTTTACTAAGCAACAACATTTTTGTTTATTTAGTATTATTTTGTATTTTGACAACGACACCCGACTTGGGCGTCGAAACGTTAATAAAATCATTTTTAGGTAAAATTGTGGCTTATTTCCCATTTGAATATACTTGATTATAAAAATGCCACAAGAAAATGGCTTCAGAACAACATCAAAATAATTAATGTTAAAAAATATCGCGAATACAAAAATAAGACAACCTATACAAAACGATAATTAGACCCGCAATGCTATCCGCGGCCGAGACATGGACTCAACCATAAAAAAATAAAACTGAATAAAACCATACAGAATAGATTCGAAGCCTCGGAAACAATGATTCTTCGCAGAATATTTGGCGGAAAATTAGTTAAGGGAGAATGGAGAAGACCAACGAGCGAAGAATTGTACCAACTGTATGCTAACCCGCCGATTTCAAAAATAGTAAGAAAACGCTGACTAGAATGGCTCGGTCATCTAAAAAGAATCTAGGAGGGCAGAAAAGTCAATAATATTGGCTAGAGAGAAGCTGAGGGCAAAAAAGAGAGGAAGACCAAGAAGAAAATGGAGAGATGCAGCAACGAAAGACGTCAGTGAGTTGGGAATCAGAGATTGGAAACTAACAGCTATGAACAGAAAATGACGGGAATGCCCATTCAGCAATGGGCCTAAAAGGCCTGTAACGCTATACAAGCATAAATACTCTGCATCTGACTTTGGTGTCGTCGCTGATGTTGATTTTAATGGGCCTTTTAAACGACAATAGTTAGAAAAATAATGAGCTAAAGGTGAGCTAAATATTTATGAACTTTCCAACGGTCGATAATGTTTTATTTAACTGTACTTTTTAAAAACGTATTATTTGTTCGGGTTAAAGAATATTAAGAAGTGATACTAATGAGCGACGGTAATGAGCTGTATTGTGAAGGTATTATTAGTAAAATTTTATTTTTTTTTAAGAAACATATTAACAGATGTTGTTATTACATTTAAAATGCAAAATTTCTGCCTAAAAATACAGATTACCAGTTAAGTAACTGAAGGTTTTCACCTCCGATTTCGTTGAACCTCCATCGATTTTTATGAAAATTGTTGAGTAGTTAGAAGAGACCTCAAGGAACAAAGGTAACATGGTGCCAACTTGCGCTTTTATCCTGGGGGTAGACATAACTTATCGGGGATAAAAATTATTTTGTTAAAAATAACCTCAGAAATCTATAGAGGGAAAATTATAAGTAAATTATTTATATCTACTTATTAAAACAAATCAATACTTTTTGACTTTGAGATCAAAGATTTCAATTTTTCGTGAAAAAATTCATGTTTTAAAGTGGTTTTTCATAAATAACTCAAAAACTATAAATTTTTGCAAAAAAGTTACCATTACCAAAATTAAAGGTAATAAAATATTTAATAGACTCTTTACTTGAAAAACCATTTAATATTAAATCAAAGTGGGTTATAGACAGTTAAATATATTTTTTTTCGGTGAGTAGTCAATTCTAAGTATTCAAGCGTAAATAACGGGAAAACGGTGCATTTTATAACATATACTGACCAAACACTCTCAAAGTACTTAGCAATACCTATCAAATGAGCTTTAGAAGAAGATATTAGCCCCACAATTTAGCAAGTTATGATGAAAATAAGAGAACCCTTTCGATTTTTTTAGGAAAAAGTGGAAAATAAGACATGTGCCATTTCCATATAAGTTAAAATTTACAGAAATCCCTATTTTATTTACAGTAAGTCTTTCTTTAATTTAGCATAAGCAATGATCTCAAAAACTTTGACTGGTTTAGAATGCATATTTAAAAAAATATGATTTTAAAAAAATGGGGATATTTAAAATTTTCGAAAATTTCATTTTCTTTTGACAATAACTCCAAAAATGCTCGATATACGTACAAAATGATATACCAAATGTAGAACCAAATTTTAGCTTTTTCTTTAACAAAAATATTTTACTGTTTTTAGTACTTCTGTAAGATAAATAATACCCGAGAGAAAAACTTTTAAAGCCTTGAATTTACAGCGAGAACCATGTAGTAGGGGCCTTTTAACCTTTATTTAAAAAAAACTGAGGTATCTAAAAGATCAAAATTAATACTATTTTAAAGCCCTTGAAATTACATTTCAAATGTTTTTAGACAAACCTGATATCATAAAAATTAACGGAGTTATTCTAAAAAAAAACAATAAATTTTTTTGAAAAATTTTTGGAGCATAAATTTTAAACATTTCTGGAGAATAAATTTTAATGGTATCAACTTCTTCGGCAGCTCATTTGATAGATATTTCTGATTGCTTTGACAAATATTTAGTAAGTATCCACCTTCAGTGACTGCACTATACATAGGAGTGGAAATGACGCACTCAATATCTACTTTTAAGAAAGACAAAAGAGAAGATTTTACTTTAAAAATAAACAAAAGATATACTTAAAATAATCCGACTTTTCGACAACCGATTAATGATAAACTTAGGTGAAATATCATTATAAGACAGCTTTTCGTTTTACATTAGACAGCAGAAAAGTTTACAGGTGTAGAGAAAGAACTGTATTTGGCATTTGTGGACTTTTAGACTATGATAATGTTCCGAGATTAAAGTTGTGGAAAGTCTTAAAAGACCTTAATATTGATTAACATATTTTTTTCTACGAGCGTGCAAAAATGTCTACTTTCGCGCACGCATTTTAGTTTAGAAAGTTTCACTTTTCCGCACGCGTGTTACTTTTCCGCACGCGTGTTACTTTTCCGCACGCGGTTTTTACTTTTCCACACGCGTGTTAATTTAGATATGTTAATATGGCTTTAAAGTAATTATAATACATGCAATAAACTAATATTTAAATAATATTTACTAATTTATTTCAAATATATCTTATTGTGTTCCTGTTTTAATGAAATTAACGCGACAATTCGATGAAATAAAATAATTTTGACATAATATTCGAAAGTCAAATCGGTAGACAATAACAGTCGTTTTGAATCATTGTCATGGAAACCAAGATCGTCGTCATGCTAACTAATTATACTGAAAGTTTGGTTTTGACAACCTTGTCAAAGAATTAATTTGTGTATGTATTTTCATATTAATTAAATTAATTGATTAAGATTTGGTAATTTTTTAAAGACTCTTAGAAAAAATATTGTTCCTAACTCTTGCAGAAAGTCTCTTTTCCGCACTCGACTGCTTGCCGAACTCCCGCTTCGCGTCGTTCGGCAAACTGCAGTCGCGTGCGGAAAAGAATGACTTTCTGCACTTGTTAGGAAAATAACTATATTGATTATTATCTATTGCCACAAAGATCTTAAGACAGGGTGAAAGCACGTCTCCTCTCCTATGTACTATCCTACGTATGTACTATGTCCTATGCACTAAACCCTACCAAAAGAATATATAGGAAAGCTATGCCAAACAAGATAGTGCTAATATGAGTAACGTAGAACACGATCTGTTGAAAATCACAAAAACTATAAAGGAAGCAACATCGAAAAACACACCAAGAAAAAGAGGATTAAAAAAACCACTTGTTCGATGACAAATATAAAACAGAGTGAAAAAAGATCACAATGTAGATTAAAAAATCTACATCACAAAAGCAAGGCGACCTACAAAAGTGTGCGGAACAACGAAGGAAAGTAAAGAAAATTCTAAGGGAACGGGAAAGGAAGAATATGAAGACATACATGAAAAATGATATCAAAATTTCTATAAAGAGGTAAAATACATTAAAACTGGGTACCAGGGAAGAACCATTAGTGTAAAAAATAAGCAAGAAAACTTGGTGGTGGACGAAGACCAAATATTTGTGAAAGATAGAAAGAATATTTCGAGGAGCTACTAAATGAGGAAGTGACTATTGAAGAAAATTATACTGCTCTTGAACCGCAAATAGTAGGAAAGGAAATCCCAAATTCCACAAAAGAAAAACAAAATGCATTAAGAACCATATTTTTTCTCAGAAATCTGTGATATCGCAACCTTAAAAAAATTTCAGTACATGTAGTGAACCGCTATTTCACAAGTAAAACTTAAAGCTTATGGTCTGGTAAAACAGTATCATTCGACCTTATTAGAAGAAGGTGAGCTGGTTTCCGATGAAAGACGTATTCAAAAAAGTATTGATTCAAATAGCATATCATAACACCATTGTGTTTTAACATTTCCTTCAGAAAATATCATAAATCCAATTTTTGGATGCAAACTCTACTATTTCGGATCAAAATGTCGTTTTTAGTTTCCTTTTAGAAAATATTTTTCCTCTTTTCTCTAGACCGATTTTAAAATATCTATCTTAAATATATTTCTCTATTTTACAAAAATTAAATGTATACTAACTAAAATAAAATAGTTATTAATGGAACAGTTCGTGAAATATGCTTTTTGCGAACGCACGCGTGTTTAGAGCGTAAGTTCGCAAAAAGTTCTTCACGCACAGCTTCATACAATATTTTATCTACGATAAACAAATAAAAAAAACTAACTTTTTGTCACTGGAATTCATTTTTATTCTACAATTTTTAGACCTTTTGCATTTAAAAATAATTCTTACTTCTTTCAGACCACAAAACTCTCAAAACTTTTGTTTATTGCTCAAATGTCATCACCATGAGAACGGGAGTTAAGGATATTTGATTATAACGACAGAGATAGCTATACGGTACATGTCTCTTCTTAATTCAGATATAATTTCCAGTTTACCCATTGACATATTAAGCGTAGACTCGGCATTCTCACCAAAAAAGCGTAACGCGGAAACAGAATGGAAAGAGTCGATCGGTGGTCTATCTATCTCTTTTAACCAAACAATCCCGCACATATGACTGACAAAGCTAGCTAGACCACTCAATCGTATGTCGACGTTACACCCCGATGCATTGAGTGGCATATTCCTAGACAAGTCTATCCTCTTACATGTCTCTGAGTTTACCTCACCTTTGCAGTGTACGTCAATTTAACAAGAAAAGTTAGGTTATGTAGAGATGTTGGTGGCATAGAGGTATATATTAACATAGAGGGAGCCTACCTTCCGCACTTCCTGAAGACAAGATCTCATGGACTGGTTTGCTGCATCTCTTTCTAACACATTGTATCGAAAATCTATGATGAAATTCAGTGTGGATATAGGCACGGAAGAGGAGGACAACTGTAGCAGCTTTACTATGCGTAAGAGTGAAACAGCACTAATCCAAATAAAAAAGATGGTGTCGTCACTTCGCTCTGAATGACACTCTGTCTATGCTAATATATAACTCTATGGTTGGTGGTGGACATATCATTGACATATTAAGCGTAGATACGGCATACTCACCAAAAAATCGTAACGCGGAAACAGCATGGAAACAGTCGATCGGTGGTCTATCTATCTCTTTTAACCAAGCGATCCCGCGCATGTGACAGACAAAGATGGCTAGAGCACTCAATCCTATGTCGGCGTTACACCTCGATGCATTGAGTGGCATATGACTAGCCAGGGCTATCCTTAACATGTCCCTGGGACATATACAGCATACTGTTTGATTTTATTTATTATTGTTACTTATAATTTTGTTAATTCTTTTTATTTTTGATTAAAGTTCTGTGTTAAAGGTTTTGACTGATTTTTTATGTTTTATATTGTTAATCAAAATTAATTGATAAACCAATGATATAAGTTCAGATTAAAATAAGGCATACGTAATTTTTTGCACGGCTAGCTTTGATCCCAATAATTGTGGATCGCTCGTTATGAAAGTGTGCCAAAAACAGTGCGAAAAGTAAATCCCATTTAAAATACATTGTTACTTCACGCACACTTTAAATCCTTCACGCACTGCTATCTATAATGACAGTTTTCACAAACTAAAAACTTATGCATAACATTATGAGATAGAGTAGATAAAATATATTACGAAATCATCAAAACAAATGTTTTGTTTTTACTATCCTGTAAACTTTTAATACCTATTTTTAGTTGCTACGGCTTAGAAGGGATGTGCGAAATATGAATTGCAATTATGGAGCAAGAAGATATAAATCTTAGATTTATGAGTAAATGTTGCATACAGCAAATTATAATAAACAAAAATATCATATATTTATACTAGACAAACTAGGCAATACTGACCCTATTAATAAAGTGTAATGTAAAAGTGTGTTCGACATTTTAAACGCTCTCACCATTTTATCTCAAAATTGTGCGCTTAGTTAAAAAAGTCCCATGTTCGTGCCTTATGACAGGCATTCACAATAACAAAAAAGATCCAACTACCATCGAGAAGATAGAAAACAACTAAAAGCAGCACTAATCCTCTTTAAAAAGGTACAAAAAGCGAGAAACAAACAACAGTCACAACAAGATAATATTCAAAAGAGCCCGAAAAGTTTTTAGATGTTTTGCACGTGCCGAATGGACCTTTTGTAAATTATAATCTACAGCATCGAGTTTGAATTGGCCCATGTGGTGTGCTAGTCTATAAAAAGTGTACGAGGTCTTTTCGAAAATATTAAGTTTTCTCTTTGAAATAACGGATTACAAAACAATATATAGTTTGGATTTTACAAAATATTTGGATTTACAATACAAGAAACGAACTCGGAAAAGACGTTATCTTGTGATATAAATTCTTTTCCAGACAAAAGCTAATGAGAGGCATTATCAGGAACTGCGACAACGTTTTTGAATAACTTAGCGATACGTCCAATATTGATTAAAGTGGGACATGATATTATTTTCCGGTGTTTTCGAACATTCTAGGTATCGTTTTAAAGACCTTACAATTCCCTATACATTACTATTTACATTTTATAAGTAAATGATATGATAAGAACACACGGATAACGTGAAATTAGAAAATTTTTATGTGGGTATATCAGTTGTAAGCATTATTTTGTAGTCTCTGAAAATTTATTATCATATGGTTTCTTTCACTAAGAAAAGGGTATATTATTTATTTGTAATATTAATCTTAAATTAATTATTTATCAAATACACTATCAATATTAATTAACAAACAACTCAAAATATTCCTTAAACCGTGTCAAATATTTAGTAGCCTTGTTTGCCACTGTCATGTCACGACATTTTGTTCGACTGAGTTCATTGTATGACAAAGATAGCGAATGTTAGATTTGAAAAATATCACCAAGGAGTTAATTTTTTTTTTCGAATTCTGTACAAACAAATAAATATTTTTGAAAAATTTAAACTCAGCATGAAACACTACACGATTACCGAGGGTAGAAAGACCCTTAGAATAAACCAAAGGTTTCTTTTGAATGAGACATTTAAAATTAAAAATCACACTAAATTTTCTCTTTTTTTCGTCCCTGTAACTTATTAAAATAATCATAGAATTTTTCAGGGACTGTTTACCCTCGGTAATAACGAAGTCTTTCTTTCTGAGTTTAAATTTTTCAAAAATACTTATTAGTTTTCTCAGCGTTCGAAAAAAAATGAATGCATTTAATAGCATTGGAGCCGAAATTTTGCGCCTATCCCCTTAAAATATCAATTTTTAAAATGTATTTTTTAAATAAAAAACCCCTTTTCTTAGGGGTCAAGGTAAAATAATCTAAAATACTTAAAAATGTGTCCCAAATAAAAAAAAACACGTGTAGCTGGGATTTTCAAAAATATGGTCGCGCGCCGTTCCTGAATATGATCCTGTTTCGTCTGAGCACCATGCATGTTTATCAGCTAACAATAAAATATTTATAAAAAAGACAATAAAATAGGCGATATATAATAAATAACTGTAAGTAATTATAGGTCTGTAAAAATTTGGAACGGTCAGACCACGAAAACATCACATGTACTTTGTCCTACAGAACTTCCAATTGATTTGTTACCCTTTCATTAAACTCTCATACAAAAATCAGGCTGCTATTTATCACCAAATGGGCATTATAATGAGTGGAATACGTAGAACATGTCAAATGACAGAAATTATGACAGGTGATAAATAGCAGTCTGATTTTTGCATGAGAGTTTAATGAAAGGGTAACAAATAAATTGGAAGTTCTGTCTGACCGTTCCAAATTTTTAACCTGTTCCACAATTAACACTAGACACCCTTAAGCTATTAACAAATTTTCAGCTTGCTATTACTCAACTTTTTTTTCATACGCGGGATCCAGGCCTATTAACGAAATTACAAAAAAAAAGCAGATACGAAATACAACAAATTAAAATGATCATAATCATAGGCACCTCTATCAACAATAATCTGGTGAAATTAAAATACAGGGTGGAGCATTAGTGTACAATGTCCAATTACTAGTTTGTCGTAAGAGATACAAAAAAAATTATTTAGTTAAAAGTTGGGGCACATATAGGACCATAATCTAAAAATATTTTCAAATATACAGGGCCACCCTTACTTACAGGGTGACACAAAATTATGTTTTCATTAAATGGAACACCATGTATATTTTTACATTTTTGGATTCTCCTCGATCTCTACTTTCATAAAATATAGGGTTTTGTAATATTATACGAGGTAGTTTACAAGATAACTACGTTTTTTTGTTAATTTCGTAGCAATATTCACACCCTGTAGAATTGTAGTGATTTAACATAAAAGTTTCTATTTATGTTCAAACAAATTTTAATACAGTCTAATATTGTTAACCATTATTAATACATATAGCAAAATATTTTATTTTAGTATACAGGGTTGGTCGAAACTCGGAATAAGTATTTTTTTATTTTTTTTAAATAGGTATTTTAAAATTGTAATGAAATGATATTTTATGGTACTTCTTTATTTCTTAATCATTCCCTAAAACTAAGTGCTTTAATTTGTATGTTATCCATGTTAATATTAATTCTTTAAGCCAAACATTAATTGCAACAAAAAATACGTGAAATTTTATTAGGTGGCCGTGAAATAAGAATTTATTATCAGCAATTCTCCGATGGATGACAACCAAGAAGATAAACTACTTTTGAAAGTTTAATAAAACGATTTCAACAGATCAGACATTTAGATTATGAAAACGGTAGTACTAATAATATGCAGATTCTCAGTGACACTAAGGATTACATTTAATTCATTATATTCATTTACCATAGTTTGTGTTTGATCAGATTTCTCGTAATCTAAGTATCCAGTCCGTTGAAACTGTTCTATAAAAAAATAGTAAACCTTCAAAAATTTCTCTTCTTGTTTGTCGTCGATCGGGGAACTGCTGATGGTAAATTCTTATTGCTAGTAGCACATTCTTGTTATACTCTCTTAGCACAAAAAAGATATTCATCAGTTCCTCATTAAAAAAGTTCAAAATTTCAGAAAGCAACTGGAACTCTAAAAATAGTATAATGTCAAATGTTTAAGCAAGTTTAGTGTCATAGCAATGTAAAAATATACAGGGTGTTACATTTAAAAAAACATAAATTTGTGTCACCCTGTCAATACGGGCGACCCTGTATATTTAAAAATATTTTTAGATTATGGTCCTCTCTGTGGTCCAACTTTTACCTAAATAACTTTTTTTCGTATCTCTTACGACAAACCAGTAATTGGATTTGTCACAGTAATGCCCCACCCTGTATATTAATAATAACGAATAAATAATATATGTAGTATCAAATTTCCGTTTCATAACTTTTTAGAAAAATAAAAATTTTAAGTTTTCCAATACAATCTGGTTCACCTTTATAAATGTTTGCCATTTTTACATCCTAATTTCTCCCGACACCATACACATCTATCGTTGATTTAATTCAAAGCGAGCCTAGAAAGTTTCCCCAGAAGGCTGTGCAATTACAGGAGACAAGTGAATGCGTGATTTTGCTAACCGCGACTCGATTTTTCAATGTCGCACACATCCGCAGTTTTATCTGACTGATCGTCATCTGTTCCACGGGTAGCTCGGATGACATCCTTCTCTCATCTGTCTTAAAGTGTGTGTCTGCTGGAATCAGTAGCAATAAGAAGAATGATAGGATAAGGGTGAAAGAGTAAAGCCGGGCTCGTTATTGGATGAAATATTATTTGTGATAGATTTTCATACGAAGCATATGCATTTAGTTTGTAAGCTTGGAACGTTCACTACACAATGTTAAAACAGATAAGAAAGTTTGGTATAGTATCTTTGTACTTATTTTTGTAAAATTTTGTTTTATCAATTTTTTTCAGGTATATGAAATGAACAAGAAAGAAAAAGAATTGTAATTTTTTTAAGATATAGTGTCTAAAAAAATATGGTTGAAATGTTGAAAATAGGTGACAGAAAAATTAAACAGGTATTAAATATCTATTTTACTTAAAATTATGAAAGGACTACCGCGAAAAGGGATAATTATTTACTTATGTTAACCTACCTTACTAACGTCGTCATCAGACTCAAATAATTTCCTGCGCAATTGAAGGTAGCGCAAATAATGCTAATCCCTAAACCTGGTAAACCTCAACACGAAACAACTTCTTACTGACCAATAAGTCTACCGCCTGTCATGTCGAAAATTATGGAAAAATTACTAGCTAAGAGACTAATGAAAATGATTGCAGAAAAAGAACTTTCTGCCGATACAGCAATTTGGATTTAGAGCCAAACATTCAACAATTGAACAGATCCATGGACTGGTAGAATTAATCCAAAGCTCTTTTGAAAATAAGCAATATTGCTTAACTGCATTCATTGATGCGAGTCCAGCTTTTGACAAGATGTGGCATCAGGGACTGCTATGTAAACTAAAAAAGGACCTACAAGGAGCATGCATGACATACTGTACTCATACCTAAAAGATAGATATTTCCGGGTAAAATATGAAGACGAAATAACTGGTCTATACCTTATAAAGGCAGGCGTTCCTCAAGGTAGCGTTCTTGGGCCGATCCTTTATCTACTATTTACCTCCGATTTTCCTACTGACAATAAAATATGTACATACAGCCACATTTGCAAACGATACCGCAATAATGGCGGTATATTCGGATCCCGTTGTTGCAGCAGAACAACTCAAAGCAAACTTAAATAAAGTCCAGAAATGGACTAAGAAGTGTAAGATAAAACTTAATGAATCTAAATCAAGCCACATAGTATTCACTAAACGCCATAGCGATTGTCCTCAAATATTACTCAATAATGCTCCCCTTCCAACGGTAGATACTGTAAAATACTTAGGCTTACATATGGACAAGAGACTCACTTGGAAAACTTATATATGAAAAAAAAAAGAAAACATCTTGATACCACATATAAATAAAGTCCCAGTTGTCGTTGCAAAATAAACTACTAGCGTACAATGCCATACTCAAGCCAATTTGGACGTACGGGATACAGTTGTGGGGCACTGTACTGGATATAAACCGCCTGAGATTTGCAGATGATATAGTTTTAATAGAAGATAATATCCAAGAACTAAATAAAATGCTAAAATGACTAAATGAAGTATCTGGAACGGTAGGCTTAAAAATGAACTACAATAAAATAAAAATAATGAGCCAGGACTAGACAAATATAACAATATTCAAAGTATACCATAGAAAATGTTGAACATTATCTATATCTGGGCCGTGCCATCACATTGGGAAAACCAAATTAAGATGCTGAAATTAAAAGAACACAACTGCCATGGGATGCTTTGTGTTCAGTAGCCTATATTTAAAAAAAACCCATTCCTATTAAAAATAAAAAGGTTTTTAACTTTCAGATGACCAACGGGGTAAATTTGGACCCCAGCTATGTTTTTCTTTAATAAATTCAAAAGTATTTTCAATTTTTAACTCATTATTTTTTTATTTGACTTTAATATCATTCTAGATATCTTGATATTTTGAAATAAAAAAAATCCCTATATTTTACGAATAAAAAAAATATTCTGAAGTTGATGTTAAGTAAAGTACCGTCTTATATGTGGAATTCCAAGTATTTTTACACTGCGCGTTATCAGAATATATTTTTAGTCTGTGGTGCCTGTTCGGTGCCGCCCAAAATCCCGACAGCCAAAATCCCGACAGCCAAAATCTTGACAGCCAAAATCCCGACGGCCAAAATACCTACACGCCAGAATCCCGACACGTCAGAATCTCGACAGGCCAAAATCCCGACCTGCAACCATCCTCGCATAAGTAAAAATTCCGACTTTTGTTTAATAATTTTAATACAAAGTACTTTTGTTTAGTAACAAAAAATAAAAAACAGATGGCCATAAACAAAAAACAAGAAATAAATGTAATTATACGTTAAAAACAAACTTATCAAACCTGTTGGGATTCTGGCCTGTCGATATTTTGGCCTGTCGGGATTCTGGCGTATCGGGATTTTGGCCGTCGGGATTGTGGCTGTCGGGATTTTGGCTGTCGGGATTTTGGGGTAGACCCGTGCCTGTTATGTAAGTATAATGACGTTCCTGTCTGCTACAGTTAGTCATTATTATTATTTCCTGGCGTATATTAGTATAGTTTCTTAGTATTTTGTGTTCATATAAGATATGGCCCGCAAATATTTTACTGAGGCTGAGTTACAGGAAATTGTTATTCCTAGCGATTTTTATGATGATATAATAGATGAAATAATATCAGAAAACGAGGATGTATTGTTAGATGAAGATCCAAATGCTGAAAACATTCATTCCAGGTCATTTTTGACCTGGGGTCATTTGTTACCCCAATGGTCATCCGTGTAACAAAAAAAGGTTGGTCATAGGAAGGTTAAAACATGCATAATACCCATTTATTTCTTCGGATTTCAGACCGTAGCCCTTATCAGAAACAAAGCAAATGGAAATGATACGAATCGTGCATGAAATATCAATGAGAGACAAGTTCAGAAACACCGAGATAAGATGTAGAATGAAGAGCAGGGATAATGTAAAAGAAATTAAAAAAATGAAGTGCTCACATAGCCAAATATGATGTTAACAGGTGGATACGGAGAATCCTAAAATGGAGACCAAGGAGGGCGACAAGAAGCAAGGGAAGACCTCAAAAGAAATGGGTAGATGACAAGAGCAGTAGCACAGGGTTGTAGATGCTTCGCAACGTCGTAGGCGCATGACACTTTTGATATATCGAAGAAATTTGTTGGAAGTGGAAAGTATGGGCTTTTATTTTGTGTACGGCGCTCGGAAAAGAGGTGTTTCTCTTCACCAGATTGGTGGTTTTAAAGGCGGTAATATACCTAGAAGGGTGGTGAGTGTGGTTGGACCAAACCCTTTTTCAATTATTTGGATCAAACGAGACCAATTATAGAAAAACCTCGAAATAATCTTAAATGCGGCATTATTTTGAGTAACTGTTTTTTATTAGGTTTCGCCATGATTTGACCAGGTGATCGTGGTTCTTTTTGTAATACCGGCTATTTGTTTTAGGGTTTTTTTTGGGGAACAGTTTTCCCGTATACTTTTATCTCTGATGAGAGTTTTTGCAAACAGATTTCATATTTTGCTCTAGTACTGTGTTGGAGTTTTGGTGAATTGTAGTTTCCTGGATTCGCTTGCACGTTGTTTCATTGCGGTTCTGAGGGAACCAGGCGGCGTAGCTGAACCTTTCCAGTGGAACGGGTGAATTGGTAACTTATGAAGTTATTTCTATAGGATTTATAGGAGTCCCGTAGGAACGTGATGACCTTAGTTGGGAACAATTGGAGAAGTATTGTATATAACTATTTTTATTCATATTGTTTATTGACCTGGGAGGCAACTCTTTAACGTTTATTTTGTTTTGTGGAAAAACACAGTAATAGCTATTTGTATAACAAGGGAGGAAAGTGCTTCTTTTCTTCCCGAGAATGAAGTTTGCATGAATATTAAAAGGCACTTTACTCCCATGTTATACATATGGTTTTTCCACCTTCCTCAAATAACAAGTCATTTTATCATTTTTACTTAAATTATTTATGTAACTAACCAATAAAATTTATTAGAACTAAAACTAACAAGTAGGTATAATATAACTGTCAACTGCCAAATATAAGTCCAATTATTAATATAAAAATTGTTAAATCAGAATAACAATTTACTGTTTTTTACCATTCTGCAAAATACAGAGTGTTTTTAAATAAACGTTAAAATGTATAGATACTTACGTAATAGAAAATAGATATTGTACAGGGCGTCAATAAGTTATATTTCATGAATGAAATACCATGACGTCACTTTTACTTTTGCTCCCTAGGGAGGAAAAATATTTTTCTCCCTAGTGAGGAAAAGTACAACTTTGCTCCCGACAATCAGGTCCGGAAAAGTATACTTTCGGTAGAGTTAGGTGGAAAACCATTTATTTTAATATTATAAGCTAACTATCATGAGCAAGCCATTCTGAATTTTTGCCCGGTAAGTATTGTTGCAGTCGACTGCAAATACGATAGACCTGACTATCTCACATATATATGTAAAAAGTATCATAACATCGGCAAGTCTTG
The DNA here is from genome assembly GCF_917563875.1 of Diabrotica virgifera virgifera. Classification (NCBI taxonomy): domain Eukaryota; kingdom Metazoa; phylum Arthropoda; class Insecta; order Coleoptera; family Chrysomelidae; genus Diabrotica; species Diabrotica virgifera. The sequence continues at coordinate 182,783,539 of NC_065444.1, read as the reverse complement.
CAAGTAGGTAATCGTTTGTAAAAAGGTGATTATTTATATTTTGTTCAATTTATATAAATTTCTGTTTATTTTAATTTGAAATAGCCGTAACTTGCTCAGATAATATCTATACAGGGTAATAAAGCGAGCTATGTGTATAAATTTGAGGATCCGACTGGTGCCCGTACTTTATGGTTTTCTTTTGGTTGTCTTAAGGCCCACGACCCATCCCGCTACCTGACAAGGTAATAGCTGGCCGGTTACACCCCATTTTACCCCTTCTTGTGCGTTAGCTGAGGAGTGGGGGTAGCAGTTTAGCAGGTAGAGGGTAGCAGGAGAGGTAAACAATGGATTAGATTGGCGCAAGATAGATAAAGATGGAAGCAATGGAAAATAGTTGACCAAAAAGAAGAGACTTAATAAAAGTAAAACCATAAATATTCAGTTATTACAGAAAATAAATATTATTTTATAATCATTAAAAACAAGTTAGAAAAAGAAACGCTAAAGAATATAATAGAACTATGCAAAACTACAAGATGAAAAGGAAGCACAAATAAACAACAGGACTAATATCATACAGTTGTCTCACATTTCATTCGGTTCTCTTATAAATTTTGGATCTCTAGAAAAACTTATACAAAAGGAAAAATTAAGAAAACGAAATTCAGGAGAGTAAGTACATAAAAATAAACAAAACCATTCCAACCAAAAATAGTCACGCAGGAGATGATAAGAAGACAAGAACTACAATAAAATACAATACAAGACAAAATGAAAACATTTTTCGGAAGCAACTTATTGTGGTATTTTAATATTATTTAATATTTTTAATGGAAATTAACCACAATTTCATTTAAAAATAAGTTGAATCAGACATTTGGACGGAATTAGTTCCCAAATACAAATTAAATAACATATTTTTTTTTGTTTTTATTTTCCCAAGATGCTGGAAGGTATCGGAAGTAACTATGATAGCAAAACCTAGGAAAACATCAAATGAGGAAACACATCAAAAAGAAAAAAAGATAAAAATAAAATAAAAACTTTATTTTTAATTCAGTTGCAATGCGAAGGCAAAACAATCTTACTTTTCAATTAGAATACGGAGCGCAGTCCAGTCCCTTGAATCGCGATTTTCGGCTCTTATTGGAGCCTCATCGGAAAGAACGTAGGCTTGTTCTCCATATCCCAATTGATCCGCACTGAGAGGTTTCCCCACCCATTGCAACTGAAGTGAAAATATTAGGTGACTAGCGTCATCTGGCAATTAAAAGATGAAGTTTTCGATCCTAATAGCATTATTAATAATATTTAGAAAATATTAAAATATTAATAAAAGATTTTTAAATCGAAAACTTATTGGTCCATTTCCTTGGTAACACCTCCAAGGCTTCTAAAATTTGCAAGCCAAATGGATGCTGAAGCGAAGAAGACAAGAGGGAATTCAAAAAACTTACAATTCACGACCCCGTCTGTTCAGCTGGTAAATTCCAACAGAAAATGGACCTAGTTACTCGAAGGAGTAAAGACCAATATAAAAATAAAATAAAAATTTTATTTTTAATTCAGTTGCAATGCGAAGGCAAAACAATCTTACTTTTCAATTAGAATACGGAGCGCAGTCCAGTCCCTTGAATCGCGATTTTCGGCTCTTATAAAAAGATAATTGAACGTCAAACATAGAATTTGTGCTGGCTCCTTAAAAGAAAATCAAAGCTGTCAATAATAAGCTCATGACATATAAACGAGTACTGAAGCCGGTATGGACATATGGCATACAGCTCTGGGGATGTGCCAGTGCGAGTAACATCAAATCGATCCAAAGTTTTCAGAACAAAGTACTAAGGGACATTGTAAATTCTCCCTTGTACAAAAGAAATAACACCTATATATTTATTAACATGACGAGAAGTATCCATATTTCTGAAATGTGGTCTCGAGGTAACAAAGTAGTAAAACTCGAAGAGGTACCACAAAGTTTTTTATTTATTAAAAATTCATATAAGGACGCGTTTCGGCTCTGCACGAGCCATCATCAGATTAAGTACAGGAACATAGAAAACAAAGGACTGACCTACACTGTAATAATATCAAACATTAAAAATGAGAATTTTAAACACGTGGACACACCGCCCACCTCAACACAGGAACTTAACAGAAACGGGAAGGAGAAAGAATCAACTAAGTTAACATTTTTATAGCATTTTGTTCTTAATAAACTATAAAATATTGCAGAACTTCTGCATGTAGAGGAACCAGCATGTGGACATATCAGGTGTAATGAGTTTCTGATGGAAAGTGAAATTACTATTTCAATAATTTGCCTTTTCACCGGCAGCTCATTACACCTGATGTGTTCACATGATGGTTCCTCTACATGCAGAAGTTCTACAATATTTTAAAGTTTAATAAGAACAAAATTCTATAAATAGCTCATCCAATAATGATGAAATGTGTACATCTTTTTATATACAATGTTAACTAGTTGATTCTTTCTCTTTCCTGTATCTGGTAAGTTCCTGAACTGAGGTGGCCGGTGTGTCCACGTGTTTAAAATTCTCATTTTTATTGTTTGATATTATTACATTGTAGGTCAGTCTTTTGTTTTCTATGTTCCTGTATTTAAGCTGATGATGGTTCGTGCAGAGCCGAAACGCGTCCTTATATGACTTTCTAAAAAATAAAAAACTTTCTGGTACCTCTTCGAGTTTTCCTATTTTGTTATCTATTTATTTGCAAAGAAGCATGATTGTAGGCTTTATAACCATGCAAATTAGAGGCTATTTAACTCCTGGACCAGCGTGGAATAGTAAAAAGTCTCAAGAGAACTAAACCTTTCGAGTTAGTGTAAAACCGTTTGTGTTAGTGCAATAGTCCTGTGCATATCAACTGCTATATTTAAGCCGAAATGCCATTTAGGGAACTCAACAAACATTAGTTTTAAGATTGTCAATGGAGAAAAGTTGTTTGTATAATCTTGTGTGACTAGGTGTAAATAGCTTAGGTGTTCTTTTAAATGAAAGAAAATAGGGTCAATATTTTTGAGGTGCATTTCTTGGCTAATGTGGATTGCACGATTAGTTGTTTAATAAATATAGATAGTTATTAATCTGATAAGAGAATTTAGATACACAACATCTTCTTTAATACTGCCATACATCAGATTACATAATTAATTCTACTGACAGCGCCAATTTAAAAATACTGCTGAGAAATTGCTCTAATAAACTTCGAACCTGTCAATCAACTTTCCAGATTGCTCTTTTCTAAGACCTAGTCGACTATTACCACTAAAGATTAACTTTATGAGAGTTTTGGCCCATGTCCGTGGTCTCTCGAGAATCTCCGTTGATTTTTATATCTGATTTCGGGCACGTTGTTGCTAGATGTGCAGCTCTTGTTAACTCTCGCTACACACTAATTCGCCGGTTATCACTATTTAAACAAATTCTGGTCTCATCTGAAAAAAGCACAAAATTCCAAAACTGTTGGGGGAGCTGTATGTGTTCTTGAGCCCACTGGAGGCGGTCCAAAACATGTTTAGGTTGTAGCTGAGGAACTCTTATTGGTCGACGACTCCTCAAACCTGAGTCTAAAATTCTTCTTCTTATTGTAGCCAACGATACTCAAACTCCTGTAGCATGCCTGAATTGTCTTTGGAGGGCTGTACAGACGTAGAAGAATTTTTACGGATGGAAATTCTGATATATCTATTCTGTCGATCATTGGTAACTCGGGGTCTACCAGACCGAGCTCTATTCCGTATCGAGTTTGTCTCCAGGAACCTATTCCATATCCGTGAGACATCACTCTGAGAAACACTCACTATTTCTGCCACGAGCCGCTGAGAATGGCCTTCTTCAACTAAATCGATAATTCTTATACGGTCCAACCCAGAAATTAAGAGGAAACGGCATTTTTTTGTTCTTCTTAATGGCGGTACATGCTCGTTTTTTAAATATTTTATTTAATTACAGAGTAATTTCCACATATTAATATATTTTTCAAATTGGGCTCTGTACCGCCATTCTTTATTATATTACGAATACGTGTGCCAAATATCTCGAAAAAATATTCAAAATTACAGCCGAAATCTTGGAATGCGTTTTTGCTACCTGTTGATTGTTACTGTATCACCTTAAAGTACGATTCATTTTTGATCACGTTTTCAAAAATTTCACCACAATAAATTTTTCAAATGTTTACACCTTGGCAAAACCCGGTTAATTAAATGGGTATTCAAATAAAATAAAAAGCCAAAAAAGGTATATTTGTTATAAAAAAAGGCCCATTAAATATGTGATAAAGATACGGATTTATAAAAGCGTAAACATCGTGAAAACGAGGGGTGATAAATAACTTTTGAAACTATGTGTATTATTGTGTATTTCTTTAGGTTAACACTAATAGAAATCGTCAAATATTATTTCTACCCGTATATAATAAAATATGTCTAGTGGCTGTAATTCCAGTGTACTAGGAAAAATGATTCTAAAAAAGAACACATCCACCGCCTAAATATTTCGTGTTGGTATCATGTGACGTCACATGCTATGACGCGGATGACGTGCAACGGTAAGTAAATTAGACGAAGTATATTTACTTATGAACATTTGCAAAGAAGCATGATTGTAGGATTTATAGCTATGGAAACTTAGAGGCTATTTATCCTGGACCAGCGTGGAATAGTGAAAAGTCTCAAGAGAACTAAACCTTTCGAGTCAATGTAAAACCTTTTGTGTTAGTGCAAATAGTTAGTGTATATGCGTAGTGGAATAGCCCTGTGCACATCAAGTACTATATTTAAGCCGAAATACTATTTAGGGAACTCAACAAACATTAGTTTCAAGATTGTATGAATAGCTTAGGTGTTCTTTTAAATAAGGGAAACTAGGGTCAATATTTTTGAGGTGCGTTTCTTAGCTAATGTGGATTGCACGATTAGTTGTTTAATAAATATAGATAGTTATTAATTTGATAAGAGAATTTAGATACACCATTATCATCTTTAATATTGCCATACATCAGATTACATAATTAATTCTACTTACCACGCCAATTTAAAAATACTGCTGCGAAATTGCTCTAATAAACTTCGAACCTGTCAATCAACTTTCCAGATTGCTCTTTTCTAAGACCTAGTCGACTATTATCACTGAAGATTAACTTTATGAGAGTTTTGGCCCGTGTCCGTGGTCTCTCGAGAATCTCCGTTGATTTTTATATCTGATTTCGGGCACGTTCCTTTCAACAACGACGTGACGTTCGAGTGGTTTTCGAGGAGGACACAAAAGTCCGCTCCGGAAGGAATGATTGCCATTGAGAATATTTTTGGGAGGGTCTGTGAAAATCCTGAAAAAATAAACGATCCTTCGAAGGTCGAGAAGTTGTTAATTGTTTGAGATTTCAAGACGGAAAGTTTAAGTTTAATGGTTTTACGTTTGCAAATGACGTATTTAACAGAATTACTTTAGATTTCCTAAATACGTCTCTATTTATATTAAAACATTTCTAATTGAAATACAAAAAAATTATTTGCATTAGTTATATAATTTAAACAAAAGTTGTAAAATGCTAAATACCTTAATAACAATAGAAATATTAACCCGCCAGTGGTCGCTATATGAGATTTTCTCTCACGGTTTCAAAAAATTGCGCACAACTTTTTTTCTTGGAAATTTTACGCGCTGTAGTTCCTTCTAGTCTCCTAACTATCCTCCCTCGACAATCTAATAGACTCATCCGCTCAGATAGTGACTCAGTTTACTTAGTATCACCATATTGTTGAGTCAGTGCGCTTCATGTGAGAGATTCTCTCATCAAGCGACCACCGACGTCACCAACTGTGTATAAAAATAATTTTATTTTTCCCCTTAAAACCTAAAATAATATCCCTTTATGATGTAATAAAAGGCACCGTGGATGTGGTCGATGATATGAAAATCCTATATTCTGTTTCACGGGTTAGTTGTAGATGGTTAATTACCATATATTTATCAATGTTAAATATTGGCGGCATCAATAGTCTAATTTTATATAAAGATAATAATAATAATACAGAAAAACGTCGTATCTGTTTAAAGCTAATGGCTTTATCATTAATGAAACTTCATCTTTTTTGTAAAATTTTGTAAAGAGAGGCAAAAGTTGGATATGTAGAGAAAATTTCACGCAAAAATTCGAATAACACAAACTAACACAAAAATAACAGAACAACAGTCAGGATTTAATATCCCTGACAATTTACGATTGCATTGAAAAGGTACAAACAACCTAAAAAGTGGCTAAAGTGGGAAAATTTTGGCTAAATAGACAATGCGAAAACAACGGTTTCGTTGGAAAAAATATTCCCATGAAATTTTTTTGCATAATCACATTTGTAATACACCCCAGAATAAGGTTCAAGAAGTCGCTCACGAGAAAAGTGGTCCCAATTTTTTTTAACAAATTTTTTTAATCAAATTGCAAAAATTATTATTTTTGGTCCGTACAATTTATTTTTTTAGGTTTTTTTAGACCATTCTAGACAAAAAAGGTATCTTGTAATTTTTCTCTAAAGTTGACGGTTTTCGAGTTATAAGCAATTTAAAATTTGAAAAACTCGAAAATGGCCATTTTTAAGACCTAATAACTCGATTAAAAATTATTATTATGAAAGTCAGAAAATAACTAAGTCAAAGTTTATAGTCCCCCCTACATGATCCTGAAGAAATTTGTGTCATTAATTTATTACAAAGCTGTTATCTTTAATTATTAACAATAAGCCGTAAGATCGTATTGACGCGGCTGTAAATGTGAGTGCGAGTAAGATGCCCCATTGGACTGCGGGAATGGCATCTCTTTCGCACTCACAATAGATGGCCGCCTAATACGTGCTGGCGCTCATTATTATTGCTTAAAAATAACAGCTTAGTAATAAAATAATAAAAAAAATTTCTTCAGGATCTTGTAGGGTGTTCCGCTTTATTTAGTCGCTTTCTGACTTTCATATTAACCTTCGTAAGGCGGTGCGGGGTGCAGCTGCACCCCAGACCTAGTTTTTCTCACCTATCTTTTTTAATATATTTTTTTATTTTTGTCCATTTTTTTATTCGTATTAAATTCAATTCTAAACGTATTCCACCCATTACAGCATTTAAAACTTTTTGCGTTTACGTGATTTTTTCAAAAAAATGACTTTTGGGTGCATATGATGAAAATTTCGTATCCTGAATTGGACGTTTCTGATGTTCTACCTGGAGCTAACAGAGCTACGGGACAAGGTCGGTGTTACTTATGTCAGAGAAAAAATACTGAAAGTCCCGGCATAACTGTATTGTGTGTAAAAACTTTGTGTTGCTCATTCTGTGAAAAATTTTATGTGTTTGTCTTGCGACTATAATAATTCTTTTTAAGAAGAAATGAGTATTTTTTGTAAAATTATGTTTCGTACTATAATAAATAAGTCCTAATTATCTTTCAAATTAATTTCCCCGACGTTCACATTAAAAAAATGGATATACAGATGGGGTGTACATGCACCCCGCACCGTTGTTTACGTAAGAATCTAAGCACCGCCTTACCATGGTTAATACCTTTTAACCAATTAATTAAGCCTTGAAAATCGCCATTTTTCGTTTTTTTCAATTTTAAATTGTTTATAACTCGAAAACGATCAACTTCAGAGAAAAATTACAAGAAACCTTTTTTGTCCAGAATGGTCCAAAAAATCTAACAAAAATTTTTACGGGCCAAAAATTTTTAATTTTGCAATTAGATTAAAAAAAATTGTTAAAAAAATTTGGACCACTTTTCACGTGGGCGACTTTTTGAACCTTATTCTGGGATGTCTCACGAATGTGATTATGCAAAAAAATCTCATGGGAATATTTTTTCTAACGAACCCGTCGTATTCGCCTTGTCTAAAATTCCATATAAAAATAATACTAAATTAAGCATGCCACAAGAAAACAGTTTTAGAACTTTGTAAATTTTTGTGTTAACATAACAAAGTCTTCATTTTGTAGCTTGGATTATATTTATAAAAATATACCTACCAACTTATTTTTTATTTATTGTTAAAATATATTATTTAGATTTATTTTCTTTACCTTGTGCATAGCCCTCACCACCGAAGGCCTTCCTGGAGCCGTCAAATCTGAAACAAAATATAATTATTTAGTGGTGTGCGCTTTTTACCTTATTACTGCATTACTATAGGTGTATTATAAGATAACAAGGTGCAATGTACAATTTATTTCATCATCATCATTACCTCTACAACCTGTGGTGAGTCTTGGCCTGTTCCAGAGTCAGATTGCATTTCTTCCGATCCTTCGCCTTGGTTTTCCAATTTCGTACTCCTAATAGTGTACAATTTATTTGGAAAAGAATAAAAATTATGATTTTTATTTTATTCATTCTTTGCTGTGCATCAAGATGTAAAAGAACTTGGAATTGGGTTTCGAGATACCTGTCAAAGGGTAAGATCTTTTTATAGCTTTTGTTTCTTTATAATATATATATCTTGCTTCTTCATATATTTGACTTTCTATTGTCTCTATCTAATTCGGGTCCCAGGTTGTCCCAGGTTGTTGCAGTTTGTCCCGTGAGAAGTCCATATTTATACCGTTGAGAGTTCCAGGATATTCTATTGGGAATCCATTTTTAACTGTTCGGGGTCCAAATTTGCCCTGATTGGGAATCCCAGTTCCCTATATCTAAACATAGAGCCGCCTTTTATTTAAAATTTTTTTATTAACACCTGTATCTAATTTATTATGAGTTTTTACTCAGTATCTTTTCAATTTTTACTTAGTTTTGAGGATATAGAAACTGTTTTTCGGTCCTGGTCCTAGACGAAGAGAAGGTAAATGCTTGGCCTAAGTGTACTCTATTTGATTTCTCCTACTTTCGTCGTCTCTGTGATTATCTATTGTAAAATCCGGAGATACAGGATGCAGCCAGAAAGCAGTTTATTAACGAAAAGTCTTAGATTTAAAATATTATACAGTATTATACAATATTATATAATATATGTTATACAGATCACAATTTAACTTGATTTTTCAAATAAATCCACCTGATTTTAATGAGTATTAAAACCAAAACATTACACCCTGGTTTTGCTCCTCATTTGAATACAACCCCCCCATATTGTTAATTATCTGTAATTCATCTTTTGTAACCACAAGTAATTTCCAAATATGTTAATTTAAATTGATTTCCACCATAGTATTGCACAAAATTGTATTAGATCTAGCCAATATTATTCATTAACAACATTGTCAAAAAATATATATTTTATCGCAAACTGACAAGGCCTGCAACTATTACTACATCATAACAGAAGAAGAATTTGACTTTGACTTAACCTCTCACTCTCAGTGACATTTAAGTTTTCTTTGTAAATAAACCCAAATTAGAGGAATTTTTACAATTCTTAAAAATCAAAAAGAAATAAGATGTAGTAGTACACAGATTGCTTTCCTCATCAAAAAAAAAATCCTAAACTCCTGTTATGTCCATCTCCTTTGTGTGCGTTCGAGAATCTGTTATGTGTTATTTATCGACTTTAAAACAAAAAAAAAATATTTCAAAAATTTTTAACTTTACAAAGAAACCATATAATTCAGCTCAACCAGGTAACTTTTTCAAAGATCTTTTGAAATTAATTTTCAATATACTCAACTATTTATTACATTCAACAGATATTAACATAAATGAAGGAGTTTTTCATCTATTATTATAATTTTTTCATATTTGCCTTTTTCTACCTTTTTCTAACTTTTTTAGTAATATCTCATAAAATCTCATTGCTGTAGGTACAAATAATCATAACTTTATATTACTTTAAATTTAATTTCATGTACTTACCTTTAAACTTGACTTTAATTTTGAATTATTTATTAATGATTTTATTGTTTGACACTTTTAATACTAAAAAGTTTTAGCAAATTTTTACCTAGTTACTATTGTTCAATTTAATTTCAATATCTCCAACAAATCAAATTAAAACATTTTCACAATCACACCACAACTAATACACAACTGACCAATTCTGGTTTAAGAAAATTGCACAACCAATCTTACATCTATTAGTTCTTGAACATCCAGAACAACATCTAATAATCCCAACTAAATTAAAATATACACTATTAATTAAAAATATAAAAATAACATCACTTTATATATAACTAGCAAGTTCTTTGGTTTCACGGTTTATTGCCGTGTTTCCTTACTAATCCCCTCAAGATCCTGCCAATTATTTTGTTTTGTTAATGCATTACATTCAAATCTGTCTCTCTACCATCTCTCCCTTTAGCATAATATAGAGAAAAAGTATGATATTGAATACTACTATATTCTTCCCTTATACCGGAAAGTAAGTGTATATTTTATACTTATGCTTAACATACTTTTGTTGCCACTACATTTGAATGCGTGCATGTATGTGAGTGTGAGGGTTGTAAACCATATTTACGTACATGTTAGTATTTATATGTATGCATAAATATATATACTTTAATATTGGCTTGATCGTTACGCTTTGATTTCAACCAGACCACTTAACTAACTCTGGTTTTTTTGTTATTTGTAGCATTTAATTTTACTTTTACCGTGCCCTGAAGATGCTGTGAATATTGTAGACAGCGAAACCGGTCGTCAGTTGTAAAATAAATTGTTTGTGAGAACGTCTCTCTTTTATTTACTACAATTTAAAATATTGTTTATTATATTTTTATTTTAATTATTCTAATTGTTTAAAAAGTAGTAAACTTTGTATCTAGGGCTTTTCGTTGTTTTCCTCGTAATACGAGAGATGTCGCTAGATTGCGTCTCAAAAGGCGGAATCATTGTATCGCGATGGTTTCCCTTAAATAGGCAGATTGTTTATATTCCTTTCAGAGTTGTGACTGCATAGCTTCACTGAGGAGGCATAAGGATGCTGAAATAGCTATATGGAGATGGTGGTCCAACTCTGAATCGAATATAAACAAAAACTGCCTTTATCTTTTCTATTTTTACTCAGTTTGGATTATTAAAAAAAACTGTCTTTCGATCCTTTTCCTAGACGAAGAGAAGGTAAATGCGTGGCCTAAGTGTCTTCTATTTGCTTTCTCCTATTTTCGTCGTCTCTGTGATTATATATTGTAAAATCCAGAGATACAGGATGCAGCCAGAAAGCAGTTTAGTAACGAATAGTCTTAGATTTAAAATATTGTTTATAATATTTTTATTTTAATTATTCTAATTGTTTAAAAAGTAGTAAACTTTGTATCTAGGGCTTTTCGTTGTTTTCCTCGTAATACGAGAGATGTCGCTAGATTGCGTCTCAAAAGGCGGAATCATTGTATCGCGATGGTTTCCCTTAAATAAGCAGATTGTTTATATTCCTTTCAGAGTTGTGACTGCATAGCTTCACTGAGGAGGCATAAGGATGCTGAAATAGCTATATGGAGATGGTGGTCCAACTCTGAATCGAATATAAACAAAAACTGCCTTTATCTTTTCCATTTTTACTCAGTTTGGATTATTTAGAAACTGTTTTTTGATCCTTTTCCTAGACGAAGAGAAGGTAAATGCGTGGCCTAAGTGTCCTCTATTTGCTTTGGCCTATTTTCGTCGTGTCTGTGATTATATATTGTAAAATCCAGAGATACAGGATGCAGCCAGAAAGCAGTTTAGTAACGAATAGTCTTAGATTTAAAATATTGTTTATTATATTTTTAATTCAATTATTTTAATTGTTTAAAAAGTAGTAAACTTTGTATCTAGGGCTTTTCGTTGTTTTCCTCGCAATACGAGAGATGTCGCTAGATTGCGTCTCAAAAGGTGGAATCATTGTATCGCGATGGTTTCCCTTAAATAGGCAGATTGTTTATATTCCTTTTAGAGTTGTGATTGCATAACTTTACTGAGGAGGCATAAGGATGCTAAAATAGCTATATGGAGATGGTGGTCCAACTCTGAATCGAATATAAACAAAAACTGCCTTTATCTTATTATGAGTTCTTTTCTTTCTATTAGATCAGCCAATTTTATTGATATTACGTTAAAGATATTAAGTTACTGACCTGATATGAGCGTATATGCTAAAAGATGCAAGCGTGAACTGCGGGAGGCCTATGTTCAGCAGTGGACACGTATAGGCAGAATAATGGTGATAATGTAGTTAATATAATAGTTCTAGACTGAACTGAGTTTCTTGCATTATTATTAAACATTTTTCAGTATTAAATTAATATTTGGCGTTAATTATTTTTTGTTTTATGTTTACTACAATTAATTCATTACCAGATGAACTAAGGTAAGTGAGATAGTTATATGTATATATGATATACGAAATAAGTATGATATTTAATTACTCTATTTGATTGATTTATTTGATTACTTTACTCGATCACTTTGTGGTATTTGTGATCTTTGATCTTTTAAATATATTTTGACATATTGTAGTGTATTTTGCCATCTTTAATTTTAATTATGATCACATATTTCTCTTTATTTTTTAAATCTTTGTTTTTTGGGATTGACAGTTAAAAACAGTGGTGCCCTCTGTCTTGATATGTTGTTGTCTTTCCTGTTTTTTTTGCTGTTTTGTATTTACTCCTTCTTATACTAGGCCCCGACCATAATATACTAGGACTAAGCAACAGTGCCTTCGTGTCGTTGTGTATTAGTGTTCTAAGTTTAGTTTTTCATAATTTAGTTCGCTGGATATGGAATAATTTAGAAACGTGTAGTTAGCCTTAATGAGAAACACGTAATTATAGTTAATAAAATAGTAAATACAATAACATTTAAATTAGAGCTGGTGAGTCATAGAACAAGTAATTAAGTTGTAATATCGAGGCATCACTTTATCTTGCTACGACAAGTTCGAAACAGAAGTGGAAGATCAAGTGAATGGACCAAACAGAGCCGCAGGTTGCCTGACTGAAATAATATGGAGAAATAAAAATATTGGAAAAAAATGAAAGGTAGAATTTCCACAACAGTCATTAGACCAATAATGACATACGCGGCAAAAACACGACCCGACACACAGAGGTTTAAAGTAATGCTAGGGACAGCAGAGATGAAAAATAAAAAAGAAGAAAAACAGTAAAAAATGTAATCTAAATAAAAATCTATACATATTATAGCAAGATAACGACAAATTCTTGATAATTATGGGCTTACTGATTGAAGGAACTATCAAATAGTTTTTCCATAATTATTTTCTATATTTAAATATTTCGATATTTTTGGTTGATCCTTAAATTTAAAATCTCATTTAGTCCCTTAGACGCCCGGTAATAAAATTTCCTCGTACTTTATAAATCATTCAAAGTCTTTAAGCCACCGTCTTAATGTATATAGGTGGCCATGCACGAGCGCCTTAATAACAGAGTATGCCTTGACGAAGTTCTATCAGATTTTCTCTCCTTACTTCCCACCAGTGACCGGACTGAAATTTTTCCAAAAAAGGTTTTATCTCTATTTTTTTTGATCATACTTATATCTATAAATTTTATCTGTAAAAATATTATTTTATTTACTTATAAAAATTTAAACTTTTATTTCTATGTATTAATATTACCTACTATAATTTATTAGGATCTACGTACCTACACTTTCATATCATAAGGATATGTCAAAAATAGTTTTATAGTACCGGGCACACATAGTTCTTAAAGTTTTAAATAAAGAATGAATTATTAAAAAAAATACTTTAAAATAATTTGACATATCCATGTCACACTTGGCAGAAAGTGTAAGCACTGTACACCCTACTAAATTGTGTTAAATATTCGTTTCTGGCTACTACCAGAGGCGTACGACAGGGGAAAGTGAATGGTTGACCATTCCCAAATTCTACGCCACTGATGAAACTTCTATTGTATCATAATTTTTAGATTCTCCAATACTTTTTATGCAAATAATATACTCTTCATTCGTAACGATAAAGTCATTAGTTTTTGAGATATTTGAAGTTAAAAATGAAAAGGCACACTTATTTTGATTAATGTATTATGTTCCTTCGTTTTTAGCTTCAAATATCTCGAAAACTAATCGCTTTATCGTTACGAATGAAGGGTATATTATTTACATAGGAAGTATTGGAGAATCAAAAAATTGCACTAAAATAGCAATTTTGCCAGTGGCGTAGAATTTGGGAAGGGTCAACCATTCACGTTCCCCCGTCGTACGCCGCTGGTAGTAGCCAGAAACGTTTGTTTAACATAATTTAGTAGGGTCAACAGTACCAGCACCACTTACCAAATTTCGTGTTGTTGTCAAATGCCTGTCAGGAAATATTAAAAAATAAATAAAATAAAAGTTTAACTTTGACACGGTTATTATCAACTTTTGTACTGAGGTATCTTGAACTTAAATCTACCGCAAACTTAAATCTACCTATTTTAACCTCAGGAATCTAAGGTTAGGCTATATACCATTCTTTACCAAACACCCTGTATATGTATATACACAGGGTGTCCCGAAAAGATTGGTCATAAATTATACCACACATTCTGGGGTCAAAAATAGTTCGGTTGAACTTAACTTACCTTTGTACTCATAAAAAAAGTTACAGCCCTTCGAAGTTACAAAATGAAAATCGATTTTTTTCAATATATCGAAAACTGTTAGAGATTTTTTATTGAAAATGAACATATATCATTCTTATGAGGGAAACATCTTAAAACAAAATTATAGTGAAATTTGTACACCCCATAAACATTTTATGGGGGTTTCGTTCTCTTAAGCCCCCCCCCCCAAACTTTTGTGTATGTTCCAATTAATTCATTATTGTGGTACCATAAGTTAAACACAACGTTTTCAAAACTTTTTGCCTTTTAGTATTTTTTCGATAAGCCAGTTTTTATCGAGGTGCGGCTTCGTTATCAATATATTTACATAAAAATTTTGTGGGGGTTTTGGTCCTTTAAACCCTCCAAATGTTTGTGTACGTTCCAATTAATCTATTATTGTGGTACCGTTAGTTAAACACAGTGTATTAAAACATTTTGTCCCTTGGTCTTTTTTTGATAAGCCCCCTTTTATCGAAAAATTTTGGCTTCTTTTTCAAAATATACCTAAAAATGTAAATTATAAATAAATTTTCAGATTATTAACAGGTCTCTATAATCGTAATTAACCATATACAAATATGTGGTGGATTCGATAAATATTCAAAATATCTCGATAAACACTGGCTTATCGAAAAAGTACTAGGAGACAAAAAAGTTTTAAAAACATTGTGTTTAGCTACTAGTGTCACAATAATAATTTAGTTGGTACGTACACAAAAGTTTGGGAACAAAACCCCCATTAAATTTTTATAAGGTGCGCAAATTTCATTTCAACTTTTTTTTAAGATATTGCTGCCATAAGAATGCCACTTGTCCATTTTCAATAAAAAATCTTTAAGAGTTTTCGATATATGAAAAAAAAAATCGATTTTCATTTTGTAACTTCAAAGGGCTGTAATTTGAATTTTTTTTTATTGTGCATTTATTTACGAACTATTAGTGTACGTATTAGGTCTGGATCCCGCGTATGAAAGAAAGTTGATTAGTAGCAAGCTGAAAATTTGTTAATAGGTTAAGGGTGTCTAGTCGGACAAACTTTGATGTATGGGAACACTGGAACAGGGGAAGCTTTAATTGTGGAACAATTTAAAAATTTGTAACATCAGACCACGGAAACATCACATGTATTTTGTCGGACAGAACTTCCAATTGATTTGTTACACTTTCATTAAACTCTCATGCAAAAATCAGACTACTATTTGTCACCTGTCATAATTCTTGTCATTTGACATGTTCTACGTATTCCACTCATTAAAATGCCCAGTTGGTGATAAATAGCAGTCTGATTTTTGCAGGACAGTTTAAAGAAACGGTAACAAATTAATTGAAAGTTCTGTCCAAAAAAATACATGTGACGTTTCCGTGGTATGACGTTCCAAATTTTTAAATTGTTCCACAATTACAGCTTCCCCTGTTCCAGTGTTCCCATACATCACAGTTTGTCCTACTAGACACCCTTAAGCTATTAACAAATTTTCAGCTTGCTACTAATCAACTTTTTTTCATACGCGGGATCCAGTCCTATATGGTGTATATGAAAGGAATCAATAATAACTTCGTTGTTTCGTAAATTAAAAAATCCGAAATGGCTACGTCTAATAAAGCTGGCGTATTCATTTATTTCTTTTTTTCTCTCCTTTTGCATTATATTTATCCTATCTTCCCTGCTCGTCATACTTCTTTACTTCCTGTAGACGCTGATGCAAATTTCTATGTACATTCTTTGCTAATCCATTTTTTTTATAGATTTCATCAAACTAGTCGTCTTTTTTTATTTTTGAAAATTTTGGATTTGATTTGCTGCTGTAATCACTTTTTAGTTCTATGCCTATCGAACCACATTTTTCTCAATCCTAACTTTATACCCCATATATTTATTACCCATATATGGATATTTACATCCCTATTTTATATCCCTTTTTATAATGTGTGTTAAACACCCTCTTGTTACTTCACTTTTGTCTCCAGATCTGACATTTTCTACTATTTTCTTTAATTTTTATTTCTTTTTTCTATTATTTCCTATATTTCGTTATTTTGGCTATAGCTCAGAAGTGAACATAAATTGACACAAAAACTTCTAGTACTTCTCTTTCTGTTTCAAAGTCTCATTTTGGTTTCTTCGTTTCAAATCCATCGCTCATCTTTTACTTCCTATAAATATGTATGTGGTGGATAAATATGTAATAAAATATGTGGTGGATTCGATAAATATTCAAAATATCTCGATAAACACTGGCTTATCGAAAAAGTACTAGGAGACAAAAAAGTTTTAAAAACATTGTGTTTAGCTACTAGTGTCACAATAATAATTTAGTTGGTACGTACACAAAAGTTTGGGAACAAAACCCCCATTAAATTTTTATAAGGTGCGCAAATTTCATTTCAACTTTTTTTTAAGATATTGCTGCCATAAGAATGCCACTTGTCCATTTTCAATAAAAAATCTTTAAGAGTTTTCGATATATGAAAAAAAAATCGATTTTCATTTTGTAACTTCAAAGGGCTGTAATTTGAATTTTTTTTTTTGTGCATTTATTTACGAACTATTAGTGTACGTATTAGGTCTGGATCCCGCGTATGAAAGAAAGTTGATTAGTAGCAAGCTGAAAATTTGTTAATAGGTTAAGGGTGTCTAGTCGGACAAACTTTGATGTATGGGAACACTGGAACAGGGGAAGCTTTAATTGTGGAACAATTTAAAAATTTGTAACATCAGACCACGGAAACGTCACATGTATTTTGTCGGACAGAACTTCCAATTGATTTGTTACACTTTCATTAAACTCTCATGCAGAAATCAGACTACTATTTGTCACCTGTCATTATTCTTGTCATTTGACATGTTCTACGTATTCCACTCATTAAAGTGCCCAGTTGGTGATAAATAGCAGTCTGATTTTTGCAGGACAGTTTAAAGAAACGGTAACAAATTAATTGAAAGTTCTGTCCAAAAAAATACATGTGACGTGTCCGTGGTATGACGTTCCAAATTTTTAAATTGTTCCACAATTACAGCTTCCCCTGTTCCAGTGTTCCCATACATCAAAGTTTGTCCTACTAGACACCCTTAAGCTATTAACAAATTTTCAGCTTGCTACTAATCAACTTTTTTTCATACGCGGGATCCAGTCCTATATGGTGTATATTAAAGGAATCAATAATAACTTCGTTGTTTCGTAAACTAAAAAATCCGAAATGGCTACGTCTAATAAAGCTGGCGTATTCATTTATTTCTTTTTTTCTCTCCTTTTGCATTATATTTATCCTATCTTCCCTGCTCGTCATACTTCTTTACTTCCTGTAGACGCTGATGCAAATTTCTATGTACATTCTTTGCTAATCCATTTTTTTTATAGATTTCATCAAACTAGTCGTCTTTTTTTATTTTTGAAAATTTTGGATTTGATTTGCTGCTGTAATCACTTTTTAGTTCTATGCCTATCGAACCACATTTTTCTCAATCCTAACTTTATACCCCATATATTTATTACCCATATATGGATATTTACATCCCTATTTTATATCCCTTTTTATAATGTGTGTTAAACACCCTCTTGTTACTTCACTTTTGTCTCCAGATCTGACATTTTCTACTATTTTCTTTAATTTTTATTTCTTTTTTCTATTATTTCCTATATTTCGTTATTTTGGCTATAGCTCAGAAGTGAACATAAATTGACACAAAAACTTCTAGTACTTCTCTTTCTGTTTCAAAGTCTCATTTTGGTTTCTTCGTTTCAAATCCATCGCTCATCTTTTACTTCCTATACAACTAATTCAGTACAACTTCCTCAAACGTTCCTGTTCTTTTCTGACTTTTACTATTTTTTCTTTTACTATATCTTTGAGCTCGCCATTTGAGGGTATGTTTTCTCACCAATTTTTATTTAGCTTAAAATAATATTTCTCTTATTTTACTTTGATAATCCTGAACAAGCATAATCCACTTTTTCCTTTCTAATATACATTTCTTACTGTTACAAAAAAATCATTCGTATGACCTGTGATATTATGTAGGTGTTGTAATATAAATGAATATAAAAAGAAAAGTTTTTTATTTTGAATTGCGATATTTGTAATGTTACACAAAAAATGTAAAGAGTATTTACTCTAATAAAGTTATAAAATTATATAATTTACCTAGTTTACAATGTTGCAAAAGTTATTGATCTATTTGTTTAATTTAAAGTTTTTGATCAAGTTCTACGGCAATGGTAGTCTGCAAAGCACACTCTGTTTTATGACTCGTTCGCGGTCCATGAATTAGCAGAAAGAAAGGCAGATGGAGGAGTAGGGGAAGTACGAGGGCTCGATAACGCCAAAAATAATTAATTACTTTCGATCGGGCCAATTTTTCAATAAGAAACTGTCAGATCTCAAGAAGACTAACGAACTAGAACCTCACTGGATTCCTCCTGCCAGTCTGCCACTCTTTTTTAGTCTCTGGAGGGTAACCTAAAACGAATATTGGACGCTTACTTGCTATTTTGACGCTAATTCTATCAGCAAAACAAAATTACTGTTCTGGATATAATTAATAAAGTATGTGCGTTCCCTGTAAATACACAAAACGCACTTCGAACTATAATAAAGGTAGGAATTTGTCTGGTATTTACATTATAATTAACTGGAAGGCTTCATGATATTATGAATACATTAGAATATAAAAAAATATCCTTAAAATATATTTAGATCCGTTGAAAAAATCTTAGTCGAAATATGCCGTGGTGTATAGGTATAAATATACGGGTAGAAGTAGCCTAGTCACCATCCTCAATAATTATGATTTGACATTGTCAATATAAAGTTTGCCTAGATACTAGGTTTGTATTTTAACAAACGTCTTTTGGAAAATTAAGTAAAAAGTATATTCAACACCTTATAATTTGTTAAAAAATGATACTTCTATATTCTCTCCATGCATAACTGACGCGACACCTAGCGTAGTCTCCTGACATTTTTGGCGACCACAAATTGACGTTAAATATATGATACACGTATGTATATGACATAAACTGCTCGTCAAAAGTTAGGGATATAGAAAATTCTGCTGAATTTTTATAGTAGATTTTTTCGTGAACAGATTAACGGATTCCGCTAATTTTTTGAAGTTATACTTCTTTACGGGCGTAATGACGGTGAAATTTTATATGGGAAAACCTAGCGACCGGGCGCATGCGCATTATAACTTTGTTCTGATTGGATGTTCAAATGACATGACAAAAATTATCCAATATGACAGCTGTGGCACAGCTGTGGGACTGTGCATGGTTTGGTTATAATGTATGCTTGTTGCGTTTTAAAATTTGTAGGAAGAGAAACAACAAACAAAAAGTTAGTTAATGGTTATACTGCCTTTTTAAATAGTTTTCATATTATATTTTTGGACTTATTTACATAGAAGAGATGATTGCTGCATGCCATTGTGAAAGCTCATCAAACTGTGCCTAGTATGAGTGCCGCAGATCTCGCTTATTCAAAGCTAAAGAATCTTTCACTGGTAAGTGTTTTATAAATAGTTGATCAAATTTTGTTATGATATTTGAACATAGCCACTTTGCACGACGCAAGTGATTGCGAAATTTATTAGTCGTTATACGGGCTCCGATACCTACCTTGAACCTACCAAAATACATAAGTAGTATGTAATACTTTTATTTACATAATTTGATTACCATCAAAATTTCTATCAATATTCACCTAATATATTGTCTTCTTACTTTATGTTTTGTTGTATTTTTTCAATTCTAAATCATTTCATTTCAAAATCAAAATAATTTGATTTACATAAGTTAAAAATGTCAAAAGGTTAATCTGTTTAGTTAGACGATCTTCGCACATAATGACAAGCTGTCTCTGGCGAAGTTTTAATGCGGGTGAATCCCAATACAACGCAAATACCAGCCGCGTGGTAAGTTGGTTCGAATCCCAATAGAAACTTTAATTTTTTTATTTTTTTTTATACATTTTATGATTGTAACTATATTTATTATATAATTTTATTTTCAGAAAATACGTATTTAGTTAAAAATTTTTCCGACAATTAATGTTCAGAAATCATTTGTGGCATTTTTAATGTGTTTTTTGGCACTGTTTTAATAAAAATGTTTGAGAAGTAGTAAGTATAAATTAATTTAATATTTAAATAAAATATAAATAAAAAGTATATTAATTTCGTTTATAATCATATAATCATATAATAGAAGTATAACTTCTTACGTGCGTACAAAGTACACACACATTCTTTTTTTTTATTATTTTAGACTTTTCTTTAGTATTTACACAATTATACAAAGGTTTACTCAAACCTTTTTTTGTACTTGTACCGGGTGGAAGAAAAGAAATGTTTTTCTTATGTTAAGTTTGAGACACCCTGTAGGGAGGACGAGGTACAAAATATGAGTATGTATCGAAATCGTATTGTAGTCTTACGTTTTGTGAACGTTTTGTTTTTTGAATGTCCCTGATAACTTTAGAAATAAAAAAATATACGGTTTTGTAATTTAACATGTGTTTTAACCGAAACAAAAGTTTGAGACACCTTGTAGGGAGAAAAAGGAACAAAGGTGAGTACAACTCGATATTTTGTGGTAGTCTCACATTTTTTGAATATTTTATTTTTTCAATTTCTCTGATATCTTTAATAACAAAGACACTAGACTATATTACTCTTTAATATGTATTTTAACCGACGACATGACATGTTGTGGAGTCACTGAAGGTGGAGATGAGCTATTACTTCCGATTTCGTTGAACCTCCATCGATTTGCATGAAAATTGGTGAGTGGTTAGATGATATCTCAAGGAATAAAGGTGACATGGTGCCAGCTTGCGCTTTCACCCGGGTGGTGGATGCCACCCCTTCTCGGGGGTGAAAATTATTTAATTAAAAATAACCACATAATTCGATAGAAGGACAAATTTCAAGCAAAATTTGTTATATAAAGTTATTAAAATAAATCAAAACTTTTTGAGTTATTTAAGATCAAAGATTTTAAGTTTTCTTGAGAAAAATGCATGTTTTTAACCAATTTTTCATCAATAACTCAAAAAGTGTAAGTTTTTACAATACACCGATTATTATCAAAATTGAAGCTAATAAAAAATTAAATAAACCCGTTACTAGAGAAACTTTTTAATGTTAACTAAAAGTGAGTTATAGGTAATTGAATCTATATTTTTTCGGCGAGTAAAAAACTCTAAGTATTCAAGCTGAAATAACGGGAAATTGATGCATTTTATAACATAAACTTATTAAACATTTGTCAAAGTACTTAAATATGTCTATTAACCTTTAACTACACGCGCTGGCGTATTTTGTACGCCAGATATAAGAATTCTACTGGAAATATATTTAAAAATTAAATTTTTGACCTTGTTTATCTCTCTAACCTATCACTGGAATGTGCTTTACAATTTTCTTTTAGTTTCGTTATAATCGGCGTTCTGGGAAGATCGTAATTTACAGTTTATTATTTGTTGTTTCCGGTGGTGGACAATATATGCCACGATTATATTAATATAAGTAGTAATATAAGTACATATTTCAATTGTTTTTGGTCATTATGGCACAAAATATATTTTTCTTTTTAAACAATACTTTTTCTCCTGTAAAAAGTCACATTTCAAAATAATTTTTATTAGTAATTTTATTTATCATGAAATCCGGTTATTCCATGATTCCAGTTATAAATCCCAATTCGCTTACTGATAAGGAACTCCAAGTATTCACTGATGCCGAATAAGGTTTATAACAAACAACGAAGTGTATTTTTTCAAAAAAAAAGCAAATCCGCTGTTTTTAAGTGTATTTTCTTGTGGCGTATAAAGTACGCCACGCGTGTAGTTATGTTATAACTTGATGCGCGGGTAGTTAAAGGTTAAATGAGCCCCCGAACATGTTGATAGCGTTAAAATTTATGCTCCAAAATTTTTCCAAAATTTATCTTTTAAAATTTTTTTCAAAAAATGTTATTGTTTTTTTTTTAATAACTCCGTTCTAGTTTATGATATCAGGTTCATCTAAAACTGTTTGAAAGTTAATTCCAAGTGCTATTTAAGCACGTTGAAACTAATCTTTTAAACCTCTTACTTTTTTAAAAATTAAAGGTTAAATGACCCCGGTTGCATTGTTCCCACAGCAAAATTTAAGATTTTAACGTTTCTATCTCGGTTATTTTTTACCCTATAGAAATAGTAAAAGAGGTAACATATTTGGCATAGAAAAAAATAAAAGTTGGTTAAATATAATTTTTTACGTATATTGAGTATTTTTGGAGTTATTATCAAAAGAATATGGGAATTACAATAATTTTAAAAATTATAATTTTTTAAGGTATATCCTTTTTTCAAAAATATGCATTCTAAACCGGTCAAAATTATCGAAAACATTACTTATACTAATATAAAGAGGTTCTTGTAAGGATTACTATAAATTTAAATTTTTGTGGAAATGGCGTATGTTTTATTTTTCATTTCTTCCTAAAAAATTCGAAACGATTATTTTATTTTCATTATAACTTGCTTAATTTTGACGGTATTACCTTGTTCTGGAGCTCATTTGATAGGTATTTCGAAGTATGACAAAAATTTTGCACGAATATTTTATACATTGCATCGTTTTCCCGTTATTTAAGCTTGAATACTTAGATTTGAGTACTCGTCGAAAAAAATACACATTCAATTGCCAATAACTCACTTTGAACTAACATTAGTTTAGTTCTTTATATGAGGAGTGTATTTATCTTTTTATTAGCTTCAATTTCAGTAATAATAAGTTTTTTCTGAAAGCTTATAATTTTTGATTTATACGTGAAAAACCTATTTAAAACATGCATTTTTTTACGAAAAAATAAAATCTTTGGTCTTTAATAACTCAAAAGTGTTGATTTATTTTAATAACTTTATATAACAAATTTTGCTTATAATTTGACCCTCTATCGACTTATGGTATTATTTTTAATAAAATAATTTTCACCCCCGAGAAGTGCTGGCATCCACCCCGAGGGTAAAAGCCCAAGTTGGCATCATGTCACCTTTATTCCTTGAGGTATCCTCTAATTACTCACCAATTTTCATGAAAATCGATGGAGGTTCAACGAAATCGTAGGTGAAAACCTTCAGTGACTGCACTAATGCGTCACATCACACATGTGAAACATAGAAAAACATATTAAAGAGTAGTACCGTCTAGTTTCTTTGTTATTAAAGATATCAGAGAAATTAGAAAAATAAAATATTCAAAAAATATGAGACTAGAACATAATATCGGGGGTTACTCACCTTTGTGCCTTTTTCTCCCTACAAGGTGTCTCAAACTTTTGTTTCGGTTAAAACACATGTTAAATTACAAAACCGTCTATTTTTTTGTTTCTAAAGATATCAGGGACATTCAAACAACAGTATGTTCACAAAACAGAAGACGACAATATTATTCTGATGTATACTCACAGTTGTACCTCGTTCCCCATACAGTGTGTCTCAAACTTAACACAAGAAAAACATTATTTTTTTCTTCCACCCGGTATAAGTACAAAAAATAGGTTTTAGTAAACCTTTGTACAACTGTGTAAATACTAAAGAAAAGGCTAAAATAAAAATAGCGGAATCCGTCTGTTCGCGAAAAAATCAACTATGAAAATCAGCAGAATTTTCTATATCGCTAACTTTTGACTAGCATTTTATTTGACGTTAATATGTAATATTTATTTGCCATTTTTGATAAACTTTGTTATACAAACAATAAGTGTGTTCGCAGAGACAGTCAGAGACTAGTCCACGACAAGTGGAGCATGCGCACTTTAAAATAATATAAATAATACCGTTGATAGATAAATATACAAGAAATATTTACTATATTAATTATTATTATTAATTAATTATTGCCGGGCCGGTGTAGCTCAGGCGGTGGTATGCTTGGCTCGCGTGCTGGTAGGCCGGGATTCAAATCCTAGTGCCGGCAAGGAAAACTAGACATTTTTAAAATGTCTATAGCACAGGTCGACTCAGCCTGAATAAAATGAGTACCTTGGGTAAAACCAGTATTAATAATAGGCGGTTGAAGCGTAGCACTGGCCCTGTTACCTTCCTTGTATACCGTAGGCCCTAGGTATGGCCGAGGAGAGTATTATTATTATTAATTAGTAATATGCTGGTATATTTATGAATAAACGATAATACATTAAATAAATATATGGAATTAAAGTGTGCATGCGTTGTCGTGGACTAAAACTCACCGAAAGGGTCCGTGAACGAACATAGTGACACATCTGGCCAAGTACCTAAAAGGTGGAGGCCATGAAACTACAAGAAGAAGAACATAATGACACTGACATTACAAAAATTCGCAAAAATTGTCATATTTCGCCGCTACGGATGCTGGAATAGTTTCGTGTATTCCCACGATGGTCACTAGTCCAGGGCGGATCTGTTTTGAGATGGACGTTGAGAGGTGACTCAAATTTTTTTGCAGAAATTGCTTGAAAATAAATCAAATAATAATATTTGAGTTATCCTCCCTCTCAAAAAGGTCCGGAACATTGTTTAAAAAATCAAAATGTCAAGAATTGGATTAAAAATTCGACTTTTTCCTTCGTTTTTTGATTATAACTTTAAAAGTATTCACTTCCTTGAAAAGTTGTACTGGCATAAAAGTTGCGTAATTCAATTTAATACAACATAGAATTGAATAAAACTTTAAAAAATAGTCACCCTAGTTGCAAAATAGCAATAATTGCGAAAAAACCATACAAAAACAAGTATTTGCATTTTACGTTTTTCAACCATTTATGCTACACTTAGGACCTTCATATTTCACCCAGAAAAACTTTATGATACAGTAAAACAATGCTGTAAATTTCATTAAGATCGGTTTAATAGATTTTGCAAAATAAATTTTGCAATACAGCTTTCGCAAAAAAAATTTATTTTTTCAAAATGTTACAGGACTGAAAATAAAGCAGATAGCAAGTTGAATTTTTTTTTTCTTATAGAAGTGTACTGTACCTTTCATTTGCAATTTTCAAAATTAAAATCGTTAATTACCACGGCGTCAGAAAATTTTTGAAATAAACAATAATTTTTGGTGCTACGCGCAGGACAGCGATGTTCGATTCACACAGGTTGATTTCCACCAAAATTTCTTCCAATCTTTGTCTAATATATTATTTTCTTACTCTATATTTTGTTGCATTTTAATTTTTTAATTCCACAAAAATCAAACTAATTTTATTATTGTTTGTGAAATATTGTTTAAACAATTGCATATGTTTAAAAATAATAAACTTTTATTATTTAAGTTAAAATATATGAACAATAGTACATTGTTTACCGGGTAGGAAAAGCTTAACATTCCTGGACGACTGTGAAGATTGCTAAGTCGAGGCGCAAGCCGAGACTTAGCAACACAGAGTCCAGGAATGTGGCTTTTCCTACGAGGTAAACATACTATTTTTCCGCAAATCGTTTAAAATTCGACAGATATTGATTGATTTAAAAAAAACGCGATAATTTTATTCCCAAATAAATGGTGCTTTGAAATTCCTAATAAAATTACTTGGGTTACTATGGAAACGTATTGAGGTTGAATTGTCAAACTTAAATGACCCTTCCACCCTGCATGTTGTCCAAAATGTTTCTCATAGTTCTAAGAGTGTTCCTCCAATGTTCAATAATTGTACTAACTGTCAAATTACTGTAAATATAACAAATTGATCTTAAAAATCTATTCAGCAATGACTTGATGTTTCCAAAATATAAATTAATTCCTTATAAGCAATGTGTTTTCTATCATTTATGTAGAACACTAACAACTGTACGGAAATATCATTTCCTTACAGTAAGGAAATGACATTTCCTTACAGTAAGGAAGCCCTGACTTTTTCTTCAAGAAATTTTGACAGGAATGTCAAAATTTCCTGGCGATTTGCGGAAAAGAAAGTTTTTGCTAATAAAAGTGTTATTTCAAAGGATAGAGTATGTGTTTTTATTTTGCAATAAACAAATTTATTTATTTATATCGAAATGTCATAAAAATTAAAATGTATCAATCATTATCAAAGGTCATTGGAATGCTCAATCATAGCAACCTATCCGCTGTCCTGCGCGTAGCACCAATAATTAATGTTTTTTTAACAAAATTCCTGACGCCGTGGTGTTAAGCGATTTTAATTTTGCAAAATTGCAAATGAAAGGTACAGTGCACTTCTATATGCAAAAAAATTTTCAACTTGCTATCTGCTTTATATTGAGTCCTGTAACATTTTTAAAAAATGCATTTTTTTACGAAAGCTGGATTGCAAAATTTATTTTGCAAAATCTATTGAACCGATCTTAATGAAATTTACAGTATTATTTTACTGTATCATACAATTTTTCAGGGTGAAATATGAAGGTCCTAAGTGTAGCATAAATGGTTGAAAAACGTAAAATGCCAATAGTTCTTTTTGTATGTTTTTTTCACAATTATTGCTATTTTGCAACAAGGGTGACTATTTCTTAAATTTTTAACTAATTTTATATTGTAGAAAATTTAATTACGCAACTTTTATGTCAGTACAGATTTTCTCGGAAATGAATACTTTTAAAGTTATAATCAAAAAACCAAGAAAAAAATCGAATTTTTCCTTAATTTTTTGACATTTTGATTATTTAAACAATGTTCCGGACCTTTTTGAGAGGGAGGATAACTCAAATATTATTATTTGATTTATTTTCAAGCAATTTCTGCAAAAAAATTTGAGTCACCTCTCAACGTCCAAATGTACTAATATTTTTACAGATGCGCCCTGGTCTACACGCACGGAGCGAATAGGCCTAAAAGTAAATTGCTAGTAGCAAAACAATGTGAATAAGTTTTTAGCTAAATAGTGTGGGTGTCAATTCGAAATACATTAATTTTAACGACTATCTTATTTCTTGTGTAGTAAATTGGTTCAGTATGTTGTTGTTTTTTTTTATTAAAGAAAAAATTACCGCATCCACCAACAGGTTATTAGCGGCATTACTTGATAAACAAAGGTTAACAAGGATTTTTAACAACTAAAAAAAAATAACAAGATTTGATACAATATATTGATTGAAATTAGATAGTTGAGTAAGTCTTTTACTGGACAGTTTTCTCCTAATAAAGCTGGTAGGTATAGTGTTTAGTAAATTGTCCATTGAACGTTCACTTTGATATTTTGGACACTCAATTAACAGATGGGTGACGGTAAGAGGCGTAGCACATAGGTCGCACATGGGACGTTCACTGGCCGAAAGTAAATATGAGTGTGTACGGTGTGCTCTATACGTAGGCGCGTTAGAACCGTTTGAATAAACCTCCAACTAGCACTTGTTTTTCACTGTCGTGTATCTGGTTTCACCGATTTTAGTTTAGATTGCGATAGAAACCATTCGCGTTGCCACTGACCGATCACTTTTTGTTTAAAAAACGTTTTGAGATCTTTAAATACACACTCGCGCACTAATTCGGATTTCGCACTTGTTTCTGCATTACCAGAACTTCTGTCTGCCTCCTCATTGCCGATAATACCTATATGTGATGAGATCCATATAAATTTCGGAGCTGTGTTTTTCTCTTGGGCAATTTTTGTAGTTCAATTTTTATTAGTTTCTCTAAAGGACTTTCAGGATACAGATGCTGGATTGAGAGAAGAGAGCTGAGCGAATCAGTGAGAAACAGAGGCTTTGAAATATATGAAAGGTTTGAATGTTTTAGGGCGCGATACAGAGCAAATAGTTCAGCGGTGAAAACGCTTGAACTAGGCGGTAGTCTAAATTGAAAAGTAGACGTTGGGGTTACAAATGCACAATCAATACTTTCACTGGACGAGTTGAATGTAAAAAAAATATGACAATGGATAGAAACCAGCTGCTGATGTATGATGACTGTGATGCATCAATTTCTATACCGGAGCCCACCTCTCCAAGATGAGCAAGAATTTTTTTATGCGAATTAGTGAGCCTTTATATTATTATTTATTATTTATATTATTTGTATTCAGTACGTCTCATAGAAAACTTTTAAAATTTTGAATTTTTGGTTCATTTAGCTTCCTATTTTTTCACGTCAGTCCATTAATTGTTTAGTATGTAGTATATTTCATTTTATTTATTTAAATTTAACTTTCATCTTGTCATTTCACATTCGATGACGTCACATTTTGAACAATGAAATAGACCTACAGTAAATCTATAAAATCCATAAGTTTTTTCTGGAATAGAGAGTTGCTAATTGAGACTTTACAATAGATTATAATATTTAAATAATATAAATTTGCATTTTCAGACTTTTATTAACAACCTTCACATTTTACTAAAAATCCAAAATCAATGTTGTTCTGAAGCTATTTCCTTGTGGATCAAAATCAAACCACACTTTTTAAGCTTTAACCAAAAATTGGCTTTATCTTGTCATGTCACGTCACTCTTGTCATATCGAATGTCCATTACCTATTTTCTCGGTTGGTCTGTGCCCATTGAACTGGCAAGTACCTAGCATTTTCGAGCAGGGAAGCATGTTGCCCTTTAGACATGCATTATATTATATCTAACAACGTCGACTTGTAGTCAACATATTCTACTAATATAAAATATGTAAACCATATATTATGGGGTTACCACTTTAAATAGTGTGCCAGTTTCAAACTACTCTGCAGAATGTAAGTATTCCCACATGTTTTTTCTTTCTAACAGTCACAATTTAACTTTTTGCTTTAATCTAACGTAGAAGTACTTCATTCTAGGCACTAAAGATGTTCTGAATTAAAACGAAAACGTTTTGCAATCCATTTGGATGACTTTTTAGATGGTTTTAATAAACAATTTTATACCAGAATACAATTTGAAGTTTTTACTTCTGTATGAATTTTTAAACTATGGTATACAGCCAACTAGTGGGATTTTCCCATTGATTGCATGTACAATTGTTTTACATATTTATTACTTTAATATAAAATACCATACTGGTTTAAAAGGATTTGTTAATTTTAATTCATAGATTTCAAAAAATATTAACACTAAAATTATTGACACAACACTAGCGAAAACAATATTAGCCCAATTCTTTGGTTTTATTTAAATTTAAAGTAATGTTTAATGTGTTACTCTTCCTGCGAATATGTTAGCATCCCTGTAAAATGACTGTGTTTTGAATGCGAAACATATTTATTGTTCCTAATCTTCACCCTTACACCGATGTCTCTCGGAAATTCCTTATCTTAGGGCATCGATTTTACCCTCTTTTTCGATACACACAATAATATCCAAGGGACCAGCGACCAGTTAGCTTGTCTTGTACCCAGGAGACCAACGGCCATTTCGGGTAATATTGGTCAGATAACCTCTATATATAGTACATCGTGGAGATGTTGCTATTTTGTAGGCCAATCTCTAAAACAAGCATCGCTTAATATTTTAAAAGGACATTAAAAAATGCTTTTGATCAAATAAATATCATTTTTCTTTTAAATGTATATTAAATAAAATTTATCAATTGTTTGTCATCAATTTACCAACAATAAAAAAGATTCGTACTTCGTACTCATATAAGATTTAGCTTTGATTTGGCATAAAACCTTGGTATCACCAAACAGTTCTTTAAAAATAACCTAAATTAACCTTTAACTACCCGCGCATCAAGTTATAACATAACTACACGCGTGGCGTACTTTATACGCCACAAGAAAATACACTTAAAAACATCGGATTTGTTTTTTTTTTGAAAAAATACACTTAGTTGTTTGTTATAAACCTTATTCGGCATCAGTGAATACTTGGTGTTCCTTCTCAGTAAGCCAATTGGGACTTATAACTGGAATCATGGAATAACTGGATTCCATGATAAATAAAATTACTAAAAAAATTTTTTTGAAATGTGATTTTTTACAGGAGAAAAAGTATTGTTTATAAGGAAAAATATATTTTGTGCCATAATGACTAAAAAAACAATTCAAATATGTATTTATATTACGACTTACATTAATATAATCGTGGCGTATATTGTCCACCACCGGAAACAACAAATAAAAAACTGTAAATTACGATCTTCCCAGAACACCGATAGAACGAAACTAAAACCAAATTGTAAAGCACATTCCAGTGATAGGTTAGAGAGGTAAACAAGGTCAAAAATAAAATTTTGAAATATATTTGCAGTAGAATTCTTATATTTGGCATACAGAATACGCCAGCGCGTGTAGTTAAAGGTTAAGCCAAAACTTATTACTGAGGAATAATCAAACTATAGAGTAGGTAATTAAAAATGAAACGTATAGAAGTTTAAAAAATTGGTCATCATCATCATCAAAGTGTACACAACCTCTGCTGGACATAGCTCTTTTCATATATTCTCGCTTGTGTGGCTTGCATCCTATTCTAGCAAGCTTCAGGTCGTCAGTTGATGTAGTTGGTGGGTGTTCTCTGCTCCGTAGTACTCTTACACTTATCTTAGCCCCCAACCAGAAATACGTTTTTTCCATCAGCTGTCTGATAATCTGAAGAGGTGTTCCGCCAAATTCCATTGCAAAGTGATATAGTGCATTGTCTATTACCAATACAGGCTGATATTTAAATAAGATATAGTCCATGTGGTGGGACCGCTCCCGTCTGAAAAAAATTCTGATTTGGTTTCTTCGTGGATTCCTATTTAAAAATGTCCCCTTTAAACAAATTTGAAGGGTGCCGGGCGGAATTTTTGGGCAGAAACTTTTTAACACTAGAAAGCTGGAGGGTCCAATTTGGCCCCTGTTGCGATTTAAAGTTATTGTAGTTTTTTTATTTGAGGCAATAATATTTTCATATTTTATGACTTTTAATATTTTGATACAAAGCCTTATTTAAAACAAAAAAATATTGTTTACTAAATTTATTTAATGGTTTTTTTAACAAATCTACCATAGAACTCTAAAGGGGCCAAATTGGCTCCGTGTAAA
This sequence comes from Diabrotica virgifera virgifera, assembly GCF_917563875.1. Classification (NCBI taxonomy): domain Eukaryota; kingdom Metazoa; phylum Arthropoda; class Insecta; order Coleoptera; family Chrysomelidae; genus Diabrotica; species Diabrotica virgifera. Next base: position 182,752,062 of record NC_065444.1, on the reverse strand, counting down.
TTATTCGTTTTCTGGTAAATTCGACGATCCTTTCTTTCAAATTCCTGTCGAATGGGTAAAATTATATTTAATATATTATTGTGTTTCAATTTATCAATCAAAGATAGAATAAAAATTTTATTTTTTTTAATATAACGCGGGCACATAAATTTGATACACACTGTATATTGATTTGTAAATATTTATTAGAAGTTAGCTTTCAACGCAAGGTGGTTCCTCCTTAATGAATTTTTCCATGAAGAATATTAAAAACATTTTTGTAAATAAAAGTGAAGTGAAAGTTATTTAGGATTATTATTTTAAACCGATTGTTTATTACTGAAAAGATAGAAGCCATAGGTAATTAGTTCTTAGAAAATTAAGGTAAAGAGAGTTTGGAATTTTATCCTTTTTGTTTAACCCCTAGTAAATTTTGTAGAATTTCCCGAAAAGTAATTATTATGATGGTAGGAATAATTTTGAAAGTATGAGTGGGTTTTCGAATGTAAACAAGAATGGGGAGAGAGAAATGTTTCTGATTGGCTTGGCAATTTGGAATGGGGAAAGTTTGTTTGAATGTTGAGATAGTTTTGTAAAGAGGGATTATTGTGTTACCGGCAGCCGATAGGAGCAGTCAAAAGTTTTCGTGAGTAGTTCAGAAGCAAGTACTAGTGGTTGTGTTGATAGGGAGAGTAGCTGAAAAGTGGAACGAGAGACAAATCAAATCGAGAAGAAATACCTCTTTGATTCTGTAAAGTCCAAGAGAGTAAGTTACAAGAATTATCGTTATTAAAATTATTTGTGACATCAAGTGAAAAAGATACTTGGTCTCAGGAGATTATTGTTGAGAGAAAGAGAGGAGAGAGTTTTGGAGATTATTGAACGAGTACTGGCAAAAAGAGGTCTGGCTTGTGTTTTGGAGAAATAGTTGCTGGTATCCTGCTGGATTGTTTGCTGAGAACGGAGAGGGCTTTGATTGGTAGCCTAACATAATCAACAAGGAGGAGCTGTTTGGGTCAAGAGGAGACATCATTGTGTGTGAATCAAAAAGGTCAGTCAATAACCTATGTGATAGATTTTCTTTATAATCAGAAGTTAAATTTTTTTTCGTAAAAGCATATGCATTTACGATTCCAACATTTCAAAAATTTAATAGGAAGTATAAGTAATTTGCGAATACCAAATTTTTTTTTTTTTTTTGACGGGATTACCCCATTAAAAGTTATACAATTAACAATAATAAGTTTACGAGCTAAATATGTACTAATAATACTTTAACATTATAATTAGATTAACATTTAATAATTGTAATTAGATAACAAATATTAGAATAAGAATAGGTAGGTACTTGTAACCTTAGAACTAACAAAAAAAAAATTAAATAAATACCTACTCTATTTAAATTATTTTTAAACATATTCAGAGATATATCAAAAATTTCAATGAGTTTGTCATTTATAAGTTTACAGTAACGATCTATAGGTGAATTTTGGCCATAACTTGTGCGATGGAAAGGAATATAAAATATTATAAAATCACCTCTTCGATTTCCAGTTTGTATATCAACATTAATACACTGTAATAGATCACAGCAATCTAAATTTCCATTTATTAAATTATACAAAAATACTAATCCTACTTGATTACGTCTATTTTCCAGTGTATTAAGTTTTAAACTGTTTTCTATTAATGAATAATCGTGATCTACAATAGTTTGACCTAATTTAAATGCACAGAACCTCAAAAATTTGTGTTGAATTTTTTCAACAGTCATATTATGAACTGCATGGTATGGAGACCATACTATAGAGCCATATTCAAGTTTAGATCGCACCAAAGAACAATAAACTCCTCTTACAGTGTCAACTGAAAAATTACTACAGTGTCTCAAAATAAATCCTAACATTTTTGAAGACTGAACTGTTATGTAATTAATGTGTTCAACAAAACTCAAACTCTCGTCAAAAATCACTCCTAAATATTTAACTTTTGACACATATTTCAGATCTTCATTATTTATTTTATATGAAGTATTGATCTTCCTATTACCTTTGAAAAAACTAATGTAACAGCATTTTGAGACATTTAGGTTGAGTTTGTTTACTGTACACCAATGTGTCAATCTATCCAGGTCTTCCTGCAGAAGGTGTTGGTCTAAAGGACTAGAAATTATCTTTGATATTTTAAAATCGTCAGCAAAAGCTAAAGCATCACTGTTTTCAAAGCAGTCGAAAATAGAATTCACAAACAGATCAAAGAAAATCGGTGAGCAGTGCCCACCCTGAGGAACGCCCGATGTAACTGAAATAGAGTTTGACAGAAAGGATCCAACCCTAACCTTCTGCTGGTGGCCAGACAGAAAACTCTTGACCCAGGTGACTGTGATTATGCCAAAACCAATATCGATGAGCCTCTTAAGGAAAATGCTATGATCAACTCGATCAAAAGCTTTATAAAAGTCTGTATACACTGTATCAATTTGTTTAAAGTCTTCCATAGCATTTATTAATCTATTCTGATATAAAACTAAATTGGTAATAGTAGATCGACCCGAAAAAAACCCATGCTGATTCTTATTTATTAAATTTCGACATAACCAACTTAACTGACCACAAACCAAGCTGTCAAAAAGTTTGGGAATAGATGACTGTATGCAAACAATTCTATAGTTCTTAACATTGCTTTTATCTCCGTTCTTGTAAATAGGCATAATATAACTATTTTTCCAGTAATCAGGAAAAACAGATGTTGTTAGGGACAAATTATATAAAACATGCAATGGTTTTGTAAGAGTACAGATACACCTTTTAAGTAGAATATTGGGTATTCCATCAGGACCTAATGTGGTTTTACTAGGTAAACGCAAAGTTTTATTATAAATTTCTTGTATAGAAATGTCTGCAAAGTCGATATTTTGTGAACAATTGACAGGTAAAACTAAACTATCCACAGAACTATTTTGGTCTCCAGGAGTGTAGACTGTCTGAAAGTATTCCTTAAAAATGTTCACAATGTCTTGGCCATTTTCTGCCAACTCTTCATTATACTGCATTGAGTGAGGTAGTGAGTGATTAGACTTTAGGTCGCGCACATACTCCCAAAAGTACCTAGGATTAGTTTTGAACTCATTATTTACATGAGATATATACTGAGACCAACATACTTCTCTAACTCGTTTGCATTCTGTACGTAGTTGACAAAATCTTAGGTAATCTGAATGTACTTGTGATTTACTGTAAGTTTTATGCATTTTTCTCTTTTGAGATGTTATGTATCGCAATTCTGGTGAAAACCATTTAGGAAAACTGCTAGATATATATTTTTTCAAAGGTACAAAAAGAGCAATTCCCATAGCCAGGATTTCATAAAAATTGTTAACTGAATCATTAATATTATTTGAGAAACATTGTTCCCACCGTACACTTGCTAAAAAATTATTAAGACCAAAATAGTTTGCATTCTTAAAATCATAGTAAAAATCATGTAGATATAAGGTACTAGAGTCTTGATTGTTAGAAAATAGGTTTAAAGTACATTCGTAACTAAAATGGTGCAAACTATCAGCAAAAATAAAATCCTTAGATTTACTAAGTTGTACATTTTTGTCATTTGTAAACAACAGATCCAAATATATATTCCTACTATTGGGTATTTCATTTAATTGATACAGTTGCAAAAAACCAAATTGTTGAGCAAGTCCTACTGCGTTCGATGTACCAGGACACTCTACTCGAACTCCATAATCGTCATTAAACCACCTAGCATCTGGTAAGTTATAGTCACCAAATAAATATATTTTATTCAATGGAAACCTTTGCAAAATATTTTCAACTGCTTCACAATGTTTATTGTAATATATTTCAGGCATCTTAGGTGGAATATACAGACCTCCAATTATGAATTTTATACTTTTAAAATTACAAGAAATAAATAATTGCTCCACAGTTACCTGTTCTATATGGATTCTAGCAGAAGATATAGTTTTACGTACATAAACAAGAATGCCACCACCTCGTGATTTTTGACTAGTTAAACTTGATCTATCATTACGGTATATATTGTAATTTTGACATTCCAATTCACTATCCAAATAGTCACAGCACAGGTTGCTCTCAACTAATACTAAAATATCATAGGAGGAACTATTCACAGCCATTTTTAGAGCATCTAACTTAGTACGAAGTCCTCCCACATTTTGGTAGTAAGCTATCAATGGGGTATTGATTAGTTTTCCTGATTTCTATGATTAATTCTTTTAGCTATAACCTTTGGTATCCCGTTTATATATTTAATCTGAAGATCAGGTTCACCATTGCTTATTCTGCGTTGCATTTCCTCCTTAGCTGACTTAAAAGCATTTTGTTGTAGCTTTGTTGAGTCATATGATATTTTAAATGATTCTAGACGTCTTTTGGAACGAAAAATGTGCTTGACAGTTTCAGAATTATTGCAAATTATCTTGATTGGTCTAGGTTTGTTGTTTCTTCCTTTCTGACCTACTCTGAGTACCTTAACAATATCTGGTACCTTGGTTTGATGCCCTACTTTCTCAAAAATCTGATGCACAATCTGAGTATCATGTCTAATCTTATCCTGAAAATCAATAGCAGAAGACTCGGGAACATCATATACCATAAGGTTGTTTGCCCTAATGGAGCGTTCATGGGCTTCACTTAAAATCAACTCGATGTTCAATGATACTGGAGAAGATTTGAGTTCCTGCAGTTCCCTTTTAAGACTGTTAACTTCATCTTGTAACTCACTCATTTTTCTTACTACCATTGGAGCTTATTTGAAGGCATCTCGGCACTCCAAGCATAGAAACATTAAAGTTCTTTTTTGAAGCACTACAGCCCTCATTTCAGATGCTGACATTCCAGAACATTCCTCTGTCAGATGAAAAGTCGTCCTACAGCAATCACAATATATATGTTTGTCTTGGGATGTTATCTCCAAGTTGCATTGTTTACAATCTGCAGGCATGGTTAACCTCACTTTTCTGCTTTATGATTTTTTCCACTTAAACTGCTTAAAAACTAAGAATCCAATGTAACAACAACAAAATTTATCGCTGATCAACTACTAGACATCAACTCAGGTATTTAAAAACCTCTAATTTAATGTTTTTTTGAAAAACTGTTCAAGAAAAAATAAACAAAACAACTCGCAAACATAACCTAATTGTCATCACAAATTTGTTTGTTTAGCTTGTTTTTTATTTAGGGTATCAAGAACAAAGCGATAAATATTTGTTTGAATTAGATTAATTTATATGGTAAAAGTTTCTTTTGGACAGTTATGCCCACAGGATTTAATTGATAAATTTATAGAGCATTGCTTTTGATAATAAAGGTATTTGTATGTGTTTATTTATGATTTTTCTATTTATTTCCTTTTCCTATTTTATCCCGATAAGGATCAACTAAGAGATACTGAAACCACGAGAAAGGATAAGTATGACCTAAGAGAATTTAATTAATTTTTTTTTGACAAAAGGCACCCTGAGATTTTTTCTTAATATTTTCATGTATGATTTGCGTTAATTAAATAATTGATCAAATAAATAATAATTAATATAAAAGCAATAGAAAGCAGATCATAACAATATATGTATGTTTATTGTAAATGGTTACCCTTATACTGGTACTGATCATCTACGTAATAAAGATACAATTGTTGGCGAACACAAAGATGCAATTGTTGGTGTAGAGGACCAAATGACGCGTCTGTATACTACAAAAGCAACTTCAAGACGATGGCCTATGTACGTGTTTTATCATACTCTTGACTTGGAAGCAATAAATGCATGGATTATTTATAAAGAAATAACTGGAAGTAGACTCAGTTTCCGTAAGTTTATTCTTCGGCTGTGTGAAGAATTATGGGCCCCATACCTTGTCTCCCGAAATCTGGAACTACGTCTAGCAACACCAGGTCTACCAACAACTATCACTGTTACTCTCCAAAAACGAAAAAAATATCAGTTGAAAATATTTTGTAAAGGAAATCATACTTAAAATCATTGCCACGGTTGTAACAAGGCAATGAATATCAAAAACTGCAAATTGTATGGTATTCCGAATGTTTTTGATGGGCAGCGAATGTGTTAAACAATAAAAGTAAAAAATAAAATTAGATTCTACCGTCTAGAGTTGATTTAATTTCTTTAAACTGAGTTTTAATTGATTAAAGGACGTGGAGCCAAAATGATCCCTTCCGGCTATCTAGGTAGGTATGCTAAGCCAGACATTCTAGTGTTAACAATTTTTTTTGAAATAAATACAAAAGATCACGTTTTTTGCTCTGAAATATATATTTTTAGGTTTTTTGGGACATTCTAGACAAGAAAGGTATCTTGTAATTTTTCTGAAAAATTGATAGTTTTCGAGTTTAGGCGATTTAAAATCTGAAAAATGCGAAAATACGCATTTTCGAGGCTTAAAAACTCATATTTAAATTAGAATTTTTGAGGTTGCCATATACTTAATTTGAAGGATAAACATTCAGATTCAATATTCTGAAGAGTGATCGCGTCTAACTTTAATTTATACCGTTGTTTTTTAATTGTTAAATATGCATGTTTAGCCGATTTTTTTGCCGGTGCGGCGCGCTCTATTTAAAAAATCTCCTATATTCCCCTGAAAATTATTTTTTCTAGATTACTTGGGATGTTCTAAATAAAATAAGTTTCTTGACATTTTTCTCAAAAATTTAATAGCTTTAAAGTTATAAGCGATTTAATATCCGAAAAATGACAAAAAACGCATTTTCTGATTATAAATCGCTTATAACTTTAAAACTGTCAACTTTTGAGAAAAATGTCAAGAAACTTATTTTATTTATAATGTCCCAAAGAATCTATAAAATACATTTTTCGGAGGAAAGTAGGAGATTTTTGAAATAGAGCAAGCCGCACCGCCAAAAAATTCGGATGGACATGCATATTTAACAATTAAAAAACAACGACTTAAAATAAGGTTCGACGCGATTACTCTTCAGAATCTTGAAGCTGAATGTTTAGACTTCCATTTTACTATCTGGCAACCTCAAAAATACTAATTTAAATATGAGTTTTTAAGCCTCGAAAATGCGTATATTCGCATTTTTCAGATTTTAAATCACCTATAACTCGAAAACTATCAATTTTTGAGAAAATTTGCAAGATACCTTCCTTTTTCTTGTTTAGAATTACCTACGAAACTTAAAAATATATGTTCCGGAGTAAAAAAACCTGATCATTTGCATTTGTTTAAAAAAATGTTGAAACAATTTCTGCCCAAAAATTCCGCCCGGCACCCTTCAGATTTGTTTAAAGGGGACATATTTAGGAATCTAAAAAGAAACCGAATCAAAAATTTTTCCAAACGGGAGCGGTCTCACCATATGGACTAATAAGGCATTTCTAAGGTATTAAATGAGATATACTTAATGCTGTAACTATTGTAAAGCATAATATTTTGTTTGAATTATATTTACTTTAATTTATCATACATGTAGTGATTTCAATTTTTTACTTAAACCAAATTTTTTAACGTTTTCGCTCTGATAGTTAAATCTGGTAGTAGAGGGTATCAAAATTATATTTTCGATAATATTAGCAAAACCGTGCAAATTTAACTCATCATGGTTTCTTTAGCATTATCAATTTTGAATCAACTGCTTAACATAGACCTCCCTTACGAAGTTCTATTATTTCCAGTCTTGAGCACATAGAATCCAGTTGTGTTGTATGCGCTTGATATCCGACCAACTTGTTGAAGCAAGTCCTCGATTACGATAAGCATCGTGTCTAGGTTTCCATAGCAGACCGGAATCGTAACGTGTATCTACCCGTTACGACACGTATAGATACGTTGTTTATCGTAATCGAGGACTTCCTCCAACAAGTTGGTCGGACATCAAGCGCATACAACACAACTGGATTCTATGTGCTCAAGACTGGAAATAATAGAACTTCGTAAGGGAGGTCTATGTTAAGCAGTTGATTCGACTCAAAATTGATAATGCTAAAGAAATCATGATGAGTTAAATTTGCACGGTTTTGCTAATATTATCGAAAATATAATTTTAATCTTTATGTTTTGTTTTTTATCTTTTATTATTTGTTTTCTCTCAACATGCGGAAGTGTTTTTTGTTTTAATATATTAGTGTATCCATGAAACAATGGTTTTAGATCGGGTAATCATACACCTACACTATATTTATAATGAGGTAAGTGCAAGATGAATCACTAGAATAAAAAAAACCTGCATATTTTATGTTTCGTTGAAGGGTTCATAGGAAAGTATAGAAGAAGGATTTGCAGATAATTAAAGGTCTACGAGTAATCAAAACAATCGAAACTATATAAGGGTGGGAAATATGTATAATATACACACGAAGAGGCACAGAGAGAACAAAAAGAATGCTAGAACAATATGAGATGAAAACTCTTAGATAAAATCGATGATAAAGTAAAACGGAACAGACCTAGAAGTAAACATACGATAGAAATATATACGACGGAAATGCAAAGTTGATATATGCGGTTGAAACAGAAAGAGTAGAATAAAACTGTCATATAATCAGAATGCAAATAAAAAGGCGAAAGACGATTTCCTAATAAGAAGACAATTACCGAGAAGACCAAGAAGACAATGGAACGACAACTTACTGGAGGGACACTGAGAAGCAGATATAATTATGTCTACATAAAAAAAACAAGCAGAACAAGAAAAAAACAAGAATAATAAGAATTAAAATAAGACCAAAAATGAATAACCATTTTCAATCTGGTTGCAACACGAAACTACAGCCGCATCATTATCCCAGTTCAATCAGAACGTGCAGCAAGCACCTCTACCGGTTTCGAAACTTATTAGTTTCTCATCAGGAGGCACATATGCTGCTCTCTCTGACCCAACTAGGACAAACTCCGGCGTGCGGTCACGTATTGCAACGAACGAAATGGCAGGGATGCCCTAGCGGCAACTGCTCGCAAAAGACTAAGTATTCAATCTAATAGCACATAAAACAACACCCAAAAATGCTGTTCCACATCCTACCAGACTGAAAACAATGGGAGCCTTCTCTGGTAACACCACCGAGGCCTCTACAATTTGCAAGCCATAACGGATGCTGCACTAAGAAGATAAGGGAATTTTACAATTTATAATTTACGTACCTTATTATAATTTACGAGATTTTTAAATTTATGCAAGGGACGTGAATTATAAATTGTAAAATTGTAGAAGCCTCGGAGGTGTTACCAGAGAAGGTTCCCATTGTTTTCATTCTGGTAGGATGTGGAACAGCATTTTTTGGTGTTGTTTTATGTGCTATTAGATTGAAAACTTTTTTTATTAAAATAAGAGTTTATGATCAAAAGTGGCAGAAGCCTTGTCGTGTGACGCGTAAACCAAGGAGATTTATGTTTACGATATACTGTCTAAATTTTCAATAAAAAAATTCAGTGAATAAAACTGATAACGCTACCCTTGTGTACTATGTTAACGTTTTTAACTTAAAAAATCTATGAAATATTAATATTTTTATTATCTAAGAAAGACTATATCAGAACGAAACAATACGTCGAGGAGATAAAAATCAGGAGATACATGTTGAAAATAAAAGTACTTGGGATCGTAATAGTTGAATAATGCTATTGTATGATTGCATTACGTTTCGCATTTTCATCAGCAGGTTATACCATACATTTTATTTTCATTGATATATGAATCTTACTTACTTAGATGCTCATTTTGTTGTTCTTTACAACCTTTGCTCCTGCCTATGATATCGACTGCAGTTTTTGTATTTTCCTTTGTATACTTGTTACTTGCCGCTATCTTTTCTGCAATATAAGAAAGCGAAAAGAAAATGATATTTAAAAGAAAATACATATAATATTCTTATAATACACAATCTTTGCGACATTGCGTTTCTTAAAATAAAAAAAAAATAGGAAAATAAAAGGCGGATATCGAACACTGACTTTATTAAACCTTGCATAAGCATACTTTAACACTTAGAACATTATCAGGGTCATTTAGTCATATAGGATGATATCCTGGAATATTGTAGACATTTGTTTAAATTAATGGCAAAAATAACATATTATAACATATTTATAACACATATTGAAAAAAGGACAAACATATTAAAATTAAATGCTGGTAATACATTAAGATATTCGAAGATGGAGGTACAATCTTCAAAAAAAATGTTTTACCTTAGAGGGTTATGACCCTTCCTAAAAACCAAAACATAAAAAATATTGTTGATTTTACTTACCGTTTCATGCTTATAAGCTCCATAAAATTTAATGTTAATTGATTTTATTCCAATAATAAAAAATATCGTCTTCTTTTGACACTATAATATAAGTAATTTTTTATTAGTGGAGTCACTGAAGGTTTTCACCTCCGATTTCGTTGAACCTCCATCGATTTTCATGAAAATTGGTGAGTAATTAGAGAATACCTCAAGGAACAAAGGTGACATGATGCCAACTTGCGATTTTGCCCTGGGGGTGGATGCCACTTCTTTTCGGGGGTGAAAATTATTTTATTAAAAATAATACCATAAGTCGATAGAGGGACAAATTACAAGCAAAATTTGTTATATCAAGTTATTAATATAAATCAACACTTTTTGAGTTATTAAAGACCAAAGATTTTATTTTTTAGTAAAAAATGCATATTTTAAATCGGTTTTTCACGTATAACTCAAAAACTATAAGCTTTTACAGAATAGTTATTATAACTGAAATTGATGATAATAAAAAACTGAATGCATTCCTCACTTAAAGAACTAAACTAATGTTAGTCCAAAGTGAGTTATTGACAATTGAGTGTGTATTTTTTTCGACGAGTACGCAAATCTAAATATTCAAGCTTAAATAACGGGAAAACTATGCAATGTATAAACTATACCTGCTAATCATTTGTTAACGTACTTCATAATATATATTAAATGAGCTTCAGAACAATAATAATAGCGTCAAAATTAAGCAAGTTATGATGAAAATAAAAGAACCCTTTCGAATTTTTTAGGAAAAAGTGAAAAATAAAACATACGCCATTTCCACAAAAATTAAAATTTATAGTAATCCTTACAAGAACTTTTTTATATAAGCATAAGTAATGATTTCCATAATTTTAACCATTTTAGAATGCATATTTTTGAAAAAAAGATATGATTTAAAAAAATCATAATTTTTCAAATGATTGTAATTTTCATATTCTTTTGATTATAACTCCAAAAATACTTAATATACGTAAAAAAATGATACATACCCAAATTCTAGTTTTTTCTGTGTCAAATATTTTACCTCTTTTACTATTTCCATTGGGTAAAAAATAACCGAGATAGAAACGTTTAAATCTTAAATTTTGGTGTGAAAACCACGCAACCGGGGCCATTTAACCTTTTATTTAAAAAAAATAAGAGGCTAAAAGATTAAATTCAACGTGGTTAAATAGCTCTTAGAATTAACTTTCAAACGGTTTTTACAAAATCCTGATATTAAAAAAAATGGAGTTATTAAAAAAACAATAACATTTTTTGGAAACATTTTTAAAAGATAAATTTTGAAAAAATTTTGGTGCCTAAGTTTTAAGACTATCAACATGTTGGGGGGCTCGTTTAATAGATATTTTTATGTACTTTGACAAATGTTTAATAAGTTTATTTTATAAAATGCGTCATTTTCTCTTTAGTTCAGCTTGAATACTTAATGTTTTTATTAGCCGAAAAAAAAAATATATTCAATTACCTATAACTCACTTTTATTTTAACATTAAAAGGTTTTTCTAGTAAAGGGTTTATTTAGTTTTTTATTATCTTCAATTTTGGTAATAATAACTTTTTTGTAAAAACTTACAGTTTTTGAGTTATTGGTGAAAAATCGGTTAAAAACATACATTTTTCCCAAGAAAAATTAAAATCTTTGATCTTCAATAACTCAAAAATTTTGATTTATTTTAACAACTTTATATAACAAATTCTTCTTAGAATATGTCCCTCTATCGAATTATGGTGTTGTTTTCAATAAAATAATTTTCACCCCCGAGGAGGGGTGGCATCCATCCCCAGGGTAAAAGCGCAAGCTGGCACCATGTCACCTCTTTTCTTTGAGATATCCTCTAACTAGTCACCAATTTTCATGCAAATTTATGGAGGTGCAACGAAATTGGAGGTAATATCTCATATTCACCTTCAGTGACTGCACTAATGGATATGCATATACGAATTTTAATAAAAAAAGATACAGTAACCATAGTCGAAAACAAAAACAAAATAACTAAGATTTATTAATATAAATCAAAACAAAATATTTTTAAACATCACTAAATTCATTTTTTTTTGTACGAGTAACTGGCTTAAAGGACACACTAATATATCGTGACGATCTCACCATTTTATCTCCTCTTCGAACAAGTTCTGCTTGAAGGACTCCGTGAATGTCCTTTTCGTGTTTTTTAGACGGAGAATGAAAATTTAATAGTGACGTGGAATGTCTCGAGGTCAAGGAGCGTGATGAATATACTGCAAATGGTCAAGGAAGCATACAATGGAAATATTTATGAAAATGGTTAATTTAATGAAGTGTATCACTGAGTTATTTGGCAAAGTGGATAGTAAATATGGGATAAAAATTCAAGGGGAAAATAATTTTTATTTATTTGTATAGCTTATGAAGTAGGTAGCTAACGTGGTAATATCAATATTACATTGAATTAATGTCAAACTGGTATATTATTTGACAAATAATGACATGATGTCAAAGTCAGGTAAGTATCATATATTTCCCTAGGGCCTTATTTTTAAAAATGACACCCTATCGCCTACTAAATTTAAATAACTAGTTAAATACTGTTAAGTTAACAAATACCAATCTTAGTAAAACAATGGTTACCACAATTACGTTACGACTATTGCTGTTAAATGTACTTATTTAAAAACTAATTAATTTAAAATTCACTCAATTTTTTTGCATGTAAAGGATATTTAGTCGGACATTAAACGTTTAAAGCACCACAGGTATTATGGATAATAACGCTTTTAGTCCAGAAAGCCACTGCGCATCCGCTAGGAAAAATATTCTAATTCGGATTTTTTGCACAATCTTACTCAAAAAGGACTCCCTTTAACAAATGTGCATGTTGCCAGGACCAAAAGGTGGTCAAAAAGTTTTTAAACGTTTTTTTTTTATTTTTTTCCTAAAATTATTTTTTTTGCATAGAAAAAAGTTTTTTTTAGGTTTTTTGGATCATTCCAAATAAAAAAGGTCTTTAGTGACTTTTCTGTAAAAATGACAGTTTTTGACATATAAGCGATTAAAAATTGAAAAATTGCGAAATCGGCCATTTTTAACCCTCAAAAACTATGTGAAAAACTGAAAATTTGAATGTTGCCAAGGTAGATAGATATTCTTTAAACATCGATTGATGAAATCCCAAGGAGTTTTTTGCAATACAATATTCAAAACTCCTTTGTTTTTTTAATTGCTAATCAAGCGTGCGCGACACTATTTTCCACCGACAGTATGGTGCAAATGAAAGGAATAAATTCGTTATTTCGTAAACCGGTGATTTTAAGGAAAAATCCGAAACAGGTCGATTTTTATTTTTAAGTTATGATATTGTGGCATATATGGTATGCTAGTGACGTCATCCGTCTGGGCGTGATGACGTAATCGATGATTTTTTTAAATAAGACTAGGGGTCGTGTGGTAGCTCACTTGAAAGGTTCTTTAATTCTCTATTGAGTAATATAAACATTTACATCATTATTTATGCAGGGTGTCCTTCTACTTCTTTTTTTGTCAAATAATTTAATTTAATAAAAAATTTTTGTACACCCTGTATAAATAATTATGTATATGTTTATATTACTGAATAGAGAATTAAAGAACCTTTCAAATGAGCTAGCACACGACCCCTATTCTGATTTAAAAAAATCATCGATTACGTCATCACGCCCAGACGAATGACGTCACTAGTATACCATATATGCCACAATATCATAACTTAAAAATAAAAATCGACCTGTTTCGGGTTTTTTCCTTAAAGTCGCCGGTTTACGAAATAACGAATTTATTCCTTTCATTTGCTCCATACTGTCGGTGGAAAATAGTGTCTCGCACGCTTGATTAGCAATTAAAAAACAAAGGAGTTTTGAATACTGTATTGCAAAAAGCTCTTTGGGATTGCATCAATCGATGTTTAAAGAATATCTACCTACCTCAGCAACATTAAATTTTCAGTTTTTCAGATAGTGTTTGAGGGTTAAAAATGGCCGATTTCGCAATTTTTCAATTTTTAATCGCTTATATGTCAAAAACTATCATTTTTAGAGAAGAGTCAATAAAGACCTTTTCTGTTTGGAATGATCCAAAAAACCTAAAAAAACTTTTTTCCATCAAAAAAAAAAATAATTTTAGGAAAAAAACAAAAAAAAAACGTTTAAAAAATTTTTGACCACCTTTTGGTCCTGGCAACATGCAAATTTGTTAAAAGGAGTCCTTTTTGAGTAAGATTGTGCAAAAAATTCGAATTAGAATATTTTTCCTAGCGGAAGCGCAGTGGCTTTCTGGACTATTTGGGTCAACGTGTATCCCTCGGCCCCAAGACTCGATATAACACACACACACACACACACACACACACACACACACACACACACACCATTGTCAAGCTTTGAAATTTATTTAAATAATTTCTTTGCAAAATGCCTATGATGATATTTTTTTATTTTTCTCCAAACTATTCATTAAATAATAACGAGGATATTATGAACGAGTAAAAAAAGTGAAATACATACAGTACGTAAATCGTTCAGCTGGACATAAGGAATATACATGGAGAGAATTGTGGCAACTGCGCTAACCTGTGTTAGTTGAAGCTTCTCTTCGAGTACGAGTTTTTGGTAGAATAGAGCTGTTAGAACGAATATAATGAGTGACTTTTGGCCACTCTTTGGTCTTTTGGTAGAATGGGTTAATAATTTTACTTTAATTTTTAAAATATTTTTTTCGTACTTCCGGGCCTAAAGTGACAACTTCACTCCCTTGTGACAGGTACTAAAGTGTCACATTTAATCCCTCCGGGATTAAATATTGACGAAACTCCCGGAACGATTAAATCACAAACAAACGAATTTAAGGGATATTTTATTGAAAAATATAATTAATTAGAATGGTAATTAACGTTAATATTCAAATTAATATTGTGACAGTTCGTCATATTGACCAGTCTTTCCTGGGTTAATGCAGCAGGTAACTGACGAGTTTACCTTAAGCATTAAATATTTATCATCCGGAGCCTCCCGTAAGAACTGATCTACCTGCTCAGACGTGAGAATTCTTGACTTCTTTGGCTTAAATCCCTCATTTCTTCTCTTCAAAAAAGCTAATAATTTTGGAAATTTACTTATATCAATATCTTCTCTAATGTTAATAACCGATTTCAGCATTGAGTAATGTGCCCAGAGAGTTGAGGCACAAACCGCTTTTGATTTATCATCGAAGTAGACTAACAGCGCATTTTCAGTAGGTTGTCTCACATTTTTTAAGCGGCACCACTTTTTAAAAGCATCGTACTGCTGCTCGTATAGTTTTCTAGATTTCGGTAGTAACAATTCTTCACCTACTTCGGCTGCTCTTTTATCAATATCAGATACACCTTCTTCACTCATGATACCAATAATTATCAATAACAATGTTTCTTTACAATGACACTAGTAATGACAATGTTTCTAAATTATAACTGTCACAACGCAATGTTACTATGGTAACTTATTTTAAAGACAGTTTATTAAATGAGTTGAAGAGAGAAAAAACTGATTGAAATTATTGAAATAATTAATAAAATCATACCGGAAGTACGAAAAGTATCGTATATACCTTGCGACTGAAGTACATTTAATCCTTCAGGTAAATTATGGCCCTCCCTGCGGTCGGGCCATAAACTTTACCTTCAGGATTAAATGTACTACTTCAGTCCCGCGGTATATAATGTACTATTATTTAAAAACTAATTTCAAAACTAAACAGTTTTCACATTCCCTTAGGCCAAAGATATTCAGCTAGTACGATGTCATATTTTGACGTTTATTTGTGTCAGTCGAAATGAGTTGGTAATTTTGAGGTTAATGCCCCTTAATGCTAATAACCATAGCCATCGAGAGAGCTCAGTTGCCACAAGTATCTCAATATAATACAATGTACGTATTTATGTATCTAAATATATACAATGTATGTTCCCTATGTCCAGCTGAACGATTTACGTACTGTATAACTAACAATTATTAGACAACTGAATATTAACAAAACTGACCGGACCAGACAAAATTTACACAGAAATCCTAAAACTAATAAAAAAAATCCAAAAGGAAGAATTTCCTGTACCTGGCTGTATACCATGAATTATAAAAATTGAAGAAAAATCTTTCGCGTAAAAGGTAGATACATTTATTTAAAAAAAAAACCCAAAACGGGCTAGAAATACAATACAGAACCTTTTTGCTCTAAAGAGAGCATCATCAGTGTCCTTTGTAAGCTTTACATGCTAAGCCACCAAAAATACAGCGGTTAAAACCGTTTAAATGTCGTGATGTTAAATACTGATGAATAATGAAATTACTAAGGAGGATCTACCCTAAGGCATTATATGACCTTCCACGAAGCACGTGGGTTGTTGAGTTGAACTCTCTATCTTCACATAGAGAAAGGTAAAAGCCAAAGTTGACCTTTCTCTATGTGAAGACAGAGAGTTCGACTCAACAACCCACGTGCTTCGTGGAAGGTCACATAATGCCTTAGGGCAGATGCTTCGTAATTGCGTCCATAATCAGGATTTAGCATTATTTAATATTCTTATGTAAGACATTGTTAGTCGACATTTTAACGGTCTTAACCGATGTATTTTTGGTGGCTTAGCATGTAGAGCTTGCAAAGAACACTGACGATGCTCTCTGTAGAGCGAAAACGTTCTGTAATGTATGTGTAGTGTAGCCCCGTTTTGGGTTTTTTTTAAATAAATATACCTTTTACGCGAAAGAATTTTCTTCAATTTTTGTAATAAAAAAAAGTCAAACAACTAAAGGCCCCGTTTGTAGCCCCGTTAATAAAAGCAAAAAGACTGCACTCCCAGGAATTAATTTTTTATTCTTTTACGTTCTATGTGATTAAAAAATTAAGACTCAGGGCAATACAAACCTTCCACCCCTTTCTCATTACCCCAAAACCAAAAAAGTCATTTTTTCGTTTTTTATTTTTTAAGGTTAATACAATTTAAAAATATCAAAAATTCACACGCATAGTTGAGGTTTTAAAAATATATCTCATTTTAGAACCCGTATAGACCTGGATCCCGCGTACCAACAAAAGCTGATTAATAGCAAGCTGAAAATTTGTTAATAGCTTAACCGTGTCTAGCTGGACAAACTTTGATGAACGGGAACACTTGAACAGGGGAAGTTTTAATTATGGAACAGGTTAAAGATTTGGATCGTCAGACTACAAACACGTCCCATCTATTTTGTAGGACAGAACTAATTTTAATGAGTAGAACACGAAAAACATGTCAAATGACAGGAATCATATTGGTTAGTAACAGCAGTCTTAGTTTTGCATGAGAGTTTAATGAAAGGGTAACAAATCAATTGAATGTTCTGTCCGACAAAATACATGGGACGTTTACCTAATCTGACATTCCAAATTTTTAAACTCTTCCACAATAATTATAGCTTCCCCTGTTCCAGTATTCCTGTACATTAAAGTTTGTCCGACAAGACACCGTTAAGCAATTATCAAATTTTCAGCTTGCTATTGATCAATTTTTTTTGGTACGCGGGATCCAGGCCTAGTAGGTTGAGTGTAAAAAAAGTGCTTTTGCTTTTTTTGGAAGAAGAGCGTCAACGTTTTTTGGAGATGGCTGTAGGTCTAAGATTTCGATATTTTGTGTATTTTATCCAAAAATATATTTCTATTTGTTTTTCAGATTTTTTCGTGAGATGCGCCACGTTTAAAAAAGCAAAAAAACTGGGTTTTTGGCCGTTTTTGAAGATTTTTCATAATTTATAGACTTCAAAATAGATCACATCACAGTTTTTATAAGCTAGATATAATTTGAAGTAGTGATAATGTCCTTTGGGACATTAAAAAATGAGAGAAACACGTTCGAACTCTCATAAAAGAACAAAAAAATAACCTCCCACGTTTTTCCGCCTATCGTGAAGGCAATTAATTTAAATACTGGTTTATAGTTGTCTGTATATACCCATTTTTAAAAGTAATGAATTAATAAAGCATTTTTGAAATTTATTCTTTTTATGGTTTTATTTCCTTGACTATTTTTTTCTGTATTCGATTGGTAAGCATGTTAATCTAAATAGTTTGGTTTATGTAATGACTTGCTGTATTTGATAACGTAATTATTAGGTTTGTTCTAGCAAACAGTCAAACTAGTCAAAAACCGTCAGCAAACAGTTGGTCAGTGAGAAAACATAATACAGTCACCAGTGCTATCCCCTCTACTTGCGCTGGTCCACTATTCGCTGATGATTTCAAACCGTTTGAAACTGATGCTAGAACAAACCTATTATGATGAAACTTTGGTGATGATGTATGGACGCCATATTTTATTTATATTTGCAGTTTCGTAGCATTCAGTACTTCTGGGTTTTTTGGTGACACTATTATATTTCTATTATTTATATTCGTATCCACTACAGATACTCGCGATGATGAGCAGTAAGGACTTCGGTTTACTCTTGCTTTACGACCGGATTATTATTATCTAAAATCACTTTTTGACCGTTTCAGTAGGATTGATAACAGTTAAGTGGGACGAGTAAAAATTTCGTTAACATAACAGGAAGTAATACATCATCCTTGAAGCGAAAAAGAAAAAAAAAACAATAAATAGAAAAAGGAAAGAGTATGACTATAAAAAGAATAAGTAGAAAAGAGTTAAACGATGTAGAGATATACTACTGGAATTAATAAAAGTTTGATGATAGCTATATACAGATTTTTATCTCTATACCTACTAATTATGCAAACAAACTTTTTACGTAACCTTAAGAGTGCGTTCACATGACGGGCACTTAACGCGCGATGACAACTACATACATTTTATTTGATGCCACGCGCGTTTTAATGACGTATCGTATACCTTTTTTCAGGACGTAAACTCTAACATGCATTTGCATGTTAGTCTTAACATGCAATATGCATTTGTCTCAAATCACTTCTTTTGTTTTTTACATCAACTACGGAATGATTCTTTACACTGCTGTATAATAAAACAAGAATAAAAAACCGCTAAACGCCGTAACAATGAGTGGCGCATACAATATTCCAGCTAAAAAAGATCTGATATGAATATTACGTGGCGTGAAAATGTATTTTCGTTTTGATGCAAAATAAAATTTTAGTTTTATTTTAAAAGATGTTTTAATAATATTTGATAAATTTGAATTAATCGCGCAACAAAAGGGTAACTTTCATACAGTTTGAATTTTGAAGCTGTTTTGCGGCATGTTTACTTCAAATTTAGCAAATATTATGAAAAAATCTTTTAAAATAAAACTAGACTTTTATTTTACATAAAATTAAAAATACATTTTTGCGCCACGTAATATTCATATCAGATCTTTTGTAGCTGGAATATTGTACGCGCCAATCATTTTTACGGCTTTTAGCGGTTTTTTATTCTTGTATCAAAAGTTTATCAACGATATTTATAAATTAAATGTATGAAGTTGAATGTAATGTTTCTTGATTACACGTTAAGCTTTATAAATGGTCGCCATTTTCGCATTGTCTTTCAAAGATGATCTAGTGTACATGGAATTTACACTAGATTTTTTTTTCTATTCGAAATAAATTAAAAAAAATATTGGGATGGCCGGTAAATGAACTCGGATTGCCCGTTACCTGATCAAATTTAGCGTCGTAACCACTACAACTACATAAACCATTTCGGGGAAAATGGTTAATTTAATTATACTTTACTAAACGGATTAACCGATTTTGATCACTAAACATGAGTTTGAAACGTATTGACAAGTAGTATCTGATGCATCTAAGGTCAAGTATGATAACTGAAGGTATTACAGGAATTATTGCGCTTAAAAAACTGTTTTTTCCCATAGGAAATAGATTTGATAATACTTATGAAGCCTATAACTTAAAAATTCGAATTTTCATGGATATGAGGTATATACCGTTAGATGCACCTAGAGCCCTTCTATAAACGCTCAGTTTTCCAAACCAAAAAACCAAAATTTTCAAAGTTTAGTTTTTCAGTTTCCCGGCTTTACTGAGCGGTGTGTATGTCTAATCGTGACTGCGTGGATACCGTTTAATATCTTAACTGAACACTACTGATATGGTGTATTTCCGGTTTCCCTGTCTCTTTTTAAACCGAAGATATATGCTCCCAAAAATATGCCGTTTTGTACCTACCAAGTCCAATAGCTCGCTTATGGGTGGTCAAAAGTCACAAAATACACCGGTTCTGAATTGGCCCTGACCCTCTCTTCAAACACAGAAAAAAAATTCAGATCTGTTTAAGTTTTCCACATACATACATAAATATCTACAAACATTTTCCCTTCCTGAAATAGAAATATTTCTGAGCTCGGTAACTTTTGAATGGTATAACCGATTTTTAAAATTAGAGATGCGTTGGAAAGGTAATGATCAGTACTATCACAAGCCGCAGAGGTCGGACTTAAATTTTTGAAATGTTTGAAAGTTTTGGAGACGAGAACAAAAAACAGACCCTAAATAGGAAGGGCCGTAAAATCCACACCCTTGGACCAAAATGGATTGTTAACATATGGATGGGTGAGTCTTTTCCTGAACTTTAAAGTGGGATTTGTCCCAATTTTCAATTCAGTCAGATTTAAAAAATCGAAAATTTCGTGTATATATAGTGTCGGGTGTAGGGGGGTTATGCGTCACTGGCGAGAACTGCCGTTCTGTTGGGATACTGCTCCAAATAAAATAAACTTTATTTTTTCAAGAAAATTATGTACCTACGCATATATACTATTTAAAAAAATGGTGGAGGTTTTAACACAATCCTTTATAAACTGAATTACAAAAAAATTTGAGTGTCGGTAACTCAACAATAGTAAAATAGTGCTTTCCACTTGAAGGTAGAACAATTGGATGAACATGCTGCTATACTAATAGCGAAATAATACACTGGAATATTTTTAAATATAGAAACGTAAACGCTGACATGCGGTAGGTGACATGGCAAAAAACTTTACATCAACGTAGCTCAAAGATTAAACTATACTAAAACTGCAGCAGTAGGGAACAGACACAATTACACATCTCTTGAACACGTATGGTATTCTAGAAATCTTTTATAAAACACGTTTTACAACAAAAATTATTTTCGGCAAGCTATTACATACCGTATGTAACTGGTTAAGGGTTAACTACATAAGAGAGCAACAATTTGAAACTTATAATTTATTAACCATACCATAATTTTTAAAAGCTTAAAAATCCATTTAACAGAACACTCGAACATATTTATTTAAGTACTTGATATCAGAAACAAAACTAATACAAATTTCTCTTCAAAAACTCAGAATAGATATGGGATAAGCTAATGCACAGTTGTTATATGTGGAGAGAGCTTAACCGGCCCATCATAAGACGCTCAAAGGAGGCCATATGAGCGATAAGCATTTCCTCGTGGGAAAACCTCAGCCAAACGTCACGACGCCTGAAAAAACGACAAAATAATTTATTTCGGCGGGACGGTTATGTCATTTTTTGCAAATGTTATGGGCCACATTTTTTGACGTCTAGGCTATAATCGACCTTTCTGGATTTTCGATAACATCTCAAATATTCTTCAATACTTCGTTTTTTACGTCAAGGGGATTTTTCTAGGTAGGAACAATGTTACGAACCTCTTGTAACACTACTCCCTTCTTTATAGTTATTCGTCTTGGATAACTGGTCTACCAGGAATCAGTTGAAGCCAACAAGGTAGATCAGTTTCATGGTATGGGGTTCATATCTCTCGATATAAACTACCTTGGGTTTACCTCTAGCTGACAACTGGATACGGTGGATTAGATTGTTTATTTTCTATAGGACGGTGTACGGGCCTTCCCAGTTTCAATTTTTCTCTTCAATTTTCAATGTACGTCAGGGATGAAGGTCATTCTTCGTGAGGAAGCAATCTTCTGAAAATAAGACCTTGAGGAAACTTAATTTCTCTTCCTGTGAATAGAGGAATTAAATTATCCCAATCTTTTTGATTATTATCAACAAATATTGAAAGATATTGCCAAATATTTCTATTACGTCTTTTGGCCATTTCATCTGATTGCGGGTGGAGAGGAGTAATTCGAGTTTTGTTACTACCCAAGATTTTCCTTAATTCTTGCCATATGTCTGATTTATAATTTCGTCCTTGATCAGTATTAAACTCTAAAGAGACTGCATTTCTTGATACGACGTGTGTTATAAATGCTTCTGCTATTGTAGTTGTATCTTGATAAGGACGGGTTGCAATATCAGGCTATTTTGAAAAATATTCCATTGCAACCATTATCTACTTGTTTCCTATCTCTCTGTCATTGGAAGTTGACCAACAATATCCACTACAACTCGTTCAAAATGCTCTTCTGAAATATATTGTGCTATTTTACCACGATTTATGGTTCTAGGGCCTTTTCTGAAAAGTTATTATAAAGTAATCAGATATTTTGCAGGACTGACAAGAGTGAGACGTCTAAAAAACGGTTAACGTGTCAAGCAAAATTACCTCATCCCTGCAGCAAAAAAGCAGAACACAAAACTAGAAAAACGAAAAAGTATAAAGTATTATAGATTTATCCTACAATAAGCAATTAAGGTTTAATGATATTTACATACATATTTTTATTTGTTTAATAGTTATAAAAAAACTATTAGCTATGTCAAATTATTATAATTTAGCAACTACCATAATTTTTAAAAGCTTAAAAATCGATTTATTAGAACACTAGAATATATTTATTTAAGTAGTTGGTATCAGAAACAAAATAAACTAAAATGTATCCTCAAAAACTCTGAATACATATGGGATAAGCTAATGCACAGTTGTGATATGTGGAGAGAGCTTAACCGGCCCAAGATAAGACGTTCAAAGGACGCCATAAGAGCGATAAGCACTTCTTCCTCGTGGGAAAACGCCAACCAAACGTCACGACGCCTGAAAAAACGACGAAACAAAAGAATTTATTTCGGCGGGACGGTTATGCCATTTTACTTGCAAATGTTATGGGGCACATTTTTTGAGCGTGTGTGCAAAGTGGGAGTCATCACCTTTGAATATTTTTATTGCGGAGCAGGGTTGTAAAGGCGAGACCATTTGCAGCTTGTTTTTTAAATTTATATACGTTTTCAGAGAGCTTATGTTTCATCGCTATGAGGTTTTATGGGGTATTTTATGGCCTTTTAGAGCTGTCTGATGATGTCGCATATAGCAGTTTCGTGATGGAAGGCTTTACTTTGTTTTTATTTAGATTTTTGGAATTTATAAACTTGTAATGTTAACAGTCATTTACAGATAGATAAAAAATATACTTTAGTTCTAAAAAAAAATGAATACGTAAATCCATGAATGATTAAAGAATTTTCGATTTTTCCAGTATTTATTACATTAAAAAATATATACCTTTTTAATTATTTCAAAACATTTCATTAGATATATACTTTATGTTTTGTTTTAAATAAAATGGTATTTAAGTATTGACACATTAAAAAAATACACTTAAAAATGTTGCGTTTACGCAACGTTGCAAATTATTTGGTTGGAGTATCACCAAATATTTATTTATTTAATTATTTTTGCATTTTTTCTGAATATATAAGGCTTAAATCATAGACCATCCTTCAACAGTGCTCTGGAATTTTACTTATGACATCTGGTAACATCCAATTCAGTCTTGTCTTGATAAGTTTTTTATTAGCTGGTTATTGTTTTGCACGGGTGATAGATTTTATGCTTTTTGGTGGTACTGGTAAGTCTATTAACTGCAAGCTGTGCATTTAATTCCTTGTGTAGAGATATAATTATTTTTATTATATTTATTTAATGTCGTTTTAAACTAAAATTTTAGACGACAACAATGCAAAAAGACAAGCAATTGGACTTCGTAAGTCCTAGGTTTTCACTCAATGTGACCGGATGTAGAACTTGAAGTCAATATTTGAACTCTTTGTGTAACTTTGTGACGATTGATATACGATTACACTAATTTAGTACACTGAATCACGGTTTTTGTACCAAATTTTAAAGAACCTCTTGGATTGACATGAATTTTGGCATATACATAGGTAATACATCAAAGAAGAAAAGTGGTATTGTGCCGATGTGCGCTTTTGCCTTGGGGGTTAGTTTCGCCCCTTATCGGGGGTGGACAATTATACGTGTTCAAAATAAGTCCGGAAATGGATAAACTGACTAATTATTAGCAACTTTGGTTTTGTAGCATTTTTTCACTAAGTTAATGCTTTACGAGTTATTTGCGAGTAAAAATGCTCATTTAAAAAAAACGCCTTTTTAGACGGTTTTTTGCAAATAACTCAAAAAGTAAATACTTTATCGAAAAAACATTCTTAGCAAAAATATAGCTTCTAAAAAACTAGGTTTATATTCGTCAAATTTCAAAGCAAATATTTCAACGTGAAATAACCAAAAAATGATGCACTTTTTGGGGAAAACTCATGACAAATTTTTAAAGTGTTTAAAAAATTATTTTTTTATTTTTGATTTGTAAAAAAGTTTATAGCATCAAAAGTAAGCAAGTTACGTTTAAAATAAAGTTGGTCGCTTTTTTTTGGTCAAATAAACTCGGAAAAGTCACCCCCTCATTAGCAACTTAAATCAAATTAATCGTTACCGCTTCACAAGTTACTTTACCTATGTATTATTTATATGATCTGTAAGTTTTGGTTTTAAAGTAATTTTTTTTTAATTTTGAAATAAACGTTTTTTTCAAAATAACTTAAAATTTATTAATGATACCAAAAACAATATAAAAATGTAGGTGTTGCTTTTCTGAATATTTCGGATTTTTAGTTTTTCTGTAAGGAAAAATGATATGGCTGTTCAAAATTTGCATACACCCGTGTTTATTGACTAGTCCACGCCCTTCAGAAATAGGCGCTTTGGACCGATGAAACCAGTTTTGGACAGATCTTATAAACTCTACATACACGAGTAACGCAACTTGTGAAGAAGTAATGACTGATTTCATTTGGGATGCTAACTAGGGGGAGATTTTCACCTTTTTTTTTATTACCAAAAAAGGACATACTTAATTTTGAGCGTAACTTCGTTACTTTTAATTTAAGGAACTTTTTTAAAAAATTAAATACTTTTTTTAAACTTTCAGAAAGTTGTAATGAGTTTTTCCCAAAAAGTGCTTCATGTTTTGGTATTTCACGTAAAATATTCGATTTGGAATTGGGCGAGTATGAACCTATGTTTCATTAGTTACAGTTCCTCTTTTACTAGGGCCAGGAATCTCATACATGCACAATTTTTTAAAACCTTCTATAAGCTATATTTTTGCTAAGAATGTTTTTTTCGAGAAAATACTTACTTCTTGAGTTATTTGCAAAAAAAACTTCCAAAATCCTATTTTTGTGTGTTGAAAAATGAACACTATTTACCCGCAAATAACTCTAAAAGTATTAACTTTTAATTAATTAGTTTTGATGGGAAATAAGCCACAGTTTTACTAAAAAAATGATTTTATTAACGTTTTGACGTCCAAATCGGATGACGTTGTCAAAATATAAAAAACTATTTTTTGTATTTTGACAACGGCATCCGATTTGGACGTGGAAACGTTAATAAAATATTTTTTTTAGCAAAATTGTGGCTTATTTCCCATCTATCATTTGGGATTTCATCAATCGATATTTAAAGAATATCTACCTACCTTGGCAACATTCAAATTTTCAGTTTTACACATAGTATTTGAGGTTAAAAAATGGCCAATTTCGCAATTTTTCAATTTTTAATCGCTTATAATAATATGTCAAAAACTATCATATTTAGAGAAAAGTCACTAAAGACCTTTTCTGTTTGGAATGATCCAAAAAACCTAAAAAAACTTTTTTTCTACGAGCGTGTAAAAATGTCTACCATCGCGCACGCATTTTAGTTTAGAAAGTTTCACTTTTCCGCACGCATGTTACTTTTCCGCACGCGTGTTACTTTTCCGCACGCGGTTTTTACTTTTCCGCACGCGTGTTAATTTAGATATGCTAATATGGCCTTAAAGTAATTATAATACATGCAATAAACGAATATTTAGATATTATTTACTAATTTATTTCAAATATATCTTATTGTGTTCCTGTTTTAATGAAATTAACGCGACAATTCGATGAAATAAAACTATTTTGACATAATATTCGAAAGTCAAATCGGTAGACAATAACAGTCGTTTTGAATCATCGTCATGGAAACCAAGATCGTCGTCATGCTAACTAATTATATTGAAAGTTTGGTTTTGAAAACCTTGTCAAAGAATTAATTTGTGTATGTATTTTCATATTAATTAAATTAATTGATTAAGATTTGGTAATTTTTTAAAGACTCTTAGAAAAAATATTGTTCCTAACTCTTGCAGAAAGTCTCTTTTCCGCACTCGACTGCTTGCCGAACTCCCGCTTCGCGTCGTTCGGCAAACTTCAGTCGCGTGCGGAAAAGAATGACTTTCTGCACTTTTTCCATACAAAATAACTATTTCCATACAAAAAAAAAATTTTTGGAAAAAACAAAAAAAAAAAACGTTCGAAAAATGTTTGACCACTTGTTGGTCCTGGCAACATGCAAATTTGTTAAAAGGAGTCCTTTTGAGTAAGATTGTGAAAAAAATCCGAATCAGAATATTTTTCCTAGCGGATGCGCAGTGACTTTCTGGACTACTTTGTCATTCTATCTGGTCTAATTACGGAGGAGGTGCTTAAAAAGTCTCTGGGACAGACGAATATAGATAATTCAAGGTTTTCACATTTTTTTCAAAATGGACGAAAACCACTATTATAGTTTGTAGGAGCAGATTGAATTTTAGTATTGATTTTGACAGTCAGAATATTATCTTGTAGTTCGTTTTCACTTCTTTCTGTCAAATAATTCACTTCCCCTACTTTAATTTTATTTGAACAACTGAAGCTTGACTGTATATTTTGACATAATGTATACTCTATTAAACGATTTAATTCTTTAGTGTCAGTTGCATAACCTGAAACAAGTCACCAGTGCATAACAGTTCTAAACGTTGTATACACCTTTCAATAAATGAAGGTGCGGTATTTCATCAAGACATTTCACCGTCCTATTGAGATCCCTAACTGAGACTCGCCTCCGCGCCTCCACTTGCCCAACTTATTCCGTAGCCGCTTTTGTGCAACACCTGCAAACTTTATGCAATACAATGGAAACCCCTATATACTCCGTAGCTGGACGGTATTGAATATGCAAGTGACGTATAACGAGATATTGCGAATGTCAAATTGCCAGAGCGCGCTGTCAAGTGTATCAAAGCTTTGCATTTCATTGATGTAATTCTATAGGTTTCTGGGACTGTAATTACTCCCCTCACGTGTCGAAGGCGAAGGAAAGAGGGGGTGTCGGAGAAAACTTTCCAATTCCAATAGAGACCGGTGAGAGGCATTGGCAATGGCGCCTTTTTGAAAGGACTCTATGCAGTCAGGATTAGTTTTAGAATTAGTTTTCGGAGTTTGGACGCCAAGAACTTCGATGAGATATATTATCGAACGGTTTAAATGCTGATGCTGCCATTTGTGCATAAGGTAACATGTTTAAAAGTAACAGTTTTACGTAATGCATATTTACAACAATCAATTTTGCGACAAATGAAAATATCCGTATTAGTTTTATTTATGTATTCTCAAATCTTATCATTATTTATAAACGGAAAATCTAGCTATATAGAAATGATAAAAATTGCAAATTATTTGGACTTAAAAATTGCACAATAGTTATTTATGAAACAGTTCGTGAAGTATGCTTTTTTTGCGAACGCAGGCGTGTTTAGAGCACAAGCGATAGCGGCGCGAGTGCTATACATGGCGTAAGTTTGCAAAAAGTACTTCACGCACAGTTTCATACAATATTTTATGTACGATAAACAAATAAAAAAACTGTGACTTTTCGTCACTGGAATTCATTTCTATTCTACAATCTTTAGACATTCTGACATTTAAAAATTCTAACTTTCAAACCACAAAACTGTCAAAACTTTTATTGTAATTTATTGCTCAAATATCATCACCATGACAACGCGAGTTAAGGATATTTGATTATAACGACAGAGATAGCTATACCGTACATGTTTATTCTTAATTCAAATACACTTTCCAGTTTACCTCACCTTTGCAGTGTATGTCAACTTAACAAGAAAAATTAGGTTATGTAGAAATGTTGGTGGTGAACATACACAGCATATCGTTTGATTTTATTTATTGTTGTTACTTATAATTTTGTTAATTCTTTTTATTTTTGATTAAAGTTCTAAGTTAAAGGTTTTGACTGATTTTTTATGTTTTATATTGTTAATCAAAATTAATAATAGGGCTTTTCATCGATTGTCATTTGTTTCGAGCTTCTGTCATAATAATATGTTGGGTAATCTGTGCAGAGACATTTAAAGAGAATAGACTTGGCTAGGGATATGCCACTCAATGCATCGAGGTGTAACGCCGACATAGGATTGAGTGGTCTAGCCATCTTTGTCAGTCACATGCGCGGGATCGTTTGGTTAAAAGAGATAGATAGACCACCGATCGACTGTTTTTATGCTGTTTCCGCGTTACGCTTTTTTGGGGTGTATGCCGAATCTAGGATTAATATGTCAATGAATCTGTGTATAATAAATAATATACACGGATTATACGACATATGACAGAAGCTCGAAACAAATGACTGTTAATGAAAAGCCCTATTGATAAACCAATGATATAAATTCATATTAAAACCAGACATACGTATTTTTTTGCACGGCTAGCTTTGATTCCAATAATTGTGGATCGCTCGTTATAAAAGTGTGCCAAAAAACAATGCGAAAAAGTAAACCCCATTTAAAATACATTGTTACTTCACGCACACTTTAAATCCTTCACGCATTGTTATCTATAATGACAGTTTTTACAAACTAAAAACTTATGCATAATATTATGAGATAGAGCAGATAAAAGGTTTTTTCATAATTTTTTTCGGAACGTATAAACTTATATATTATTAAGGATAAAAACTTTTAAAAAGTAAGAAAAAATTAAAATATATGGGAAATTATAATAATCTTTGAAAAATATAAAACTGCTTACAATTCGAATACAAGCTGAGTAGGACACTTCTCATTAAAAAAAAATTAATAAATACCTATAATTTCTAACCTTGTTGACCTGTACTCAGAGGGACTGCAGACGTTTGGGTACAATAAGCGCCTCTTTGTAAAGACAATTAACTCGACTTTACTAAGTAACAAGCCATACTCAACACACACTCTAAGCATTATACTATAATCTGATTGCGAAATCGACTCTACTATGCCAATGCCCATAGTTGTCGAGGTATTTAAGCTGAAAAAAAAAAATAAAATCTTTTAGTTTA
Organism: Diabrotica virgifera virgifera; assembly: GCF_917563875.1. Taxonomy (NCBI): domain Eukaryota; kingdom Metazoa; phylum Arthropoda; class Insecta; order Coleoptera; family Chrysomelidae; genus Diabrotica; species Diabrotica virgifera. Next base: position 182,722,422 of record NC_065444.1, on the reverse strand, counting down.
TTAATCTAGATTTAGCCGTACGGCTCCTCACTCTATTTAAGGGGAAAATTGACTCATCCCTAGTGCGACCAACTCCTATTTAGTCAAATTCGGGACACGGCTAAAAAAAATACCTGAAATCCGGGACTTTTCAATGAAAATTGGGTCATTTTTTTTAATATATAACTTTCATAATATAATTTTATTTATTAAACATTTTTATGTTGACAATATTTTTAATGGGGTTAAGCGACAATAATTGGTTGTAATGATAATGGCGATAATTAAAATACAGAAACGAAAAAAAGTTCACAGTCTGAGTTTTTGTAGAACTATAATACCAAATACCACGATATGCAGCGTTTTGGATGTGGTATTAATATTCTTCTTCTTCTTCTTCAGCCTTCAGAAATCCAACTTTGGACATAGGCCTCGCCCAATTCAACCCAGTGTTGTCCATTTTGCGCCACGTGTTTCCAGTTGTATCCTCCAAAGTTCGTTATGTCATCAGCCCATCTCATTTGTGGCCTTCCTTTGTTTCTTCTTCCTAACCACGGTCTCCATTGTTGTATTTCATGATTCAATCTTTTATCCTTCAGTCGGGCATTGTGTCCTGCGAAGCTCTATTTTAATTTGGTAGCATGTTCTCCTGCGTCTTTTACTTTGGTTTTGTTTCTAATCCATTTATTTGTTTTTTTATCTATAAGCCTCACCCCGAGCATTGATCTTAATAATACACTCTCGAAATTATCGACTTTTTTCGTCCTACCAATTTAGTTTGATATGAATTCTTAGAAGAATATTCAAACTTTCAAAATAGAACTTTTTCCAAAACATTGAAAATTCGGATGACCCGGAAGCCTGATCCCGGACGCCGGGACACGACTTCATAATTCGGGCCATGTCCCGGATTTTTCGGGCTAGTTGGTCACACTACTCATCCCAAATACTTACGGTATTAAAAGCATTGAGCTCTGGTGGGACTCTTTCCGTGTTATCGAGCCCTAGGTGACTTAGTATTTCCCAAAAATGTTCATACACATCTGGCCCTCGAGATGGTCTTATAGGGATGTTCATTTAGATCCAGATTTTTTGTTTTCGATGAGGTTTTTCGAAATAACTCCAGTAGTAGACATAATAGTGGGTACTGTATGGGTACATTGCATCCTATATTGTCTCCGTATTTCTATTTCCAGATCTGTGTACTTGGCGATCTTATCAGTACATTTAGTACGTAGATATGTTAAGACAATCATTAGTCCCACAATTAAATAACGTATGGAAGCGAACCATGGACTCTGAACCAGCGGGAAACGACAAAATTACTGGTACTTGAAAGAAAGATACTGCGGACTATATATGGGCCTTGCAGAGAAGAGACAACAGGAGAATGGAGAAGACACAATGATGAACTACAGACAATCTATGGAGATGAAAACATAGTACGCTACATTAAAGCAAACCGAATACGATTAGCGGGTCACGTGCTAAGATCGCGTGACGAAAGACTTCTGAACGCCACATTCTGGGAAAGGCCCGATGGCAAAAGGTCAGTTGGTCGCCCAAGAGAGAGATGGAAGGACGCAGTAGCCAGTGATCTACGCAAAACGGGAGTACAGCAATGGGAAATAGCTGCTCAGGCCGACAACAATGGAGGGAAATATTAAGGGAGAGACCAACAACAATGGAGAGACCGACAGCAATGGAGAGAGAGAGAGAAAGAGAGAGAGAGAAAGAGAGAGAGAGAGAGAGATATGTCATCTTGTTAAAGACATATATAACCTAATAATATAGGTTTTTCCAGAATTTTTTAAAAACGTCCAATATTAGCTAATTAAAAATGTATTTTTCATTATTACACCAATAGTAATTGTAGCTTAATCCCATATAAACATAATATTCAATTAGACATGCCACAAGAAAGCAGTTTCAACTTTAATATAATTTTAATTGACGAATGAATGAACACAGGATTTAAAAATTTTTGCTAAAAAATAGTGATCTTGCCTCCTTACTATAACAAATTCTAGGAAGAACCTTACGTGTTACTGAAATCATTTGACCTTTTTACTTGCACACCATTGCTCAGAATGGTTACAATGTAAAACTGCCTGCTAATCATTGTGTTTTTGGATGCGTGTTCCAGATATTAGTTTCGTGACTTTGTCGGAAACACTGACGGGGCACTCACACAGTTCTGCTGATTTCCTTATGACTGGGGTACTGGGGTAATTTTGTCTGTACGCCATTTGAGTATTAACGGATACCATTAGGTGATATTATTTATATACCACGAAAAATTTTAATAATTTAAAAATCTTAACTAATCACAAAATATGTACATAGCAAATGCATGTATATTATATAGGGGAGTGCATATAGATTTTCACTTCGGAAAAAAGAATGTGTGTGTACTTTGTAAGCACGTAAGAAGTTATACTTCTATTATATGATTTAAATGAAATTAATATACTTCTTATTTATATTTTGTTTAAATATTAAACTAATTTATACTTACTACTTCTCAAACATTTTTATTAGAACAGTGCCAAAAATTAAAATAATAAAAGAATAAAACACACACAAACACATTAAACACGCCACAAATGATGTCTGAACATTAATTGTCGAAAATTTTTTTAACTAAATACGTATTTTCTGAAAATACAATTATATAATAAATATACTTATAATCATAAAATGTATTAAAAAACACAAAAAAGAAAGTTTCTATTGGGACTCGAACCAGCGCTGATAAGAGCGGTTGGTATTGGAATTCTTTCGCTTTCTCCGCTTAGCCACGGACACTATGTGTCATTATTTACGAAGATCGACTAAGTAAACGGATTAAACTTGTGATATTTTGATATTTTGAAAATTGATCAAATTATTTTAATTTTGAATTGAAATGATTTAGAATTGAAAAAATACAACAAAACATAGAGTAAAAAAACAATATATTAGGTGAATATTGATAGAAATTTTGATGGTAAATGGTAATCAAATCATATAAATAAAAGTACTACATACTATGTATTTTGGCAGATCAAATAGGTAGGTTGATACCCATGATACATTAACAATTATTACGTACCTGTTGCTTTTAAAAACTATTTAAAAGTCACTACAATATTATAAACTTTTTTGTTTCTGTCCTCACAACAATAAAACTAATATATTATACATTTGTTTACCTTTACCTTTACCTCCAAACCACAGCTACCATATCGGATAATTTTTGACATGTCATTTGAACATCCAATCAGAACAAAGTTATAATGCGGATGCGCCGGGCTGATAGGTTTTAACATATAAAAAAATCACCATCTATCGCCGGTAAAGAAGTATAACTTCAAAAATCAAACAAGATAGAACTTTTTGTAATTTCGTTAAGAAATGTTTAATAAACTACATATCAAAAAGTTCTACTCGAGAAGTGGGTGCTTCATTTTTTATTAACAAATGAACTGCGAAATTAGATGTTTTTTTAAATAACTCCGAAAATATAACTTTCAGAAAAAAACTGACTTGTCCATTAAAAAATTCAGAAAATTTTACAAAATATACCTTATATAAATATTTTTCTAAAATTAAATCTATAGCTTCTATAATTTTTTATTTATAACACTAAAGTCACCCTTCTCACAAACACTGGCGCACTGTAAACTAGCGTTCGGCGAAGTGCATGGTTGAGTTATGTCAATGTAATTCTTTAAATAATAGATCCAATGAAATTTTACACATTGGACATGAAAGAAGAACAATTAAGCTACCTTATGGTTATAATAAAAAGAAATAAAATGTATGGGCATAAGCACGGTGTGGACGGAAAGTGAGACTTACATGAACTTTGTTTAAAAATGATTTAAAAATGTGTGACTAATACAATTTTACTTACAAAACTCTCCAATTTGCACAACTTACCTCTCAAACATCTTACTAAACGATATTTTATTCAGAAAAAATCTTAAAAATTTAACTCAAAGGATACGACATCTCAAAAAATATAATTTTTGAAAACTTTGTAGTTTTACAGCATTACTGCCATTTTAAGACGATATTACTCAAGTTTGAACAGATTTATTACAATTTTATAGGTGTTTTTTTAATAATTAGGGTGCAATATTAAAAATGCACTAAATTATTTTAATTTACAAAAAGGAAATAAACAATTTATTTTTGAGAAAACTAAGAAAGATAAAATAATGTAATAAAAAAACAGAAAATTTCCTGCTAAAAAATTGTTTATACAAAGTGATCAAAACTTTTTTCTGTAAAAATTACCTAAAATACATTTAATAATAAGCTTCAACAATAATAAATGTTCAACAAAATTTTTTTTTGTGCTCTTATACAGTATGTCTGCGTAAATTGGAACCTATAGATAACTTTTTTATTATTAGTTTTACGAAAAAAAGTTATTCCTTATAAAATACTCTACATCATGTTTAATCTGAGATGCAACCATGAGATATCAAATTTTATTAATTTTATACCAGGTATGTCAAAAAATATGAATTTCACTCAAGAGTAAAGCACATTTCAATTTCAAAATATAGAAAATATTTGTTAAGAAAGTTGTTTGAAATTAAAAACTAAGTTCCAATGTTTAATTACGTCCTTCAAATTAAAATATTATGCATTATAAGGGCATTTAACTGTTAAGCGAATTTCACAAAATTGAAACAGTTTGATATATGATAGTTGTATCTTAGATTTTAGACCAGGTAGAGCATTTTATGCGGAATCATTTTTTTCTACGAGCGTGCAAAATTGTCTACTTTCACGCACGCGTTTTAGTTTAGACATTTTTACTTTTCCGCACGCGTTTTACTTTTCCACACGCTTTTTACTTTTCCGCAAGCGTTTAGATATTTTAAAATGGCCTTAAAATAATAATAATACATTCAACAAACTAATATTTAGTTATTATTTACTATTTTATTTCAAATGTATCTTATTGTGTTCCTGTTTTAATGAAATTAACGCGACAATTCGATGAAATAAAATTATTTTGACATAATATTCGAAAGTTAAATCGGTAGACAATAACAGTCGTTTTGAATCATCGTCAAAGAATTAATTTGTGTATGTATTTTCATATTACATTAACTGATTAAGATTTGGTAATTTCTTAAAGACTCATAGAAAAAATATTGTTCCTAATTCTTGCAGAAAGTATCTTTATCTACTCTATGTCATATTATGTATAAGTTTTTAGTTTGTGAAAACTGTCATTATAGATAGCAGTGCATGAAGGATTTAAAGTGTGCGTGAAATAACAATGTATTTTAAATGAGATTTACTTTTTCGCACTGTTTGTAACTTTCGAGTTGTCATGGTGAAAATCCTTAACTTTCGCGTTTTCATGGTGATGACAATATGAGCAATGAATTACAAACAAAAGTTTTGACAGTTTTGTGGTTTGAAAGTAGTTAGAATTTTTAAATGTCAAACTTCTAAAAATTGTAGAATAGAAATGAATTCCAGTGACGAACAGTTACAGCTTTTTCTATTTGTCTATCGTAGATAAAATATTGTATGAAACTGTGCGTGAAGTACTTTTTGCGAACTTACGCGATTTATAGCACTCGCTCCGTTGTCGCTCGTGTTCTGAAAGTTGCGTGCGCTCGCAAAAAGCATACTTCACGAACTGTTTCATAAATAACTATTATCTACTCTATGTCGTATTATGTATAAGTTTTTAGTTTGTGAAAACTGTCATTATAGATAGCAGTGCGTGAAGGGTTTAAAGTGTGCGTGAAATAACAATGTATTTTAAATGAGATTTACTTTTCCACACACTTTAAATGGATTTTTTGGCACACTTTCATATAATCAAATATCCTTAACTTTCGCGTTGTCATGGTGATGACAATATGAGCAATGACTTACAACAAAATTTTTGACAGTTTTGTGGTTTGAAAGTAGTTAGGGTTTTTAAATGTCAAAGTTCTAAAAATTGTAAAATAGAAATGAATTGCAGTGATGAAGAGTTACAGTTTTTTTATTTGTTTATCGTAGATAAAATATTGTATGAAACTATGCGTGAAGTACTTTTTGCTAACTTACGCGATGTATAGCACTCGCTCCGTTGCCGCTCGTGCTCTAAAAATCGCGTGCGTTCGCAAAAAGCATACTTCACGAATTGTTCCATAAATAACTATTTCCGCACTCGACTGCTTGCCGAACTCCCGCTTCGCGTCGTTGGGCAAACTGCAGTCGCGTGCGGAAAAGCATGACTTTCTTCACTTGCTTGGAAAATAACTATTTTTCCTAAAATTCATGATAAAATAGTTATCATAAATGTAATAAAATGATGATAGGTATCGCGTAATTTGAGAAAAAATTGAAAATTTTCTTTTTTTACTTAGAAGGATATAATTGTATATTAAAACATAGTTTTTAATTCCAAATAACTTTTCATAATAACAATTTTTATTATTCTGGAATATAAAGGTACTTTACTCCTTAACGAAATACATATTTTTGACATACCCTGTATAAAATTAATAAAATTTGATATCTGCTGGTTGAGTTTTAGATTATTGGCTATACTGAGCATTTTATGGAGAATAACTTTTTTTCGTAGATTTGATAATAAAAAAGTTTTCCATATCATTCCTAGATACGCAGACATACTATATTAAGAATTTTCGAATTGTAATGCCATATTCGGATTCAGCATACTCAAAAACACAATAAAAACATATTTGATCAAAGTAAAATGATGAATTCTTCGATATTTTTAAAATTGTTTATACGAAACAATTTTTATTGTTTAAACAATTAATAAACAATTAGCGGCAAAATCTGTGAGTAGATTTTTTTACTATAACATGTATATAAAATAAAAAAAAAGTTTTAGAAAAATATAAGCTTCATCACCATCAATTAAATATAAGCTTGTTTGAATTATTATTCCGAAATAATGCATATTTTCGTTCTCTCTTGACTCCCCTAATAAACAATATTAATTTAGAGTAAATATTTACTAGGGCGATCCGATAGGTACTTAGCCTCCAAAATAATAACGAAAATTTTGGAAAAGTGGCGATTTATTTTTCAATATTGTCTCCTTTTAACTCGATACAGTTGACCCCGTGATGTTCCAACTTTTTTAATCCGTCTCATTCGGCTTAAATATCTGCCCGACGAGGGACTTTTTCAAGTTTGGGAACAAAAAGATGTCGTACAGGGCCAAATCTGGAGAATATAGTGGATGGGCAAGTGATTCGTAGCCCAAGTCGACCACTTTGGTCATGACGACGGCGGAGATGTGAGCTGGTGCGTTATCATGGTGGAAGTGCAACTTTTTGCTTCCCCAACTGGGACTATTTTTTTCTGCAAGTCGGCATTCAATCGACCCAATAATGCGACATAATAAAGTCGTGCGACCGTTTTACCCGTTTTTAGGAAACTGATATAAATCACACTTTGTGAACCACAGAAATTTGTGGCCATCAACTTTCCGATCGATAGGACAGTTTTGCCTTTGTCAGAGCATATTAGTGTGGTGACATCCACTGTATCGACTGTTCTTTGGTTTCTGGTGAGTAGCGGTAGATATTACTCAGCCTCGGACATTGCTCTGAAGTGGTCTCATGGTAACGCTGGTTGGCCTGAGTGCGCAAATGCGGCACCCCTCGCGCCAACTGCTTTCTCATGCTCAAAATTTTATGCTGGGTATGACTCGCGCAGTCTTTTGAGATGCCTACTCTCTTAGATATTTTTGAAAAATTTAAACGACGGTCTGCTAATAGGCAATCATGGATTTTCTGTTGCGTTTATACTCTATGGTAGCAACTTTCACGGCGCCTGGGCGTGACTTATTAAAAACCCACGTTGGAATTCGGTAAACCAACTTTTGTAGGTCGTCATCAAAGGAGAAGAGTCACCGTATACAGGAATCAAGCGGTCTTTGATTTAGCTGTGCAATTTTTCTTCCAAAAAGAAGAAGAGATTCATCGACTGATATTGCTCTTTTCTCATTTTTCTAAACTCCTCATACACGCCTGCCACACGCAGTCAAAACAAAACTGTAGTAAGTCTGATTTGGCTAAGAGTTTGACATAGGCCGTCTACAAGAATGTAATATGCGATAGCAGATTTCTCTTGCGGTAGTAGCGTCATGGAGAGGAGAGGCTACATACTTATACCAACAGATAAGTATTTAGCTGTAAACTAGCTGTATATTATCAATTTTTAACAGTTACTGTCGAAATATTTTTTTCTTATATATTTTTAAATTATTAAATTTTTAGGCTTATTCATGTTTACAAAAGTAAAATATGGGAGAAATTTCGTTGAAAATATGCTATTTTTTTCAAAAAATAGTAGCCACCCAGTAGCATAATCAATTCCTATTACCAATAAACAATTAAAAGTGGCAAACATTTTTTGTTTCGAGCTATTACAAAAATTAAAGGAAAAAAAGAAAAAACATTGTTTTGGATGTACTGCTACATTAGTTTAATAATATTAGCCTGATCAACTAAGACCCCCTTTTTTAGTTTTTGAAAATATAGTTTTGCTTAGTTCCTTGCACAGACCTTATTGTAATTGGATATTACGGAAACAACACTATAGCCATTTTTTCATTTGCCAAAGTACAATCTCGCTCTCATCTGCAGTGTAGTAAACAAAGGAATCTTTTTCCATCATTGCGCCTGTTCTTTAAATTCCCTTGATGCAAGTTCTTTTAAAAGCAATAGTGTGGTAAAATAAACTTATGTGCATAGAAATCGGCCCACTTTAAAATTTGGTCATTTTTGATGTCTCATATTTCCTAAACCTGTTGGCCGATTTAAGTGATTTTTTGAACACGTTATAGCATGCTTTTTTAACAATACCACTGTAGTAATCTTGTTGCTAAACAGGTAAATTTTCATTGCATACCGGGTGTACCAATCAAACTCTGTTTTTTTCTCAAAGTTCGCATCACTCTGTGGAATATTCTAGCATTTATTAAATATTGAAATTAAAACCCAACTATAGCCTAAGGTTTTCTTAATATTCTGTTTTTTGATTCATTCGTTTATGTTGGATAATAAAAAAGTTAGGTACTTTAACAACTAGACATGTTCTTCATCAACACACGGTGTTTTAAAATAAGTGCGACAAACTTAAAGGGTTTTTCATCTGCATGAAAAAATAATGACAGTTGGCTTTATAAACGTATTCTATGTCCGCAAATATTTCGTTTCCGAGATACGGGATGTTAAATTTTTTATTACAAACTGACGATTTATTTATTGCTTTAAAACCAGTTGAGATATACCAATGAAATTTGGTGGGTTTTAAGACGTCGTTATTGCACATATTTTGACATACAATTAAGAATTTAATATTCACCATTAACCCGCATACGTGTATTATGACCGATCGTATAACCCGTATGCACGCTAATGGTGAATATAAAATTCTTAATTTTATGTCAAAAAATCCGCAATAATTATCTCTTAAAACCTACCTTTCATTTGCATATCTCAACTGGTTTTGAAGTAATAAATAAATCGTCAGTTTGTAAGAAACAATTCAACATCCCGTATCTCGAAAACGAAACATTTGCGGATATACGTTTATAAAGCCAACTGTCATTATTTTTTTATGTAGAATTACCCCTTAAAGTTTATCGCACTTATTTAAAAACACCGTGTATTGATGAAGAACATGTCTAGTTGTAAAAGTACCTAACTTTTTTTATTATCAAACACAAACGAACGAATCAAAAAACACAATGTTAAGAAAACCTGAGGCTATAGTATGGTTTTAATTTCAGTATTTTATAAATGCTAGAATATTCCACAGGGTGATGCGAACTTTGAGAAAAAAACACAGTTTGATTGGTACACCCGGTATACTACAAAAATTTATTCCTTTAGCAACAATCTTATTACGGTGGTATTGCTAAAGAATCAGGCTATAACATATTCAAAAAATCACTTAAATCGGCCGACAGGTTTAGGAAATATGAGACATCAAAAATGACCAAATTTTTAAGTGGGCCGATTTCTATGCACGTAAGTTTAGTTGTCAAATTTATATCATAGGGAGCCTTGTCTTCTAGGCTCTCAACACATTGTAAAAAAACGCAAGCTTCAAATCCAAAAATTTTATATTTATCATGAATAGTGGTAGAACATCCCTGACATGTATCAAACCATCTCCAAATCTCAGGAACTCACACTTTTGGGCAGAGCAAAATCCATTTGCCGCAAGGCAAATCCACTCGCAGCATTTTTGTGTAATGAATGATGTAGCACATGATAACAAATTAATAGGACCATATATTTTACCTCCCACCCTAACCGTTGAAGTACATTTAGATTTTTTAGAAAATACTTTACGAGTACTGCTGAGTGATAAAAGTATCAGTACATGTGGAATATACTTTCAACATGAAGGTACTTTAACACTAGAGGCGCATAGGTAAATAGAGATTTTTTTATCCGTAAATTTTCCCAATATATGGATTGCTAAAGACAGTCATCACACCTGGCCTTCACGATCAAGTAATTTTAATTCTATCAATTATTATGCGATTCTTATGTTTGGAGATATTTAAAATCCATAATTTATACCCATAAATACATAGTAGGAAAGAACTTTATGAAAGGATTCAAGACATATTTCAAGAAATGAAAAATATCTCGACGAGATTATGTTTCCGAAATCAAATTCAGAATTTTACCAAAAAAAAGTAATTTTGCAGAAAATTTAATGTATGCCACTCAATTTAGTTTTTCATACTCGTCTCAAATAAAGAATCCATTTAAAGAAATTCTAATTTACATTGTTTTTTTTGGACGGAATATTTTCCAATATTTTATATTCCGGACCTAGAATTATTGTAATCATAAATAAACTAATCTAGAATATTCGCGTGCTAAATATAAAGAAAATGTACAGTGCGGTTAAAAAGTTATGAACCAAAAATAAGAAGTTGGCAAAATATATAAAACACCCCGTACGTTTGTTAGTGATGAAGTAAGACCCATTAAGTATGGGGTTTTTGAGATTGCGTAAGTGTCCCCTTTTGTCTGTTAACCTATGTTACTTTCCCAAAGGAAAACCCTGTATATTCTAGATTCCTACCATCTTTGATATGACTAATTAAATTTGGATTTAGTTGTATTTGAAATAGAAAATACTACCAACAAAATACTTGACGAGTTTGATACAGAAACTTCATTTTGTCCGCCCCGAGTAATCATCTCCAAAACATCAAAGACGTACAAGATTATATACAGCATCCCCGTCACAATTATTAAAAATTTGGACCCCAAACCCCATTCAACATTACAACATCGAAATATGTTAAGCTGAGAGTCGGACAAGTGAAAATGAGCATCGCAGCACGAATAAGCAGAGCAAAGACCAAGAACGCAGAATGGAACACAGACCAGGAGCGAGCAAGATAGAAGTAAGGCCTTATATATTGGTCTAACGTCCCTTATGTGTGTCCGCCACAGATTCCAGTTCCTAATTAAGATCGGGGTTGCGGGAGGGGTTGATAGGGGGTAGGGTAGAGAGGAGAATGAGAGAAGGCGAGCGGCCGTTTGGGGATGCCCAAGGAGGGATATTGATCACGTCGTCGTTGAGGGAAGCGGGGTGGTTTTCTTCCTTGCCCCACCATCCGATTTTGCTGCCGACGTCGTCGCCGAGTTATTATTTGGGCGACCGCGTTCGTTCTCTATGTGTTTGCATGCGCATGACGCAGTGGCGTGCCGATGAATTAAGCAATAATTAAGGGTTCAGGAAATTTTGTTGAGACAAAACGCAGTTTATTGCACTTGAAATCAGCGGTGTCGCCTCTAGTCATTTTTGAAGGTGTAATTTGATCCATACATTCCATTTTTATTTTAGAAAGTATATAAACCTAAATTATTTGTAACAATATTGACTTTATATAAAAAAAATAAATAGTGTTTTCAGAATTGTAACAAATAATTAATTTTTGAAAATGTTTTTTATGGAAGTCAACTAGACATTGTAAGTTATGAAATTTTCATTATGCCATGTCAAAAAACTTTTCTTATTTCAACTGCAAAAATTAATTCATCATAATATATAAGGTACAATGCAAATTATTAATTTTCTAGGAATCTCGAAATCAGTTAATTGTTTTGTCTACTACATTTCGACAACCTTGGAAATAGCGAAGTAAATGTTTTTCTCCTCCTCATTCCCTGAGAATCCCCTTGTCAGCGTGGTGATACCTCCAATCGGCTTGCTGCCTCTATTAGTTTCTATCCTGTTCCAGATGAACGGCTTCATACATGGATTTTCCCAGCAGAGTTTTCGTTTGATCTGCCCATCATGTTATAAATTTTCCTATCTCGGTCTTCGGTTGTCTACCTTTCCTTCTACCACTAACAGTTCCATAGTCCGTGTTATTCGTTTACTTTTTGAATAGCCTGTCTTTTAGATTAAGCTCTTCAAGAACTGACAGGCTAAATATGTGCTCTGTCCATGACACACATAGAATTATTCTATAGAATCACATATTGAAGGCCTTGATCTTACTTCTATCGAATTTATGGCGAGTCCGCGTTTCAGCTGCGTATGTGGCAATTAAAAAAATAAGGGCATGGACCAGCAGGAGCTTAGTATTCTTGGTCACTGTGCGGTGTTTTCATATTTAATTAATTTAACTCTTGAGGTTCAACTCATTTGCTCGTCTACGCTTGACTTCTTAAACGCTATCTCCATTGTTGATTATTTGGGAGCACAAGTAACAAATGTGTACAGTACTTCGAAATTTGTGGTTTGGTGTTTGTGTGGTAGGGTATTATTTGCCCTATTTACTATCATTATTTTTAGTGTCCGGCGTTGATCTTAAGTCAGAATTATTTGCTTATTCGGTTTAGCAGTTCGGTGATGGCAGTCATTTTGACTCCGCATTCACTGCTAGTATAAGTGTGTTTTGTTGCCTTCTAAAGTGATTCTTTCATTACATTCGTCCGTATTCTATACAATCCGTATTGTTGTTCGGCTCTTTCTGAAGTAGAAAATTCTTTAGCCATTCATTGATTAAGTACATGTAGCAGGATTTTGCTTGCATGATAGGCCTGGATCCCATGTACCAAAAGTGTTTATTAATAGCAAGCAGAACATTTTTGTTAATAGCTTAAAGGTGTCTAGTCGGGCAAACTTTGATATACGGGAACACTGGAACAGGGAAAGTTTCAATTGTGGAACAGCTTACAGGTTTCGAACGTCAAACTACGAAAACGTCTCATGTATTTTGTCGGACAGAACTTCTAATTGACTTTTTACCGTTTCATTAAACTCTTATGCAAAAATCAAACTGCTATTTACCACCAATATAAATCCTGTCATTTGACATGTTCTACGTATCGGACTTACTAAAATGCCCATTATATTTATCGGAAAAACATTTTTCATATATTATATAAAGTTTCCCATTGAATAAACTTAAAACAACCTGCTTTCACAATCATCAACTTGTCATGATGACCAGTTCCACAATTAAAATCACGTTTCACAATTAACACTTCCCCTGTTCCAGTGTTCCCAAACATCAAAGTTTGTCCGACTATACACCGTTAAGCTATTAACAAACTTTTATCTTGCTATTAATCAATTTTTTTTGATACGCGGGATCCAGACCTGTGAGGAATAAGGGCAGAGATCCTTTAATTGATATATACGATTAGTATTGCTTTTTTTGTGGATAGGGATAAAGTTCCATTAGAACCATACATCAAACCTGTGATCCATATCATGTTGCACATAATAGATATTATCTAGCATTACGTCTATGCCAATTTCGTCATTTGCTTTTAAAGTCTCAACTGTCATGCCATCTATTCCTTGATATGCTTTTAAAGTCTCATTTGAAAGCCTTCTCTAATTCTGCTCGTAAAATGATTGGTCCCGACTCTTTAATTGCATGTTTCTTGTGTTTGGAAATGTGAAATTCTATAATACTGAGCAGTAATTTTTTCAACTTTCTACAATTCTCTCTATGACAGTTTATACTTCTCCATTATGGCCTCGAATGCCTTGAAGTTGTAACTTAAATTCTCCAGTCAAATATTGAATTTTTTTATAGACTTCATGATTTTCACATGTTGCTCCAGTTCTTGACATACGTGACAACTAAAATTACGAATAACAATCAAGGAAGTAGAAGACTTAGGTAAATCGGTGAAAAATAATAAACAGTTAGGTCCAGGTAGTATCTTCAGGCGATAATAAAATACAAAACACAACTCTATGAAAATATGGTCAAAACATACACACATAAAACACAGACAGAATGCCTGTGACCTCTATATTATATGAAACATACAGATGATCCCAAACCCTTTTTTCAGTACGTCATAGTTTGTCGATTCCTTCTAACGCATTAAGCTAAAAGTGACAGAAAAAAACGGCCTTCCGTGATTATTATACATAGAACTTCGAACATTATATATTCGTTAAATGATATTTCTGTATTGAAGCGACTTATACTTAGAGATGTATAATTGGTTGACAATTAATAACAGTACACTAAATAGATAACCAATCCATGATGCGAATAAAGATAATTTGTAACAAAAGTAATCTATTGTGAAGTACTTTTACCACGTTAACTAATAAAATGAAAATTTTGTAATTCTGGGTTAGAAATTTGTCAACGACACGTAAATATAAATATTTTATGTCATTGGAATATTCGGACGTTTTATAGTGAAATTGTATTCTATTATTATTTATTTTTTCATTAAAATATTTGATTAAAATTTTTTGGGGGTCAGGCATGGAATTTGGGTGTCTACATTGTAAAAATGGCTTGCACCCATCTTCCATGCTATGGCATGCTGGACGAGCCATACAGTCTGTAGTCAACACCCCGAGGTATGAGCGGGACCACAAAGTGTATCAATACTCATACCCTTATGGAACGCACCTGGCGGATCATAAGGGCCTTCACATTTTACTCTTCTTCAACTTGTCTTGAGTGAAATGTCTTTAATCTTTCCTATCAGCCTCTCTTGGCTAACTCTTGTTTTTTCCGACCCCGAATGGCTATTAGGTTTCCGAGGGCAGACGGGTCACTATCTTTCTTTCTGTTACATCCTTTTGACTAAGGGAGTAAACCCTAACAGAAAATCCTGGTCCTCCTGGTAGGGGGTTAGGGTGTAGGGCCTGCTCCTCTACACCTGTAAAAAACTAACTGCAAAAAATTCTAAAATCCAGCCTCGGAATACGGACGGAAAAAAACGAAGACGACGTAGCAAACGAACAAGGACTCTGAATATAAACACAGGGAATATCCAAGGGTGGAGAACTAAGTCAGACGAAGTCATGGCAGAAGTAAAGAAAATAAAATCAGATATCACAGTTCTCACCGAAATAAAGAAAAAAGGCCAAGGAAGTGAAGATATAGGAGGTTTTATCCATATTTATAGTGGAGTAGAAAAAGACAAGAGAGCACAAGCAGGGGTATCAGTATTGATAAAAAAAGACTTAAAAGGAAACCTGAAAAGCTGGGAACAGATCAATGAGAGAATTATTAGAGTATCTATTACGTGGAAAGGGCAGGACCTCGAAATCATTGGAATATATGCTCCGTCAGAAAATGCATCAAAAACAGCTAAACAAATATTCTACGGGACCTTATCAGAAATTATAGAAAATATAAATAGCCGCAAAGAAATTGTGCTGTTGGGAGATTTTAATGCTTGGACAGGAAAAAAAATAAATGACAAAGTTGTGGGAAAATACGGTGATGCTAAAACAAATGAAAATGGGGAACATTTAATCGAATTCTGCGAACAGCACTCTCTGAAAATTCTAAACGGATTCTACCAACATAAAAACATACATAAGTATACCTGGGTCCAACCAACGAGAAATACCAAGTCAATTATAGATTATGTTATCACCAAACAAGAAACACATATGCAAGTTGAAGACGTAAGAGTATTAAGGGGACCGGAGTGTGGAACTGACCACTATATGGTAAAAACATACATAAGTATACCTGGGTCCAACCAACGAGAAATACCAAGTCAATTATAGATTATGTTATCACCAAACAAGAAACACATATACAAGTTGAAGACGTAAGAGTATTAAGGGGACCGGAGTGTGGAACTGACCACTATATGGTAAGATCAAAATGTTTTCTACAGTATCGACCGCGACTACTACATCAAAATGACAACCAAACAGCTCAATCAAAATCACTCGAGACGGATCTACGTAAATACAATATTGATGCACTGCAAAACGACTCAACATCATTTTTATATAAGCTGCGGCTTAGCCAAAAATTTTCGAACCTGACCTACTCCTCAGCCCAGAATACCTATAACGAGATATTAAATAAAATCAATGAAGCAGCTTATGAAGCGCTCGGCACAGTGGAAAGGAACAAAAAGAATACTCCATTGTGGTGGACAGATGACATTGCTAATGCAGTAAATAACAAGAAACAAGCGTATCAAAAATGGCTGCAAACAAATGACCCAGATGAAAAAATCTAGTAACGAAAGCAAAAAATAATTCCTGGGAAAGTAAATGCGAAGAGCTCAACAAATATATAGGGTCAACAAGATCAAGAGAAGCATGGAAAACGATAAAAAATCTGAGATCAAACAGAAAAGAGACTAGTAGAATAGATTTAATAGAAGAAAGATCTTGGATCGAACATTACTCGCAACTTTTGACTGAAACAAGACCGCAATTCACGAACATCAGTACAACAACATATGAAGTAGAATACGATGAAGACGATGAAATAACAGTACAGGAAGTCGAGAATGCAATACGAACTCTAAAAAATCGAAAGTCATGCGGACCACAAGGAATACCGAACGAATTACTAAAACACAGCCCACAAGTATTACGAGAATTACTTGCGTATGTTTTCACCTTATTCTATAAAGGTCATGATTTACCACATGAGTGGACAAAAGCACATATTAACAATATATACAAAAAAGGAGATAGAAAAAATTGTTCAAACTACAGGGGGCTTAGTGTCATAAACTCACTCTCAAGACTCTATGGAAAAATAATAAAAAATAAAATTGAAAAAGAGATGACAGATGTAGAAGAACAAAATGGCTTTCGTGCAGGCAGATCCTGTATGGACAGCATATTTTCTCTAAAGCAAGTTATTGAGAAAAGATTAGCCCACAACCTTTCCACCCATATAGTTTTTATTGATCTGACAAAGGCATACGATAGTGTACCACTTTCAATGCTCTGGATAGCAATGGAAAAACAAGGAATAAGCAAAAAAAATATACAAGCAGTACAACAGCTTTACAAAAATATGACGGTAAACATTAAAACTGGAAACAAATTAACGAGAGAAATTCCTATTAGTAAGGGCCTAAAGCAAGGCTGCTGCATAGCACCTACACTCTTTAAAATATATTTAAATGAGGCACTCTCACTGTGGAGAAGAAAGTGCTGCAATATGGGCATCCCAATCGATGACGATAGATTGTACACAATACACTTCGCTGACGACCAAGCCATTCTAGCTGAAGACGAGAGTGATATAGACTATATGCTCAGAAAACTGGAAGAGGAGTACACCAAGTGGGGCCTTACAATTAATATACAAAAAACCGA
The DNA here is from genome assembly GCF_917563875.1 of Diabrotica virgifera virgifera. Lineage (NCBI taxonomy): Eukaryota > Metazoa > Arthropoda > Insecta > Coleoptera > Chrysomelidae > Diabrotica > Diabrotica virgifera. Next base: position 182,704,839 of record NC_065444.1, on the reverse strand, counting down.
GTACTTAGTTGTAGGAGAAACACCAGAACGCCTACAAATTGAAATGGGAACCATAAATCCAACAGAGGTCTTCAAATACTTAGGAGTCCAAATATCTTCAAAAGCAGGGAGTAACGACGAAATACATTCCAGGATTGGCCAAGCAAGATCAGCCACCAGACAGCTACACGGACTATTGTGGAGTAATAAAATAACAAAAGAAAATAAAAGAAGAATGTATAAAACAATAATAGAAAGTATTGGGTTGTATGGCGCTGAACTCTGGGAAATCAACCAAAGAAACAAGTCAAAAATCAAGGCGATGGAAATGAACTATTGGAGACGATGTTGCCGACTCACTAGCCTTGATAGGGTGAGAAACGAAGATATTAGGAGACAAATGGAAATCGATCTAGATATAATAGACACAATCGAAGCCAAAAGACTTAACTGGTATGGACACCTTCAGAGAATGCCTGAAAATAGATGGCCGAAAAAAATAGAAAAATGGACTCCACCCACAAGAAGAAAACGAGGTAGACCAAGACGATCCTGGAGAGAAGATGTCGAAGATGCAATGACCGCCAGAGACTTAAAAACTGAAAATTGCTTCGACAGAAATCGCTGGAGATTAGGATGCGAGAAGCGGCGACAGCTGTGGAAGACTCGCTTATTATATATATATATATATATTGTTGTGATCTTGATTATTGATATGAGATATATATATATTGTTATATTTCTATTTGATATGAAAATTAAAATTTGATAATTATAGACAAAATTCAATTTAATATAAAATATTTTCAATTTTCTCAACCACGGGCATATAAATTTAGAACAACCTGTATACAACAAATTGTTATATTTAATTTTAAGAAGTGATTAAATAAGACTCAAGTGAAATCGTTAATAGGTCATTATCGTTTGTTCGCGGAAGGATCGGTCATTAGCCGATGCTAAATACGACTAAGTGGAAATAGAGAATAGGTCATTAAAATTGTATATAGTAGAAAGTAATTTTAGAATGGGAATTAACTATTTTCTTGGAAATCCATTAAGCATATTTAGAAAGTTTAAAAATTGGTTTTGAGGAATACTGCGAATGAGAGTTGGTGGTGGAAGTTTGATTTATGCATCTGGAAGGGATATTTAGAAAGTAGGGGAATGAATGACAAATAGAGATCAGAATGTTTTGAGCTGTCGAGAAGTGAAGTCGAGTAGTAGACGGTAGTGTACGGAGAGTGAGAAAGCCTGTGTAGTTCCGTGAGTGTGGAGTATCTATCGTAGAACGAGAGGTAGGCCAGGTTGAGAGTAAAAGAACCTCCTTGAGCCAAGAGTTCCCGGTAGCTGATTGCAGTTTCGAAAAAGGTAGAACACAGCATCACGACAGAAGCAGGAAACGAGAGCTATACGAGCTAGTTTCAGAGGAGAACATTACTGGAAGCCAGGACGAGGTTTGGATTGCAGCCAAGGATAGCAGGAAACAGGTCTTGTGTGAAGACATTCTCAGTGCACCAGAAAAAGGTCAGTCTCATTTGTTTGGACATGAATGTATGGGTTTTTCGTAGTAAATACCACATTTAAAATTGAAGAAACATAATCAATAATATCAGAAAAGCTTCATCAAACTTAAATAGAATTGTTGCTAATAAATCATAATAGTTAAATGTTAATAAAAACTTTCAATTGGAAATCAAAAGAAAATAAGATTCCCATGTGTAAATGTTATGTTTAAGAAAAATAAGATATAGCAAATATTAAGCAGTGATTGCCATTTAAATAAAATAAACAATATTTTGATTACAATTGTAACCCATATGTGTTATTATTTTACTCTTTTCTTTCCTATCCCGATTAGGAACCATTAAGAAATACTTAGAAGCCACGTATGTAAGTAATTAATTTTATAAAAAGCCCTGAGATTGAAAACATATTGATATGTGATCTGGTAAATTAATTAGATTATTATTAATGCATTGATTAAATTAAATGACATATAAAAATATTATCTCATATCAATAATAAAGATCACAACAACTGTCGTCCAACGTGGAGGGCATTGTAAAGTATTTCTAGTGGCAAATTTGAAGGATAGAAAGAGTAAAGCCGGTATTTGAAAATTTATATGCCTGTGGTAAAAAGTGAGATACTTACATTTGATAACATAAAATTTTAGATCTCTTTAGGTACAAATTTTACATAACTGATTTAATATTTTATTTTTACGATATTTACATTTGATATATTTATTGACAATTTATAATATTTGGGTGAGAAAAAGTCGTCTTGGTAACATACTAGTAAAATTTCATATTTGGCGGGGACAGTACTTCTTGAAAACAAATGTCTGTGACAAGAAGCCAAAGCAAGGACAACAAAAAACAAAAAGAACATTCAAATCAAGAGAATAATTCAGACCAAGAAGATATTTTAGACACTACAATCATGGCATCAGGACAGCAAGAATTATCAGGAATAGATAAATTATTGCAAATGATGCAACTCCAGTCACAAAGAATAGAACAAAAACTGGATGACAATCAAAGAGAAACAAAACAAGCAATGGATGAAGCAAAAAGGACGATGGATAAAAATCAGGAAGAAACATCAAAGAAAATGGATAAAGTGGATCAAAAAATGGATGAAACACAGCAAAAAATGGATGACAATCAAAAGGAAACAAAACAAGCAATAGAAGAGAACAATAAGAAAATAGAGGAACGCATAGAAAAGTATGAAAAGGAAATAAAAGGATGTTTGACAACAATGAAAAACGAGATAGAACAGCAAGAAATGAAAATTAAAGATCACATGCAAGAACAAGAAATTAGAATGAAGGACCACATGAAAGAACAAGAAATGATAATTCAAAACAAAATGGAGGAGTTAACGAATGGCCAGAAAAAGGAAATAGAAAATTTGGAAAATAAGTTAGAAAATGCTATTCAAGTAGACAGAGAAGAAGTGGAAAAAAGAATCACAGAAATAGAAAAACAAGTCACCGAAAACAGGACGCAACAGAATGTCGGAGAAAGAAGAGAAATGGTTATACATAGCACAGATGACGTGAAGATAAGGTTTGGCGGGGATGTAAGAAGATTACACCCAGTGCCGTTCATAAATAGCCTGAAAAAGAAAATACAACACATCGGAAATTTCGAAACAGCAAAAGAAACTATCAGAAACCATCTCAAAAATGAAGCAAGCCTATGGTTCGATTGCATAGAAGAAGAATTTGACAGTTGGCAAGAATTTGAACAAAAATTTTTGAATTATTTCTGGGGAAAAGTCCAACAATTGGAAATTAACAAGGAATTGCAAAATGGGAAATACAATGATAGGATGGGTATATCAGAAAGGACATATGCATTACAAATTTACTATAACGCAAAACATTTACAATATAATTACTCATCGGAACAATTAGTCGAACTGATTGCAAGACATTTCGAAGAAACGCTGGAAGACCATATCACATTGCAAAACTACAAAGACATAGATAGTTTATGCCAATTCCTACAAATAAGAGAATCACGTTTAAGAGAAAGAAAATCAAGAAGGTCGCGAGAAGATTACAGGCCCCGAGAAACACAAGATTACAGAGATAGAAATCAAAATAGGAGGGACTATACAAGACGAGATTTTAATCCCAGAAGGGAAAACGAAAATAGAGACAACGGAAGAGGAAATTATGAACAAAGAAATAGGCAATGGAATGAGGACAGAAATCGAGAATACCAGAATAGAAACAACACACTCGCAAATCAAGAAAACAGAAATAATGGTAGACAAAATGAACAGGGATATCGAGAAAACCGAAACAGATCCGACAGACCAAGAGAAAATAGAAGAGAAGTAAATAATACCCAGACAGATGAATATGACGGAGAGAGACATTATGACGAAAATATAAACTACGATGAGCAACCGGCGTTTTTTCACGACGGCGCTCACTAAAAACCAAAAATCAAACAGGAATCTTTTGTAACCCAAAGGAGTTTATTAAATTGGCAAGAAACAACGAAAAGAAAAATGGAGTTAATTTAAAATTTGTGGATGGATTTATCAACGAGAAACCAATTAAAATTATGATAGACACTGGATCTGAAATAACATTGGTCAACAGAAAACTAATAGAAGAAGTTAACTTAACAAATTTAATTTACAAAATACCTAGGGTAAATTTAGTGGGCGCAAACAAACGGACATTGGCAACTATAAATGAAGGCATACGAGTAATAGTACGACTGGGTAAGAAGATGTATGCACTACAATGTGTAATAATGCCAAACATGTCACATGACATGATAGTAGGAGTTGACGAATTGGCAGAAAAACATGTAGTGATAGATTTTAAAAATAATACGATGAATCTAACAGAAGAAAAAGAAGAAGAACAGGACAAGGAACAGGAGAAACAAAATACGGACGAATCAGGTAAAGAACAAACAGTGGAAATGAATTTGGCAACGAAGCAAGGACAAAGAAGAAAAGGGAGAAAAAGTCAGAAAAAGACAAAAGAAAATAAAACCTGTGGCTCCTCAAAAGAAGAGTTGAGCCCAGAAGAAGAAAAATTGAGAGTATCAAAAGCAAAAGAAAACTGGGATTCCTCAAAAGAAGAGATGAGCTCAGGAGAAGAAGAAATAAAGCTAACAAATGAAAGCGAAAAAGATATGATCGAAACAGTGGCATTTGAAGGGGAGGCATATGAAAACGAGGATGCAGAATACACGGTAAAAGTATGTGAAAAATCTGAGGAAAAAGACAGAAGATTGATATGGGAAAAAGGGAAAGACAACATAATAGCCGACACTCTAACACAGGATGAGGACACTGAAAATAAGGAAACAATTACTCTACAGGTGGGACTAATTAGAGTAATACAAGAAGAAGGGGTATAAGACGTAGATTAAAGTAAGGAAATATACAGGGAGTTGGTTTTGCCTCGAGAAAATTTATTTAAAAATGCAGATAAATTTTATCGAATACAAGGCGGGGATTTGTTATATTTCTATTTGATATGAAAATTAAAATTTGATAATTATAGACAAAATTCAATTTAATATAAAATATTTTCAATTTTCTCAACCACGGGCATATAAATTTAGAACAACCTGTATACAACAAATTGTTATATTTAATTTTAAGAAGTGATTAAATAAGACTCAAGTGAAATCGTTAATAGGTCATTATCGTTTGTTCGCGGAAGGATCGGTCATTAGCCGATGCTAAATACGACTAAGTGGAAATAGAGAATAGGTCATTAAAATTGTATATAGTAGAAAGTAATTTTAGAATGGGAATTAACTATTTTCTTGGAAATCCATTAAGCATATTTAGAAAGTTTAAAAATTGGTTTTGAGGAATACTGCGAATGAGAGTTGGTGGTGGAAGTTTGATTTATGCATCTGGAAGGGATATTTAGAAAGTAGGGGAATGAATGACAAATAGAGATCAGAATGTTTTGAGCTGTCGAGAAGTGAAGTCGAGTAGTAGACGGTAGTGTACGGAGAGTGAGAAAGCCTGTGTAGTTCCGTGAGTGTGGAGTATCTATCGTAGAACGAGAGGTAGGCCAGGTTGAGAGTAAAAGAACCTCCTTGAGCCAAGAGTTCCCGGTAGCTGATTGCAGTTTCGAAAAAGGTAGAACACAGCATCACGACAGAAGCAGGAAACGAGAGCTATACGAGCTAGTTTCAGAGGAGAACATTACTGGAAGCCAGGACGAGGTTTGGATTGCAGCCAAGGATAGCAGGAAACGGGTCTTGTGTGAAGACATTCTCAGTGCACCAGAAAAAGGTCAGTCTCATTTGTTTGGACATGAATGTATGGGTTTTTCGTAGTAAATACCACATTTAAAATTGAAGAAACATAATCAATAATATCAGAAAAGCTTCATCAAACTTAAATAGAATTGTTGCTAATAAATCATAATAGTTAAATGTTAATAAAAACTTTCAATTGGAAATCAAAAGAAAATAAGATTCCCATGTGTAAATGTTATGTTTAAGAAAAATAAGATATAGCAAATATTAAGCAGTGATTGCCATTTAAATAAAATAAACAATATTTTGATTACAATTGTAACCCATATGTGTTATTATTTTACTCTTTTCTTTCCTATCCCGATTAGGAACCATTAAGAAATACTTAGAAGCCACGTATGTAAGTAATTAATTTTATAAAAAGCCCTGAGATTGAAAACATATTGATATGTGATCTGGTAAATTAATTAGATTATTATTAATGCATTGATTAAATTAAATGACATATAAAAATATTATCTCATATCAATAATAAAGATCACAACAATATATATATTAAAATATTTTACATATTAATATTTTGGCAAATATTTATATAAATATTGATATTAATATAAACATAAATATAAATATTCTGACAAATGTCAGATTTACCTAAACTGTCATGCAGCGATTCTCGACATTCTTAACACGTTGATGGACAGTGCGTCAAGTTTATAAGCAAGTGTTGTGACACTATGTATTTTGCAAAGTAGAATAGGGGAAAATGCAACGTCTATAGACGTTATGTCACATTATATCAATAGAAATTAGACGTATATAGACGTTCTGTCCGTCAACGTGTGAAAATAATATATGACGTCAAAATTATTGACGCACTGAAAAAAGGGTTTGGGAACATCTGTATTATTAAAATTGAAATAAGGCAAGTAAATGTAGATTTTTATAAGTGGAAAAGTAAGTGGGACTTAGGAGAGACCGATCAACTGCTGACCATTTATTATGCAATATATAATCGGTTCGCTAACCACAGACACAACTACTGGCTAATGATTTTAGTACGTAATTTTTTTGTTTTTGGAAAAATTTTCTCAAAATTCGCAAAATTAGTAACTATTTAGTAATTATTACCTATTTAGTAATAATTTTTTTGCCAATTTTACCAAATTGGCAAAAACCAGTATTACACAATGTAAATCATGGGAAGCGTTAGAGAAACCAAACATGAACATGGAATTAATGAATGCGGTGAAAGAAATGTGCGCTAACGATAAAGCAATGGATAAGGTAAACATATTTTGGCAAAACAAGGTTGTTGGTCAAGAACAAAAACATGTATATAATTTTTGGTTATGGAAAATGATAAAACTAATACCAGTGTCGGCCCAGAATATGAACTATGGGGAAACTCATCTTTAGGAAAAGAAAATCGATTTCCAAAAGACGTTTGACAGGAAAATCCGGACTGGCTAAAAATATAACAGCATTAGAAAAGCATGTATTTGTACACAATATCTTAGATAGTATGGATATGTTCAATAGGGTGGAACGAAAAAATCGATTTTCAAATAATAATTTGCCTATATGCGGAAAAGTGGTCTAGGACTGAATCTTAACTTGTGTTAAAATCTTTGCTCAATCGGATGCTATTTAGTGGTGCCCCCACCCACATTTGTGGATAGGCGCTTTCTCTTGCTTAGTAAAAAATTCTGCTATAATTTATTTAATCTGACTCATTTATATCGGCATTTCAGACATACGTTTTACATTTTAAAGTAGAAGACTTTAAAATGATATTGCCAGTATTTATGAGTTGCATTCCTGGGACGACTTTACTGAAAAATAGTTCATTAGATTACATGAAATCAACCCCATCTCAAGAATATCCGTCGCAAAAATCATAGCATATGATCTGTCTTTAAAAAGACAACCAGAAGTAACGGTGACAGCAAAATTCTCATGAATTAAAATTAAAATAATTTTTTTAGTTAAATTGTGGCTTATTTCCCATTTAGAATAATTGATTACCGAAGAACATATTGTGTTAGTTTCAGAACCAAATTCTGAGTATTTTGGACATCTTACTTTACAAGCTGGTTCAGCAAAAATATTGCAGACAATTTATTCAATTTCTTTAAATCGAAATGTGACTTTTCTACTTTGGTGTTATTGGATGCGATGGAACAGCGGTAAATACTGGCGTTCACAATGGTGCAATTCGCAAATTAGAACTTCAAATTAAGAAACCATTACAGTGGTTCTGTTTGTCTTTTACATGGAAACAAGTTACCATTACGCAGGACCTACCGGATTTTCGGGTGAAATAAGAAGGCTTTTAGAAACTTGTGAAACTCTACCTGGTTTTGAATCTCGAAAAATTCAAAGTGAACTTCCTGAACTAGATATTAATACATTAAGTACAGAAAAAATATTTGTAAGAAATAAGCAAAGCTGTAAGTAATGATACCGTATCAAAGAGCTTAAAATACCGACACCCGGGAAAGATGGCACATTCGAGATGGATTACAACAGCAAACAGACTTTATGTAGGAACTTTAAATCCGACTACCAATTTAAATATCTTGGAAACTTATCTGCAAAATGTGTATGTTCCCACTTGGTTTTCAATCAAAGTAAAGCCAGAAGTTAAATACGGGCCAATTAATTTATTTAATATGATTCAATGCTCGCAATATTTAGCACTAAAACTAAAGAAAATGGTGAACAAAATCATTCAAGGTAATGGATATTTTGCACATCCAGAGAATATTCTCGTAGTCATGTTGGGTGATAAACGACCCCACATCCGAGAGCTATGTTTGAGGCGCATATTAAAGTCTAAGAATGGGCAAGAAACCAAGGAAATTCGCTAGTTTAAAATTTCAACTATCATTTTTGGAGCCAAAGAATATTTTGACATAATTAATTGGCTAACTAGTGTAATATCAGAACCACCAATAACAAAACAATTGTCAACAGATGAACTTAGAAAAATGATTGATGACAGGACTTCAAATAAATTTGAAATTCCTAAATTTCCTTGTCATTCGCAAGCAGTGGAAAGATGTGTCAAACTAGAGACAGAAGCATCATTATTGGTTTGTGGAGCCGAAGCAAGAGATGGATTAATAAGGAATCGAGTTTTGTTAAGACAAGTATTAGGTACCTAAGTTTGAAACAAAATCCGATTTTTTTTAAACCTTACTGTAAATAATTAAATAAATAGGCTATTGATTATGTACTATAGAAAGGAACTACAACGTTAACGGGGTTTTATTATTTCATATGGTCAATGAATCCCTATATATGAAAAAACCGCGGAGTACTACCATTTAAAGGGGTGCGTTTTTGAGAAATGGGTGAATTAGTCCTTGGGCACAGGTTACATTAGGGTGAGTTCTATGCACTTTTGGTACAAACAGGTCTGCATAAAAGTTGTTCCTGGTTAAATTTGATATCTAAATATAACTTCTTAAAGTCAGAGATACTTTTTTTTTACAAAAATATATTCAAAAGAAAAAGCACAAAGAAACCCAAAAGAAAGAAATTTTGTTTTTTGTCCCATAACTTTTGTTTACGGAGATATAGGTATAGACATTGCTTTACAGAAAGAAAACTTACAAATTTTGTCTTTAAAATGATGTTTGGTAGAGGTCATTAGGATTTACAGTTCTCGAAATATGATTTTTCAAAGTTCGCCACTCACAGCAATTTTGGGCAATTTTCCTTGTTATTTCGCGAATATTGTTGTGTAACTTTTTTCTACGTAACTTTAGGCATATGCAATGGTACATGTAAGAGGAAGAGAAATCAATTACCTTTAAAATGTTCTACTGTATAATGTTGTACGACTTCTTTTAAAGAGTTTATCTCTTTCAAGACTTTATACTTTTAACGAGTTTTTATATTTTTTACGATTATTTTTTAAATTTCCCATTACAACTTTTTTTTTCTACATTTAAGTATATATTATATAATAAAAAAGAAAGCTTATTCTACTTACTTTAAGATGGTGTATTATGAAAAATTCTAGGATTATTTTTTAAAAAGATATGCTTTTTCAAAATGTAATAAGTACTTGCAACGATTTTTGATTTTAGGATTATTTTTTAAATTCCTCATTATAACTTTTTTATGCGATTGTGTGTTATGATTGAATCTTATTTTTTATAGGTAATACTTTGGATCCACTTGACTCGGCCGGGCAAACTTCAAAATATGTATTAATTCCAATATTTTTTGTGTCAAAGCTCCTGCACCACGCTTTGCTTGAAAAAATAGCATGTAAATGTACCAAAGGATGTACAAAAAACTGCGGTTGTAGGAAGATAGGAATTAGTTGTTCAATATTCTGCAAAGGGTGCATGTGCATGGGTACTAATTGTGGAAACTCTAAGATAACTGAGGTGTCAGAGAAAGATTTTGAAGCTATTGCTAACGAAGAGATAAACTTTGATTTTGAACATTTTTTAAATGTCAACATTTAAATAATTTTAACTAAAGTGTTTTCTATGACTAATGTTTATGAAATTTTTGTAAAAGAAATAATTTTAAATAATAGAGGTAAAAAAATATCAAAGAGTCACTCGGTTTCCATTACATATTTAAATATAGATGATACACCATTTTAAAGAAAAGAAAGTAAGCCCTCTTTATTGAGCAATATACTATAGTATATTCATGTACAAGAAAAAAAAGTTATGATGAGAAATTTCAAAAATAATCATAAGAAATGTAAAAAATAATATTTTTTATATATTAGGTATTATATAATATATAATATAATATTATATTATATATACTATACATAATTTAATATTATATAATATATAATATATTACATAATAATATTGTTTTATTTTTTTAATATATTATAAAAAATCGTTAAAAGTATAAAACCTTGAAAACCATAACCTCTTTAACAGAAGTCGTACAACGTTATACAGTAGACCATTTAAAAGGTAATTGATTTCTATTCCTATTACGTCTACCATTGCATATACCTAAAGTTACGTAGAAAGAAGTTACAGAACAATATTTGCGAAATAACAAGGAAAATTGCCCAAAATTGCTGTGAGTGGCGAATTTTGAAAAATCATATTTCGAAAACCGTAAATCCTCATTACCTCTACTAAACAACATTTTAAAGAATAAATATTTAGGTTTTTTTTCTGTGAAGCAATGCCAATACCTATATCCTCGTGGACAAAAGTTATGAGACAAAAAACAAAATTTTTTTATTTTGAGTTTCTTTGTGCTTTTTCTTTTGAAAATATTTTTGTAAAAAAAACTATCATTGACTTTAAAAAGTGATATTTAGTTAGAAAATTTAACCAGGAACATTTTTTATGTAGATATGTTTGTACCAAAGGTGCATAGAACTCACCCTAATGTAACCTGTGCCCAGGGACTAATTCACCCATTTCTCAAAAACGCACCCCTTTAAATGGTAGCACTCCGCGGTTTTTTCATATATAGATATCCATTGACCATATGAAATAATAAAACCCCGTTAACTTTGTAGTTCCTCTTAGCTATCTTATTTTGAATATAATCAATAGCCTAAAACTATGTTGTAGTAAGTTCTGAGTTGTAAACAAGCAAAAATAACATTAATATAAAATAAAAAAGGTATGTTTTTTTTTCAAAATTTTTTTTTGTAAATTTTTTAAGTTCTGGGGGCACCGGAAGATATTTTTCTATAAATCTCAAATTTTGGATAATATTTTGCAATAATATATAACCACTTTTCCGCATATAGGATATATCAATTTGTAAAAATTTTTTTTTTGTTTTCGCCCCACCCTAATATTCAAGTAACGTACCAAAAATTCTCTGTAGAAGAATAAGAAAAATATCTTGTCCTAGTAGTTGGAGATAAGTCAACAATAGTAAGGTAATGGTTTCATAATGAGGATATTATAATTTTATCATCGCCGGCACAATTGCCAGAACTTAATCCCACTGAGCCCGTATGGGATATGATTCAGAGACGTAGTTCCTCCTCATCTACAGAATGTTCATACTAGACAATTTCCTCAAGATCTTCTTCTCTCAAATTGAAATTTAAAATTTAATTTTAAACATGCCAAGGTGGTGGTAAACTGTAATTAATGCTGCTGGAAAGAACACAGATTCTAAAACACATTTTTTGTTAGAAAATCCGCCAGAAAAAATTTTTTAGCAGCTGGTTATATGCCATTAAACACAAAAAAAGAATGTGTGTGTACTTTATGAAGTACACACATGTGAAGAAGTTATACTTCTATTATATAATTTCAACGAGATAAATATACTTAACAGTTACAATACCAAAAATTAACAAGAATTACCAAAAATTAACCAATACCAAAAATAATAAAAAAAATTAATATGAATCGTCCGGGATTTGAACCCGCGATCTCTCGATCTCTGGTCCAATGTTATACCAACCGAGCTATCAAGCCCCGTGCTATTGACGTGTCGGATATAATTGCACATCAGGGTGACAAATAGAAGTACAGAAATAGATATTTTATTATCTTACGCCCGAGGAAGACAAATCCAAAGACACAAAAATTATAATAAATAATACATTTACCAACAACACTAATATATTCTTTTAACCCTTTGACTGCGGAAACCGCATATTTGCGTAATTTCAGTAGTGCACGAGATGTGCGGGAAACGCACATATGCAACAGGGCTAACCGCTTCGCTGCGGTTAGCGATTATTTGCGTATAGACAAAATATAACGTAAACAAAATATAAAATATATAATGTCATCAGATGGTTTCTGAATGAATGGGTGAACCGCCCACCTAAAGTGCCTCGAGCGGGATGAGGTTCCCGCAGTCAAAGGGTTAATGACTTATTTACGCTGATACATACATAATTTGAAAGATTAGCAACGAACTACATACTGTCTGTCTGCGCATGCGCCAGGGAATTCTAAAATTTCACCCTCGATCGTAAAGAAGTATAACTTCAAAAAATTTATTGAAAAATCCTTTATAAAAGGTATATAATTTTATTAAAATCCTTTAAAATGATGATAAAAAATATTATTATCAGTGCTAGAACAGGTTAATTACATACTCAGCCACCAAAAAATAGGTTGCCATCTAACATTCCTAATGTAAACACAATCCACCTGTTCAGCAACCCACGTGATGGGGAGTCATGCGGCGCCTAAGGGCCATATCTTTTTTAATTTTATTCATCGTTTGGAATTTTAAGTAAGAATGTAAATTTAACACATGTTTTTACAATAGAAAGGGTTTATTCTTGGTGGCTTAGCATGTGATTTACCTGCTCTAGCACTGATGATAATATTTTAATATCGAAAACGTCCTGTGATTGGATGTACCCCTTAATTTGTCCATATTGAATTTTATGTTAAAGATTTTCTTTAAACTAGTTCACTCCTTAACTTTTGTTTGATTTTTCCATCATAGGGAAACTATATTACACTGAGGATGAATTTATTTCTGAATAGGTATTCAGGCATTACCCTAACCCTCACCCTAACCCGGTGGCGCCCAAAATCGCGACATGCAACAATCCTCGCATAAGCAAAAATCCCGACCACTCATTTTGAATATTTTTATTGTTTCCTTTTCAAATGCAATTAGTCCTGTCGCCAGGGGGGGTACAACGGCCTCGTTAATTCAGATGGACTTACTCAAGTTTTTTTTATGTATTTTGACCCGTAGAACACGAATTTTTTGGGTAACAGTTGATCCGGATGTCGATAAGATTGTTATAGACCAAGAACTTGAGGAATCAAATAACAGCGATTTTTGGCAAAACAAAACAATATTTTGTATTTTTTGGGCCATTTTAAGTAAAAAATATTTCTACAAGTTTTTTCGTAGGATGCACAGTTTTCGAGATAAACGCGGTTGAACTTTAAAAAAATCGAAAAATTGCAATTTCTGAACCCGAATAACTTTTGATTAAAAAATAAAATAGCAAGTCTGCTTACCGCATTTGAAAGTTTAAGTCAAATTATATCGGTTTTGATTATTTGCATTGGTAAAAATTTATTTTTTTATTGTTTAACAAAGCTATAAACACGTAGGGTTTCCCGTGCTTTTACATGCGTTTTACCGCATGTAACGTAGAAATAGTCTTGATTGCACTAGTACCTATTCTACCTACTCGTTCGATTTTAAATGAGAAATCATAGAAACATCACTCACGCACTAGTTGTTTGTAGCTTTGTTTAACAATAACACAATAAATTTTTAGCAATGCAAATAATCAAAACCGACATAATTTGACTTGAACTTTCAAAGGCGCTAAGCAGAATTGCTATTTTATTTTTTAATCAAAAGTTATTCGGGTTTAAAAATTGCAGTTTTTCGATTTTTTGAAAGTTCAACCGCGTTTATCTCGAAAACTGTGCATCCTACTAAAAAACTTGTAGAAATATTTTTTGCTTAAAATGACCCAAAAAATACAAAATATTGTTTTGTTTTGCCAAAAATCGCTGTTATTTGATTCCTCAAGTTCTTGGTCTATAACAATCTTATCGACATCCGGATCAACTGTTACCCAAAAAATTCGTGTTCTACGGGTCAAAATACATAAAAAAAACTTGGGTAAGTCCATCTGAATTAACGAGGCCGTTGTACCCCCCCTGGCGACAGGACTAAATACCAAATCATTATATACAGTATTGAAATTGAAAAATTAATTACTTCCTAATAAGTACGGGTACTAATTATTATGTATTTTTAAAAAAAAATTATTTAAACACTTCATTTTATAATAATTAAAGCTATACTTACTGAAATGGAAGGTTGTAAGTGACATGATAATAAGACTAAGTTGTAAGTTGTAAGTTTGTAACCTGTTGTTTAGAAACAACAGGTTTAGAATAAAATAAACTTTTAAAAACACTGTGTTTAACTAATGGTACCACAATAATAGTTTAATTGGAAGGTACACAAAAATTTGGGGGTTTAAAGGAGCAAAACCCCCATAAAATTTTTATGTAAATATATTAAAAAGAAGCCGCATCTCGAGAAAAATTGGCTGATCAAAGAAATACTAGGAGGCAAAAAAGTTTTAAAAACGTTGTGTTTAACGAATAGTACCACAATAATGAATTAATTGGAACGTATAAAAAGTATGGGGGGGTTTAAGGCAACAAAACCCCCATAAAATTTTTATGGGGTGGACAAACTTCACTAAAATTTTAATTTAAGATGTTTCTGCCATAAGAATGATACGTGTCCATTTTCAATAACAAATCTCTAATAGTTTTCGATATATTGAAAAAAATCGATTTTCATTTTGTAACTTCAAAGTATTGTAACTTTTTTTATGAGTACATAAGGTAAGTTAGGTTTAATCGAACTATTTTTGACCCCAAAATGTGTGGTTTAATTTATGACCCATCTTTTCGGGACACCCTGTATATTGGCAAATAAAATAATTTAATTAATATCTCCAAGTTAAAAATTTTATTTAGAAAATTAGTTCATATTAAATGGTAAATAATTTTGTATAGGTAGCAACAAAAAATAAAAAAACAGATGGCCATAAACAAAAAACCAGAAATAAATGTAATTACATATATGTTAAAAAGGGACTTCTCAAATCTGTCGGGATTCTGGCATGTCGGGATTTTGGCCTGGCGGAATTCTGGCGTGTCGGTATTTTGGCCGTCGGGATTTTGGCTGTCGGGATTTTGGCTGTCGGGATTGTGGCTGTCGGGATTTTGGCTGTCGGGATTGTGGCTGTCGGGATTTTGGCTGTCGGGATTTTGGGGTAGACCCATTATAACCGTATGTCACTTTAAAAATACAATCAAAATTTATGCATATGTAAGAAAAAAACTTTGAAATTTTTAAGGTGTTTATTTTAATGCTCCCATTTTCTTAATTATAAGACCAAAGTGTTGGCTACTGTAATTCATTTACTATTATAAATGAAATATGCATGTATTTAAAATTTATATAGATATAGATATATCTGGAATATTCAGGTTTAATTAATTTATATAACGAAAAGTATTTAATAACTTCATTAGAGAGATGCTCCCTTTCAGTATTACCTAATTAAATGCCTTATTTAAAATATTTCATTTACGCTCAGAAATATTTTCCCTTCGACCGCAACCTTTTCTAACAAGGATAATAGGGATATAAGGGTGGTATCCCCCATACGGCCAAAGAACACTAAAAAATTCCTTTATTAATCTAATCCCGCCAAAATCACAACCCTTCATGTACGAGAAAATTAACCGTTACCCGGCATTTCCCAGCAACCCTTGAGAGTAATAAGGGTGCAAGGAAGAGAACGTCCGACGTCCAAAAACGACTCCGTATTCGACGTCAACCTCCGTCCTGACGGTCATTACGCACCGACCGTTCATTAAAAATTAAGATCGGCCCATAATGAGAGATTTGATTAAAAACACATTAGGGGTAGGTATACATATTGTGTTTTGTTGACTGCTTATAATGTATAGTATAGGAGTTTGGTTGACAATTTTATTTCAAAGATATATAATAGTAAATACACTAATCATCAAATTTAACGCACCACCTTAAAAATGGGACATTTTTGATGTCTAGTATTTTCTAAACCTGTTGTCCGATTTTAGTGACTTTTTTAATATGTTATAGCCTTATTCTTCAAGAATATCGATGGTATAATATTGTTGCTAAACAGATAAGTGTCATTGTATACCGGGTGTAACAATGATAGTGTGTTTTTTCCTCAAAGTTTGGAACAGCCTGTGGAATATTCTAGCGTATATAATATTGAAATTAAAACTTAACTGTAGCCTTAGGATTTCTTAACATTCTGCTTTTGGATTTATTCGCTTATGTTGGATATTAAAAAAGTTAGGTACTTTCACAACTAACCATGGTTTTCATCAATACAGGGTTATTCTAAATAAGTGTGACAAACTTTAAGGGGTAATTCTGCTTGAAAAAATAATGACCGTTTGCTTTATAAACATAACGTGTGATCCAAAATTATTGTCACTATAGGTGGCTCTGAACGACAGAGATAGCTATACAGTGCATGTCTATTCTTAATTCAGATATACTTTTCAGTTTACGTCAACTTTGCAGTGTACGTCAACTTAACAAAAAAGTTAGGTTATGTAGAGATATTGGTGGTGGACATATACAGCATCTTGTTTGATTTTATTCATTATTGTTACATAGAATCTTGTTATTTCTTTTTATTTTTGATTAACGTTCTGTGTTAAAGGTTTTGACTGTTTTTTTATATTTTATAATGTTAATCAAAATTAATTGATAAACCAATGATATACATTCAGATTAAAACAAGACATACTTAATTTTTTGCACGGCTACCTTTGATACCAATAATTGTGGATCGCTCGTTATGTCCGCAAGTGCTTCGTTTCCGAGATATGGGATTTTGAACTTTTTCTTACAAACTGACGATTTATTTATTGCTCTAAAACCGGTTGAGATATGCAAATAAAATGTGGTAGGTTTCAAGAGGTAGTTATTGCGTATTTTTTTGGCATACAATTAGGAATTTTATATTCGCCAGTGGCGTGCATACGGATAATATGACCGGGTAATATGGCCCGTATGCACGCCAATGGTGAATACAAAATTCTTATTTGTATGTCAAAAAATGCGCAATAACCTTGAAACCTACTAAATTACATTTGCATATCTCAACCGGTTTTAGAGCAATAAATAAATCTTTAGTTTGTAAGAAAAAAATTAACGTCACGTATCTCGAAAATGAAGCTTTTGCGGACATATGTTTATATAGCAAACGGTCATTATTTTTTCATGCAGAATTATCCCTTAATGTTTGTCGCACTTATTTAGAAACACCCTGTATTAATGAAGAACGTTGCTAGCTGTTAAACTACTACCTAATTTTTTAATTTCCAACATAAGCAAAAAATTCAAAAAGCAAAATGTTAAGAAAGCATAACGCTACAGTTGAATTTTAATTTCAATATATTTTATATACGCTAGAATATTCCACATTGTGTTCCAAGCTTTGGGGAAAAACACACTTTTATTGTTACACCCGGTATACAATGACAATTATCTGTTTAGCAACAATATTATTACATCGATATTCTTGAAGAATAAAGCTATAACGCCTTAAAAAATCACTAAAACCGAACAACAAGTTTAGGAAATACGAGACATCAAAAATGTCCAATTTTTAAGGTGTTGCGTTAATTTTGAGGCTCAGTGTAGTATTACACATTAAGTGTTTATTTCATTATATAAAAAGTTCGACAGAACCCGCCAAATTACTGTAAAGTTACTGCAATTGTGACCAAAATAATAAACAAGAGCGTTGTTGAAGCATTACATACAATGAAGGGAAGTAAGGTTAAAAAGACTAAGTTTTCACTCTAATGGCATATAAAACAACATAATGCTATTCTACATCCCACCAGAATGAAAACAATGGGAACCTTCTCTGGTTACACCTCCGAGGCTTCTACAATTTGCAAGCCATACGGATGCTGAGACTAAGGAAGATGAGGGAATTCTACAATTTACAATTCACGTCCCATCTGCTCAGCGCGGTAAAGTTCCAACGAGAATGGTTCCCTTCATGCTCCACACAGAGTAAATGTAAATCAAAAATGAATAACCACTTTCCATTTCGTTACAAAACGAAAATGCAGCCGAACCATATTCTAGTCCAATCAGATAGTGCTGCACGCACCTCTACCGGTTTCGAATCTTATTAGTCTCTCATCAGGAGGCACATATGCTACTCTCCCTGATCCAACCAAAACAAACCCCAGCGTGCAGTCCCGGACTGCAACGAACGAAATGGCATAGATGCCCTAGCGGCAACTGCTAGCAAGAAGCCTAAGTTTTCACTCTAATGGCATATAAAACAACATAATGCTATTCTACATCCCACCAGAATGAAAACAATGGGAACCTTCTCTGGTTACACCTCCGAGGCTTCTACAATTTGCAAGCCATACGGATGTTGAGACTAAGGAAGATGAGAGAATTCTACAATTTACAATTCACGTCCCATCTGCTCAGCGCGGTAAAGTTCTTACGAGAATGGTTCCCTTCATACTCCACACAGAGTAAATGTAAATCAAAAATGAATAACCAGTTTCAATTTCGTTGCAAAACGAAAATACAGCCGAACCATATTCTAGTCCAATCATAGAGTGCTGCAAGCACCTCTACCTGTTTCGAAACTTATTAGTCTCTCATCAGGAGGCACATATGCTGCTCTCCCTGATCCAATCCGGGACTATACGCTGGGGTTTGTTTTGGTTGGATCAGGGAGAGCAGCATATGTGCCTCCTGATGAAAGACTAATACGTTTCGAAACCGGTAGAGGTGCTTGCAGCACTCTCTGATTGGACTAGAATATGGTTCGGCTGTATTTTCGTTTTGCAACGAAATTGAAAGTGGTTATTCATTTTTGATTTACATTTACTCTGTGTGGAGCATGAAGGGAACCATTCTCGTTGGAACTTTACCGCGCTGAGCAGATGGGACGTGAATTGTAAATTATAGAATTCCCTCATCTTCCTTAGTCTCAGCATCCGTATGGCTTGCAAATTGTAGAAGCCTCGAAGGTGTAACCAGAGAAGGTTCCCATTGTTTTCATTCTGGTGGGATGTAGAACAGCATTATGTTGTTTTATATGCCATTAGATTGAAAACTTAGTCTTTTTGCTAGCAGTTGCCGCTAGGGCATCTATGTCATTTCGTTCGTTGCAGTCCGGGACTGCACGCTGGGGTTTGTTTTGGTTGGATCAGGGAGAGCAGCATATGTGCCTCCTGATGAGAGACTAATTAGTTTCGAAACCGGTAGAGGTGCTTGCAGCACTCTTTGATTGGACTAGAATATGGTTCGGCTGTATTTTCGTTTTGCAACGAAATTGAAAGTGGTTATTCATTTTTGGAAGTAAGGTTGTTGGAGAGATATTTTTAAAGAATGATGGCATGTGATAAAATATGCGAAACAAAGTTGGCTAACCGATTTGTGAAATGCATTTTGTGAAAATGGTACAAACTAAAAAGTATTGATATACAGATTTTTAATATTGATGTTAAATTTAATTATTAAAATAAAAGCTTGGATGCACTTTAAATTTAGTTCAATGTCAATGAAAGAAGGAAAAAATGTAGAAGGAAAAATGTATAACAGATGAAAATAAAGCAGAAGACATGTTCCAGATTGGATTGTTATTCAAACTGAAGAAATAAATCTCTCAGCCGCTATATAAAATACTAAAATCATGTCTCGAAGAAAGGCTATTTTACACAAGATGCGAAGAAAATGTGTCTGAAATTCACAACATAAATGCTGGGGTCTTGCAAGGCAGCGTTTTGGGACCAATTCTCTACATAATCTTTACAGCTGATTTACCAACTGGAGAAGAATCTACAATCGCAACATTCGCAGATGGCACTGCAATTCTAGTAAAAAACCCAGATCCCATACAGGCAGCTGAAATATTGCAAAAAAACATATATCTAATTGAAATATGGGCTAAGAAATGTAAGATAAAGATCAACGAAGCAAAATCAGTTAACGTAGTATTCACTAATTGTCACAAAGAAACACCGAATATCCTAATGCATAACAAGAATATTCCTAAAAATGATACTCTAAAATATCTCGAATTACACCTTGACAAGGGGCTAACATGGAGAGCACACATCTGGACGAAGAGGAAGCAATTAGGAATAAAATACAAACAACACTACCGGTTACTCGGTCGAAAATCCACCTTATCTCTGTTTAACAAAATATTAGTGTATAAAGCAATCACCGGGCTCATCTGGACATACGAGATTGAACTGTGGGGAACTGCAGCAGACAGCAACCTAGCAATACTGGAGCGGTTTCAATCCAAGGTTCTTCGTGCTATCACAAATGCACCTTGGTTCAGTCCAAATGCATACATTTAGAGGAACTTGAAGATCTAGACAGTCAAGCAGATGATCATCAAATGCAGTGATAAATATTTCAAGTGACTGTAAAAGCACCCCAACGAATTAGCAGTGAATTTATTGGACAACTCTACACAATTAAATAGACTGAAAATTAGAACTTCTCTTGATTTGCCATTAAGAACATAAGTGTTTTAAAGTGTTTTAAGGTTTTAAGTAAAAATAAGTGACTGATAAATATTGGACTAAAACTCCTCCCACATTTGTTCGTTCAACAAAAATGCTTAGTGTTACTTTTTTTGTGATGTAACAGATTGTATTTAAAAACAAACAAATAAAAAAAAGCTTGGATTCACTTTGAATTTAGTTCAATGTCAATGAAAGAAGGAAAAAACATAGAAGGAAAAATGGATAACAGATGAAAATAAAGCAGAAAACATGTTCCTTTAAACCAAACCACGTGACTGTCAAAGATGATAACGGAATTGTACTACCTTCTAAAATAGATTTTTTACACAGGTGGAAAGAATATTGTGGACGATTGATGATAGAGTAGAGCATAGACGCCCCATTCACAAAGAAGATACCAGTTTTGGGACGGAACCTGACGTACTCAAAAATGAAGTTAAAGTAGCTATTATTAGGCAAAAACCTAATAAAACTGCTGGCCCAGATAACATACTTATTGAATTGCTTTGGGCACTAGTTGAGGTTGGAGTGGATATAACACATCAATTCGTCAATTAGTTTTCTGGTCTATCTCGAGTCTTTCAGTCGCGCTATGTGACCTATATATCTGTATGCAGCATGACAAATGCTTTGGGTATGTACAGAGGATGAGAGGTGATAGATGGATGGAGAGAAGATTAGAAACCAAAAGTGTAAAGGAATCAAACACATAAAGAACCAAAAAGATCTAGAAATGAAATTATAAAATCAGGTAAAGCCAAAGGAATGAAGTATACAGAAATAAAATTGAGATCAAGAAACAAAACAAATGGACAAAGGGAATAGATACTAACTCAACACAAAAACCAGACAACCTAGAGAGCAAACGCAGTTAATTGAACAAG
The DNA here is from genome assembly GCF_917563875.1 of Diabrotica virgifera virgifera. Taxonomy (NCBI): domain Eukaryota; kingdom Metazoa; phylum Arthropoda; class Insecta; order Coleoptera; family Chrysomelidae; genus Diabrotica; species Diabrotica virgifera. The sequence continues at coordinate 182,683,128 of NC_065444.1, read as the reverse complement.
AAAGGAGAAGTTATCTAGTTGATTACGATCGACTGTTCCAAAATTGTTCATTCTAATGTAAAAATATTTAGTAAGGTTCTGAAATTTGTGCTATTATATTTATCTATAAACTAAATATTGAATTATATAAGCCAAATTTCGGATTAGCCATAGACTCATCCCTACCTCCATTATTAGTAGATAAATTCATGGAGTATTTGGACAAAAATATTAGATAATATTATGTAGATGATGTGTGTTCTCCACCTGACCTTATGAACCAGAAATATTGAATAAATTACTAAACGACATTAACAATGAAGAGAAATAAATCAAATTCGATATGGAAAATGAAAATAACAATGCACTTTCCGGATGTCCTAATTTCAGAAGAGGATATACAGTATACGCAACCAAAGTATTTAAATTGCCACTCAAACCACAACGTAAACATCAACTAACTTATTATCAAATCATTGTAATGATAGATCCAAAGCAGCTGCTCTAATGAAAAGGAATTTCAAGAAGAAAGCTCCGAACACAGTTTTTAACAAAAACTTACTCCCTATTGTCATTAATTAACAAGGAATTCCACAAAAAAGAAGAAAGTGAACAATAGAACACCACAAGCAATCCAGAACAACTAACAAGAAGGGATTCAAGGACGATGAAAATATCATCTAAAAAGCTTATCAGAAAAATTAAAGGGGTAGGAAGTAAGTACAACATTACAATACCATTAAAAACCAGCAATATACTAAGATATATTCTGTCTAGAACCATGCCTAACAAAACGTAAGAGAGATTCAGGAACTCCATCTATAAAATACCTTGTAAATTCAACAAATTCTCTGCAAGAAACGGGAAGGCCACCAAGAGGCAGAACCGAGCAAAACCGAGAATTTGACAGGTTCCAGATAACAAACATGCCTGGGTTAATGAACACTAGAGAAGAATGAAAAGATGCATCAATAATCATGAGAGATAAACAGTCGCGAAAAACAGAAAAATCAAAGAAGCAGCCATCATCGTACTCTATGAAGAAAACTGTGTAGAAAACCCATCAGCAAAATGGAGCAGAATTTGGTCGCCAATACTAAAAGAAGAAGATAACAAGATTTGCTAACATTTATCGGGTCATATTACCCGTATCCACTATGCACGCCAATGGTGAATATAAAATTCTTAATTGTATGTCAAAATGCGAAATAACTACCTCTTAAAACTCACCAAACTTCATTTGCATATCTCAACTAATTTTCGAGCAATAAATAAATCGTCAGTTTGCAAGAAAAAATGCAACATCCCGTATCTCCGGAACGAAGCATTTCCGGACATAAGTTTATAAAGCAAATTGTCATTTGGCTCTCATGTAGAATTACCCTTTAAAGTTTGCCGCCCACCCTGTATTGATGAAAAGCATGGCTAGTTGTTAAATTATCTAACTTTTTTATTGTACACATCGCGTCATATAAAACTGGTACACTTTTTTTCCCAATGTAAACCTGTGTTGAGACTGACAATTATTGTTCGTCAATCACTTCGTTGTTGCCATCACAGATAACGGAATTGCACTAAATCTAAATACAAAAAAAGAAACGTTTAAAATGTATATTTTGAATTGTAATAGATATATTTAAATTACACACTTGTTCACTGTAAAAGTTATTTATTTTGTATTAATTTCAAATTAAATTCTTATTTTTTCCAGTGTGTTTTATTTATTCCACACAACTTAATGCAGTTTTGTCCTACAATTTACGATAAACCAATCACACCTCTCTTCTTCTTCTTCTTCAGTTTATTGGCCTCCACCCAATCACATGTCTCGATTTGACATTAAACATAATAATTTAGTCATGTCAATATTTATTATCTATCATTATTTTTGAATTGAAATATTTTCATAAATTATAATAAAACACGAATCAATGTATGGATACTTAATTGAGATGACGGAAAATTACAATATGTAATTGTTTTAGTTTTTAGTATATTAAAAAATGCGGTCTGTCGCACAGCCCCGTTTTTACCTAGTTTGATATAATATTTTCGTTGAACTGGCAACGTTGCCCTAGAAATTGGAATGACACTTGTGATAAGATCAACTTACACAACTTGAAAAAACGATTTTCGGTTATAAGAGTTGTACCAGTTTTTTTTGACGCGAAGTGTACAACATAAGCGATTGAATAAAAAAAACAGAATGTTAAGAAATTATGAGGGTTTTAATTTCAGTATTTAATAAATGATAGAATATTCCATAGGGTGTAGTGAATTTTGATAAAAAAGCACAGTTTCATTGGTACATCCGGTATAGAGTGACAATTTACATGTCTAGCAAAACATTTACTACAGCGATGTCGTTAAAGAACACGGGTAGGCATAACAAAAAAAAACACTTAAATCAGACGGCATGATTAGGAAATTCGAGACATTAAAAATTACCTATTTTTAAGGTGGTGCGTTAATAAATTTCTCGGAGTAGTGTAATAAAGTATTCCGCATTACTTTGAGAAAAAGCGAAGTTTGCATTTTATGGTGTCTTATTTATTTCATTTTATTGTGCACCTTCTTACTAAAAATGAAAAGTATGTGTTGCAGTTACAAATTGTCTATAATTGGTCACACCTCACCTGAAAACCGAACCCGCTCTCATGTTTTTTGTTGGAAACTCACAGGATAATTTCGGGATCGAAACCAGAGCTCCACTATTATTAATTTTTGCCCACCACAGCGTAACTGGATACTACAACCTAGCAAAATGAAATTAAAGCTGAAAGATGGAATAGTACAAACCGATGTTCATTAAAGGGTTGCGAAAGTGAGTGTATGGGGTGTGTGGGAGAGTACAGTGCGATAGGGGTGAGTCAAAAGGGAATGGGGTAAGGCGCAACGAACCCGGAACGGAAGCCGTACGTGCTGGAACGGCCTGTCGCTTTCGCCAGAATCTACGACGGATGGCCAGCTAAGGGTTGAGGTGATAGGGGGCGAGAATTTGGCGGATAACAAACTACAAAGTTTTGTCTTCGTGGGTTTTGCTAATGTTCGGACTTTTGTAGGGTGTGTTAAATATATATGACTACTATTATGGTTTTTGTAATGAAAAATTTGACGCAATTTGTTTTGTTCTAAATGTACTGTGAAGTTTATCGCTTAATAATAATTATTGTATGCTTTGATAAGATGAAATTGTAAAAATACAAAATATATAATTTAATGCTGTAGTTATATATGGGATTAAACCATAATTTGTTGTAATGTTAATTAAATTTTACAATTAGTTTTACAATTAGTATTTATTAATTGGCGCATTGTTTCAACTAATTTGACAAGTAACTTTTTGGCCTTGATCTTATTAGCAAATAACCATACATTAAGTTGAAATTCTGAGGATGGTGTACCCTCGGACTGATATGAAATTATTGTTTTTGCGTCTTCATATACTTAGTTTATTAGTATATGTACAAAAGTACATTAATGATGCATCATTGTCTGTGTCATGTCCGTTTCTTTTATAACTATTGATTTTCGTCGTTTTTGCATTGCATTTTGTGTTCATTTTCCCAGGCATATCTGTGATTTGACAAAGTCTGTGTTTTTAATGTAGGTTTTATTTTGGTTTGTTCCGACAGCTAGGGGACTTGCAGTTTCTCCTACATAGAGATTGTTACATTTACAGTGTATTTTATAGATGTAGTTCTTTGATCTCCCTTGTTTGTTATGTTTGGTTTTGCACAGAATATATTTATATGTATTTATTTCTGTGTATTGGTTGTTTTGAAATTGAATATTGTGATTTTACATGATAATGTGTGGTTGTCATCTTTAAATTAATTTTTACCAAGACAATGGGTGATTATTGTTTGTTAAAATCTTTGTTATTGTTCGTCCTCTATTACTTTTTCCATGCGTCACGATTCATTTTCAAACAAATAAGTCAAAACATATAGTGAAACTTAGATACGCCGATGTGTGTAGTATGTAGTACCTGTACAGTATACAAATGTATATACACATCGACGTTCGTTTCACTTTATGTTTTGACTTAATTTGTTTGAAAATGGATCGTGACACATGGGAAAAGTTATAGCGGAGGAACAATAGCAAGTTTTTCCCCCTAAAATGCGTTTTCATTAGAGCAGGTGTTTTGGGCTCTTTAATGAAACGATTTGATAATTTTTTTAATGGAATAGTTAGGTAAAAAAACGGTCAATACTCACAATCTTTTTATTTTTATTTGGATTTTAAAGTGGCTACCGGTTTCGGGACTTATAAATCTGTTCCATCCTCCGGCCAAAATAAAAAAAAAATGAAAAAAAAAATTTAAGAAACACTTTTTTTTAGTTACGAGTGACTAAAATTAAAAATATTATAAAAAAATCAACCAAAAAGCAAAAAATAACAAAAATTTAAAAAATCTAACACATTCTTTAAAGAAAAGCGTGGCGCGTCTTCATCGAATAAACGGTTTTCGCCCCACGCTATTCTTTAACGAATGTGTTAGATTTTTTAAATTTTTGTTATTTTTTGCTTTTTGGTTGACTTTTATATAATATTTTTAATTTTATTCACTCGTAACTAAAAAAAAGTGTTTTTTAAAATGTTTTTTTTATTTTTTTTTTTTACTTTTTAGTCTTACACTTTTCAAACATTAAAATATATCATCTTGTTTATTAAAATATGTATAAAACATATGATGTACTAACATGAAAAGTAGTCGGAGTCGGCAAAAAATTTGAAACTTTATTGTTTATTTATGAAGCATAACGTAAACAATTAACGTAAAAAGTGGAATTATGTATAGCTTATATTATTAACTACAATCCGTAAAAGTTTCAAGTATTTACATTGTAAAAAACAAGAGAATTTAAGCATTTTTCGTTAAAATGTAGAATTTAAGCATTTTTCATTTGTACAGTAAACAACAACTGAAACAGATAGAAAACAGGAGAAGGAGAAGACAAATAGGAGTAATCGTAGTCGCACAAGAAGAAGAAGACACATACACAACAAACTAGCGTTAAAATTAAAAGTGAACAAACAGCTCATAAACATTACGTCATCTCTTTTTAACGTTTATGTTTGGTTTGGAGGGGTAATTTAAATATATGTTGCTGTAGGTTAGTTTTCTGGAAACTTTTTTTGCATATCTTGTTTTTTCTTTTGTGATTAACGTATACAAATAACATATCACATTAATATTATAAAATACTCACAGCACTTTTTGCAAAAACTGGCAGAAATGTATAATTCCAACAAGATGCTTGAGAGATTGATAATCTACGACGGATGGCCAGCTAAGGGGTTGAGGTGATAGGGGGCGAGAATTTAGCGGATAACAAACTACAAAGTTTTGTCTTCGTAGGTTTTGCTAATGTTCGGACTTTTATAGGGTGTGTACAATTTATGACTACTAATATGGTTTTTTCAAATGAAAAATTTGACGCAATTTTTTTGTTCTAAATGTACCGCGAATAGAAATCTAAGCATGTTGTTTAATAACTAGATGCTTTGATAAGATGGAATTGTAAAACATACAAATTATCTACTTAAACACTGTATTTATATGGGAAAAAACCACAATATTGATTGTAACAAAAATTACATTTTACAATTAATTTTGATCTCCAATCAGCAAATTAATAATTTTCAGAAAATATTATAATTAAGCAAAAAGTTATTTTAATCTGTAGTAATTTATTAACCCTAATAGCTATGATGAATTACAAAGAGCATATGACAGTTGTCCCAGAAGTGACATTAAAATAGTAATCGGTGATCAGAACGCAAAAATCGGAAGGGAAGAAATATATCTACCGCACATCGGTAAATATAATCTCCACAATAATACCAATTCGAATGGACACCGAGCAGTCACCTTCGCAGCCGCAAAGAACATGATCGTAGGAAGCACATGTTTTCTACACAAAAAAATACATATGGGAACTTGGACCTCGCCCGATGGATTAACGAACAACTAAATTGATCATGTGATCATAGATGCTAGACACTTCTTAAACTTGATGGATGTCCGGACCTATCGAGGCGCCAATATTGATTGAGATCACTTTCTAGTTGGCACAAGAATTCGAGCTAGAACCTCAAACGCGAAGAAAGAGAGAAGTACCAAAATAACGCGCCTTAATATTGAACTCCTCAAAAATCCGCAAACGGTAGAAAGGTTTGAAAACTATATCGAAACTAACTAAATAATTAATGAGAATCTATCAACCAGCGAGCAATGGTAAATGTGTAAAAGTAATATTAAAGACGCAGCAAATAATATTCTAGGACCAGAAAAACCACCATCACGCAACGGCTGCTTCGATGCTGAGTGCGAGGACATTACAAGGAGAAAGAACGATGCATATAAACAGATGCAGCAAAGAAGAAGAAGCCGAGAAAAAGAACAAAAATATAAAAACATTAGAAGAGAAGAGAAGTGCATTCATAGAAGGAAAAAGATAATTTACGAAAATAGAATACTGGAAGCACTTCAGGCATTAAAACAGGAAAACCAAACAAAAGAATTCTATAAAACTCTGAATAATGCCAGAAAAGGAATTCAAACCAAGGCTAAAACTATGTAAGGATAAGGAGGGGCACATACTCAATACAAAAGAAGTATTAAAAAGGTGGGTGGAACACTATAAAGAACTACTTACCTTCGAAGTAGAAGATCCAAATCAACCAAACCCAAGAGCAGCCAACAATACACTATTAGAGCCTCCATCAATTCAAGAAGTACGGGATGCAATAAAACACCTAAAAAATAATAAATCTCCAGGAAGTGATGGTATATCCGCGGAACTTATTAAATATGGAGGCACTACTCTGGCTAATCAAATCTATAAAATAATACTGAGAGCCTGGAATGAGGAACAAATCCCGGAAGAGTAGTGTATTGAAATCGTTTACCCGCTGCACAAAAAGCGTGATCAACTGGAATGTAGAAACTAAGGAGAATAACCCTCCTTAAGACAGCTTACAAAATATTTTCGAGTATCTTATATGGTCGCCTAAGTGCACATTCAGAGGAGCTGCATGGAGAATATCAAAGTGGTTTTAGGCCTGGTCGATCAACAACAGACCAGATCTTTGTGCTAAGGCAAATACTGGAAAAACCCAATGAATTCAATATCGACACATACCATCTTTCCGTAGATTTTAAAGCGGCCTATGATAGTGTACTAAGATATAAACTGTATAATATAAGAACGAAAACTATCAGATATGTTTACAAATATACAAGGGAAAGCGTAATGTTCTGGAGAGGAATTCTGATCCGTAAAAAAACTCCTTTAATTTTCATCCAATCAACTTTAACTGCTCACAGGTATGTTGATAACCTGTAGTTAGGCTCTGGAGAGGTGCAACTGGAGAAAATTTAATTTTCATGCATGATGATTGACCTTCACATACCATTAGAGTGACTAGAGACATCATTGAAGCAGAAGGTGTCCCTTGTTTGGAGGTCTGCTTGCTCACCCGAGCTTAACCATATAGAGTATTTGTGGGATATGCTTAAAATAAAAATTAGAGCTCATCGGGATAATCCACAAATCACCGCACGGGTAATACAACCGGCTCTTGAAGAATAGAACAACCTACCACAACAAACTGTTGATAATTTAATTAAGAGCATGCCCACGCAAACTGAAGCTTGCATAAGGACTAGAGGTGATAACACTGACTACTAAAAAAACAAAAAAATATTAATAAAAACAATTTAAACATTATTTGTTTTACATTGAAATTTTTTATTCTATTGAATTTAAAACAACTACTTTCAATTTTTTTTAATTACAAAATTGCATCAACCACTAAGGTTTATTAGCATGGTGCAATAATTACATAAATGATTAAAATGTTAAATTTTGTGAAGGGGTCTTTCATTTTGTAAAAAGGTTATAGTTCTATCATTATTTAAACCGTTTAAGCACTCTTTGGATGTAGTCGGTAATCCAGCTTGATGTCGCTCTATGGTGTACAAAGGGCAGTCCACTAGCACATGGCTCACTGTAGTTACACAATCACAAGTGTAGCAAATGGGAATTTGTTCGTTGCTTAGAAGGTAATCGTATGTTAACTTCGTATGGCCTATACGTAACCTAGAGATGCATACTTGGTCTCGTCGCTTGCGTGGGAGATTGTATACAGTTACCTCTTCTTTAATGTTCTTCATAGATGTTTCTGAATTGCTCCAGTGAAGTTGCCAATTCTGACTTATTTTGTTTTTAAAGTGTTGCTTCAAGTCGCTATGAACGCATTAAGTGACTAACGTTGATTGTGAATTTTCTGTTGCCTCCCTTGCTAACTGATCAGCTTTTTCATTTCCAGTTATACCACAGTGTGATGGAACCCAAAAGAATTTAACAAATCGATCGTTTTCTTGACATCTCGTTAGTTCTGACTTTATAAGCAATAAGATGGGATGTTTTGCGTATAACTGTTTCATAAAACTGAGGGCTCTTAACGAGTCGGTTATTATCAAATAATTTTTTATGTTTTTATTGTTTCCAAATGTTATTGCTTGCAAAATAGCAAGAAGTTCTGCGAAAAATACGGTTGATCGAAGGGACAGTGAGAAGGAGAAGTCTTGGTGTTAAACCAAAGTTGTAAAAGAAGCCCCTACCGCATTGTCAGATTTAGACGTATCTGTAAAAATGTGGAAGTTCTTAGCAGAGTTTAATTTCTGTGCTGCTTTCTTTTTAATTATACTATGTGGTGTGTCATATTTGTCATGGATAGTAAGACTTGTATCACAAATAGGCAGCTTTATTCTCCAAGTAGGTTAATGTTTAAGGTAAGTAACATTGTATGTCTCAGGAAAATGTATGTTTAAGCTATTTTGTAATCTTTGTATCCGGATATAAAACGGCGGACTTAATCTTTGTGAGGTGTTAAATGTCGATGTGATACATTCAATTTGTTTGTTAAATACTTTATTATTTTATTTAATTGTTATATATTTGTTATCAAATTACTTAAAAATAATTATTATTTCACTTCGTGTGTTCGTTTTTTTAAATTCGCACGAAATAATAAGAAATATCAGATGATTCCATATAAGTTTGGTAAATAGAATATGTACAGTGATTCGGAGCAGTTTGGCTCTAGGATATATTCCAAAGGCATGGAGAATGATCAGAGTAACTTTTATACCAAAACCTGGAAAAACTGGACAGGATGGGGCAAAGTCTCTGAGACCAATAAGTCTTATGTCTTTTCTGCTAAAGACGCTAGAAAAACTGCTAGATAGGCATATACGGGATGGCGTATTGGAAAACAGACCGACACATAAGAACCAGTATGCATATAGAGCAGGAATGTCAACAGAGACAGCATTACATCAGCTTGTAGAAAAAGCTGAATATGCTCTCAAGCACAAAGAGGTACTATTAGCGACCTTTTTGGACAGAAGGAGCGTTCAATAACATATCCTTAGAAACAATCTCAAGAGCATCGAGGAGAAAAGAAATCGATGAAATTTGTTGCAAGTGGATAGACCACATGCTACAACAGAGACTCGTATATACGTCCATTCTAGGGGAGAGCATTATCGCCCAGGTCGGACGAGGGTGTCCGCAGGGAGGTGTTCTGTCCCCGCTAATATGGAACCTTGTCATGGACGATTTGCTTGAGTCCCTGGAATTGAACGGCCATGAAACCCTGGGCTATGCAGACGACTTGGTAGTCCTTGTTCAGGGAAAATTCCAAAACATAGTAAGGGAACGCATGCAACAGGCCCTTAATATTGTCACCAAATGGACTGAGGAAGAAGGGCTGAGAGTCAGTCCTTCCAAAACAGTCACAATTGCGTTCACCAGAAGAAGGAAGCTGGAGGACTTAGGGCCTCTGATCCTTAATGGTGAACAATTGGAGCTTTCTAAAGAGGTAAAGTATCTAGGGGTTATACTGGACCCAGAACTTACCTGGAACCTACAGCTTGAAAGAGTAATTAAAAGAGCGGAGGCGACATTAATGCTGACCAGACGCACACATGGAAAAACATGGGGACTCTGTCCGAAAATGGCGTACTGAACATATACAACGATAGTGAGACCCATGATAACATATGCATCCTTGGTATGGTGGACAAAGATGCAGCAAAGAACCGCTATAAACAAGATAAGCAGGATACAAAGACTTGCATGCTTTGGAATAACGGGAGCAATAAAAACAACACCGACGGCGGCACTGGAAACCCTGTTAGACCTACCCCCTCTTGATATATTTATCAAAGGGGAAGCGAGGATGGGAGCATACAGGCTGCAAGGAAAACCAAGGGATAAATACGAGAACCTTGGGCATAATCAGATTTGGATACATGGTGGGGTAAGTATATCTGATACATACACTGACCACATGGTACCAAAATACACATTTAATAGGAACTTCGGAATAGAAATCAATGACCGAAGGGAACGGAACAGCATCAGTAGCAAAATCAGGGGAAAGATCTGGTATACAGACGGATCAAAAACCAATGAAGGCACTGGAGCCGGTATTTTTAGTGAAACAGAGAATGTAGGACTCAGTTTCTCACTAGGAACATACACAACTGTGTTTCAAGCGGAAATGTACGCAATTCTGCAGTGTGTCGCAATGAACAACTTGAGGGCCTATGAAAATAGACGGATCAATATACTTACAGACAGCCAAACATCACTGAAGGCACTAATGAGCCCGAAAGTGACGTCAAGGCTGGTATGGGAATGCCGGCAAGAACTGGAAGAACTGGCCGAAAGAAATAGTGTAACTCTATTCTGGGTGCCAGGACACACCGGGATAGACGGTAATGAGAAAGCAGATGAGCTGGCAAGGAACGGTTCATCAACTTTATATTTTGGCCCAGAACCTGCTCTAGGAGTACCTAAAACAATAATTAGGGGACAAGTCAGGGAATGGGTCAAAAACAAACACAAAGAATACTGGGGGAACGTACCTGGTCAGCGACACGGGAGGCCCTTAATAAGGGAACCCTCAAAACAGAGAGCTGAGGAACTAATAAAATTACATAGGAGTCAGCTCCGCATAATTACAGGTCTTCTCACGGGTCACTGTGCCCTAAAAGGACACCTGAATAGAATTGGGCTGTACGAAGGGAACCTTAACTGCAGACTGTGCAATAGGGGAACTGATACAGCACATCATGTACTGTACGAGTGTGAGGCTTTGGATCACAAAAGGCAGGCTATTTATGGACAACCAAAATTAAGTCCAGCAGAATATGCCACCCAACCCATGCTAGGGATGTACAATTTGGTACGTGGAACCAAGCTTGTGGATTGGGTGACATAAAAGGTAGGATGGTTGGCACAATACAATAAGCCCATGAGGCTGCAGTGCCATCGGAGACATATGTCAGACGAACTCCAAAAAAAAAAAAAATGGTGTACAAAGGGCAGTCCACTAGCACATGGTTCACTGTAGTTACACAATCACAAGTGTAGCAAATGGGAATTTGTTCGTTGCTTAGAAGGTAATCGTATGTTAACTTCCTATGGCCTATACGTAACCTAGAGATGCATACTTGGTCTCGTCGCTTGCGTGGGAGATTGTATACAGTTACCTCTTCTTTAATGTTCTTCATAGATGTCTCTGAATTGCTTCAGTGAAGTTGCCAATTCTGACTTATTTTGTTTTTAAAGTGTTGCTTCAAGTCGCTATGAACGCATTAAGTGACTAACGTTGATTGTGAATTTTGTGTTTCCTCCCTTGCTAACTGATCAGCTTTTTCATTTCCAGTTATACCACAGTGTAATGGAACCCAAAAGAATTTAACAAATCGATCGTTTTCTTGACATCTCGTTAGTTCTGACTTTATAAGCAATAAGATGGGATGTTTTGCGTATAACTGTTTCATAAAACTGAGGGCTCTTAATGAGTCGGTTATTATCAAATAATTTTTTATGTTCTTATTGTTTCCAAATGTTATTGCTTGCAAAATAGCAAGAAGTTCTGCGAAAAATACGGTTGATCGACGGGACAGTGAGAAGGAGAAGTCTTGGTGTTAAACCAAAGTTGTAAAAGAAGCCCCTACCGTATTGTCAGATTTAGACGTATCTGTAAAAATGTGGAAGTTCTTAGCAGAGTTTAATTTCTCTGCTGCTTCCTATTTAATTATACTATGTGGTGTGTCATATTTGTCATGGATAGTAAGACTTGTATCACAAATAGGCAGCTTTATTCTCCAAGTAGGTTAATGTTTAAGGTAAGTAACATTGCATGTCTCAGGAAAATGTATGTTTAAGCTATTTTGTAATCTTTGTATCCGGATATAAAACGGCGGACTTAATCTTTGTGAGGTGTTAAATGTCGATGTGATACATTCAATTTGTTTGTTAAATACTTTATTATTTTATTTAGTTGTTATATATTTGTTATTAAATTACTTTAAAATAATTATTATTTCACTTCGTGTGTTCGTTTTTTTAAATTCGCACGAAATAATAACAAATATCAGATGATTCCATATAAGTTTGGTTGTGTGAATTAGAACAGCTTAAGACCGAATAGCTGTAATTCTTGTACAATATATGGATAAAAACTAATAGTAAATCATTGAAACTTAAAGAAAAACCGACAATAAAACTTTTGTATTTTTTTTTGTTCGACCTTGTCATTCTTGTTGTGCATTTGAAAACGTTAAATCATGTTATTAAGCCTTGGAAAGACGCGTTTCGAGATCTTTCAAAAAGGTGGCAAGCCAGTCACGATCGAAAATTAAATTTCGGTGAAGCATCTTGCTCGGTGCAGACCAAAGTAGCTTTAAACGAAATAAATAATGTAGAAATGTCGAGTCGTCTCGTGGAGCAGGATGGTGAGGGCAATTTGCACTTGGAAAACCACATCACGTAGAAATCTGTACGTTAGAAGCGGTGACAACGGCGCGGTAGATGTCAGAAAGGGATTTAATTAAGGTGCCGTAAAAAGCCACCGTCTGTCTCAGAAGCTGAGAATGGTCGGAGTTAGGTGCAGATCCCGTCCGATTGTTGCTTCTTGCATTCGGTTATTACCCATTCGGTCTGTGATCGGTATTTAATTCCAAGGATACTATCACTTTATACAAAGAATTTATCGCATGAGTCGTCTTTAATGCGATATCATATCTAGAACTTTTACAGTCTGCAATTGTTACTTTTATTAACTGGGTATTATATACTTAATTATAAATTATTAAAATAAGTGAATGTGTTTCTACTTCTTTTAATTGTGCAACACTTTCTAAAAAGTGGGACTGTTTTCACAAATCCAGAAATGCAATTTTAAAACGGTTTGTCTTAGTACGAAGTCTGTAATCCTAAGATCTACAATATTAAGCAGACATTATAAACGAAATTATCGGTAAATTTACTGGTATAAATATCTCTAGAATAACCATTTGGTAGGCATTGGTCACTATAGTATATTACTTTATGAGGCGGAGAAGCATGACTTTTCTTGACGCGCCCGATATTACGCGCCGAACGAAGTGAGGCGCGTAATAGAGGGCAAGTCAAGAAAAGTCGCTTCTTTGCCGAATAAAGTATACTATTTTTTCTTCAAACGTAGCAATTTTCAACCATAAATAGTACAATTCATACGCTATTTTTACTCAAAATTAACTGTGACAACTATCAAAGTCGTCTAGATGTTAGAAATTAAAATAATTAAGTCGTCGGAATGATTGCTGAAAGTTGTGCTCGACCATCAGTATCATCAACAATTACCAATGAGTATCAAGAGTCGGGAACGTTTTTGCACGGTTTCAATTTTGAAAATGCCTCATTAACTAATTGTACTTTTAATATTACTATAAATAAAAATGATGTTTAATTGTTGTTAATGACATTTGTATTGTTGCTTTGTGACATGTTTCATATTGTTGCCATGACAACATTTTTCCCTCCGCCGTAAAGAAATGGGAAAAAAACTGCTGCCTGCGGAGACATCAAATTTTGACAGGATCAAGTTAGATAAATAATGTCATCATTATTTGACGTTTGAAGAAAAAATTTATTTATTACGGTAAATAATATCATATGTTAATAGAAATTTGGCGATAAATTAACATAAAACAAAATACCAATTAATTATGCTCAAGAAAAAATACAGTAAATGTGACAATACGGAATGGAGCGTGAGCTTAAAAAAGGTAGAGTACTTTAAATATCTTAGGGTCTCAGTTAACGGAACTAATGATAGAAGCATAGTAATCAAGGAAATAATCCTGGCAGGATTTGGAATAGAACCTACTAGAAATAAAACAATTTTAGTACATTATTTGACGGTTTTTGCTGTAAATTTTAAAGAACCGTTTTGATTGACATAAAATTTGGCACACGCATAGTCAACATGTTAAAGAAAAAAAGTGATATTGTGCCGATGTGTGCTTTTACCCTGGGGTTAGTATCACCCCTTCTCGGGGGTGAAAAATATACGTTCAAAACAAGTCCGAAATTCGATAAAACGCCTAATTCTAAGGAACTTTTACTCTATACAGTTTTTTCACAAAGATAATACTTTTAGAGTTATTTCCGAGTGAATATGTTCAATTTTCAACAAAACAAACACGTTTTTAGACAATTTTTCGCAAATAATTCAAAAAAGTAAGTATTTTATCGAAAACACCGTTGTTAACACAAGTATAGCTTATAAAAAAGTGAAAAAAATGGTGTATACGTGAAGTCTCTAGACCTAGTAGAAGCAGAGATATAGCTAAAGAAAAATAGGTTCATATTCGCCAAACTTCAAATAAATATATTTCAACGTGAAATAAACAAAAAATGAAGCACTTCTTGGAAAAAACTCATTACAACTTTTTTAAATAGTTTAAAAAGCTTTATGTTCATTTTTATAAAAAAATATTCTGGCGTCAAATGTGAGCAAGTTACGCTCAAAATAGAGTTGGTCCGTTTTGATTTGGCCTAAAAAAATCGGGAAAATCACCCCCTAATTAACAATTTAAATAGAATTAATCGTTACCGCTTCACATGTTGCTTTATTTATGTCGTGTCTATATGATCTGTAAGTTTCATCGATTCAACCTGCTTATTTTTGAAAAAAAATGGTTTTAAAATAAAAATTTTAATAGTGAAAAAAATGCTCCTTTTCAAAATAACTTAAAAATTATTAGTAATACTAAAAATAAAATAACTAAAATAATAAAATGTACGTTTTGCTTTTCTGAATATTTTGGACTTTTTGTTTTCCTGTTAGGCAAAAATCGGTTATGCTTATGGCTAAAATTTGCATAGATACACTAGGGATTAGTGACTAGTTCAAGCCATTTTAACTACAGCCTTTTCAAGAATAGGCACTTTGAACCGCTGAGACTTACAGATCGTATAAAGAATAAATACGTAAAGTAACTTGTGAAGCGGTAACGATTAATTTTATTTGATATGCTAATTTGCATGTGCTTTTCGGGATTCTTTTTACTAAAAAATAAAAGGTACCAACAATATTTTGAGCATAACTCACTTACTTTTAAGGTTAGAAACTTAAAAAAAAACAAAAATATACATTTTTTTAAACACTTTAAAAAAGTTGAAATGAATGTTGCCCGAAAAGTGTTCCGTTTTTTGGTTATTTCTCGATGAAATATTCGATTTGGAATTTGACGAATAAGAACCTACTTTTCATTACTACAACTTTGCTTGTACTGGGTCTACAGACAATATAATATGCACCATTTTTTTCATTTTTTTATAAACTATATTTTTATTAAGGATATTTTTTTTCGACAAAATACTTACTTTTTGAGTTTTTTGCGAAAAACCGTCTAAAAACGTGGTTATTTTGTTTAAAAATGAACAAATTCACTCGCAAATAACTCGAAAAATATTGACTTGGTGAAAAAACTCTATGGAACAAAAGTTACTTAAAATTAGCCAGTTAATTTATTTCCTGACTTAGCAAGTCAGGAAGGTCTTAGCAAGACTAGCACAAACATATACTTCTGGTTTCATGATTTTCTCTCCATCCGTCTGTCAATTCGCGAATATGATTCTTTTGTAATTAAGGGAGAGAGAGAGAATGATAACTGAGGTGTATAATGACAGTTTAGAACCTTTAGGATGTTACTGAAGAGGAGAAATTTGACCGCAAACTAACGGTTTTAGAGTTGCAACCGGAACGACTATTCTAAAATGATTCAAAATTAGTGAAATTGTATATCAGTCGACGCAAAGTTATACAAAGAGTTCAAATATCGACTTCCAGTTCTTTTTCCGATCACTTGGGTGAAAACATACACTCCATGTATTATTGAGCGATTATGGAAATAAATCGAACATTCACGAAATAATGAATTTTTCAATTTTGCTTTGACACACTGTAGGTATATGTCTCCAGTAACAGTAACAGTAAATGCCGCAGATCCGTAAAAAAATAATCTGTATAATATCTACATTGAAGGTTTAAAAGGCTACAGTAGCGCGTCATCAAAAACTGAAAACACGATCCAAGATATCGGCTTTAATTTTGAATATTTGGTCGAGATATTTGGCACAGATATTCATAATATAGTAAAGAATGGCGGTACAGAGCCTAATTTGAGAAGTATGTTAGAATGTGGAAATTATCTGTAACTAAATACAATATTAAAAAACCGATCCTGTACCGCCATTAAGAAGAACAAAAAAAAAATACACTTTCTTCAAATAAACTTTTAATCTTATGCCTAGATTTTGTCTCATATTGGAACTACAGTGGAACCCCGATAAGTCGGCCCCTGATAACCCGGAAATCCGGCTAACCCGGACCGATTTTTATCAGACAAACATTACAACAATAAAAATGTATGTCCTTTATGCTGGATTTTCCAATTTCTTTTCAACATCTTAAAATATTTTCTTTTATCTTTCCTTATAAACATATTGTTCGAATACTATAATATCTTATATTTTTCAGGCTAATTTTATTTATCATAATAAACTTTCTTCGTAAAAATTTGTCGTTTTAGCGAATTCCTATGTAGTTCATTCGTTTCAATTTTCAATGTCAAACACATTATACAATGAGAGATAATGCGTATTTGTGTAATTTGATACATAATATACCTTAGTAAAAATAACTGGCATGGCAGACAACGCTCATTCTCGTGTTATCGAAACCAATAGGCATCTGTAGTATCCTTTATTTACTTGAAACTGTCTAGCATTGTTTAGAAAAGACTATTAAAAAATTATTTTTCAAACAATGGGCTTAGTCTTCACTCTTATTAAATAACATAAGTTCGTTCTCGTTGCGTGACGGTATTGTGTGTGTGTAGTAAAGTCTCATTTGTGTGTGGTTTACAAGTGTCTGTGTGCCAATTATAACGGAGTTTATCTGTAAGCATACCATATTTTAATAATTTTTACCATTTTCTCCGGCTAACCCGAATTTTCGATAACCCGGATCGGCCGCGGTCCCGATTAATCCGAGTTAACGGGGTTCCACTGTACTAAAATTTTTTATCTCTAACAAGAAATCGAATATATTATAACTAATAACTGATTAGGTAACATACAGAAATAGTCACTGTCATTTTGTATTCAGATTTTGTATGTCAGATTTCTAAGTATAATAGCACGGTTCTCTTATCTGTTCTGTTATCTGTATCGATATCTGTTCAGTGCAGTAATGTATTACTTTAAGAATTCGTTAGTGTTTATTTATAATTAATTTATTATATTTTTGTATAGTAGAACTAAGTTGTTGAACTATTTGACAAAATAGATTATTGTTAATTTAGGCCAGGAACCGAAGCTTTTCACCTCGCAATTTTTACAAAATGGATAGATTTGCTTGAAAATTTGAAAATAAGTAGTAGATAGACCAAGGATCAAAATGTATATGATGCGGAAAGGCGCTTTTACCATGAGGGTGGTTGTCACCCCATCTCGGTGGTGGAAATTTTTTATTATATTTTGACCGCAAAAGTTGATAGAAACATTCATTCTAAGCAAAAAATGTTCTATACATTTTTTTGATAAAATTAACAGTTTTCGATTTATTTGCCATCGAAAATGTTAGTTTTTTATCGAAAAAATCAATGTTTTGATAGGTATAGTCATTTACGGTTCACTCAATTTTTGCCGAAGAAAAAATTTTTTCAAACCAATTTCTTCAGAATTGAATAACCTACAATTTGATATTGAAACATTTTTTCGTATCTCTGATGCTAATCTTTATATTCTGAAGAAAATGGCATTTTTACCAAGCTACAAAAATTCGTTATTCGCTTTTAACTCCTGTTTTTAAAAACTAATCATTCTAAGCCAGTCAAACCTCTAGAATCTATTAATAATACATAAATAATTGAGAATAAATAAGGCCAATGACTAAACACACCGCTAACATACATTATTATGCTTCCAATTAAATTTCTCCTTCTTTTTCAAAAAAATATATTGATTTTTTAACCCTAACATTTTTAATTTTGATCCTAGAAGTTTGGTAAAAAAAATTTTGCAGGTTTTTATAAGGTCTATAAGGCTATTAATATTAATTCTTGTTAAAACCCTTAGTCGCAAAAAGAGGTGACTTTTAAAGGGTTGGTAAAGGTGGTTTTTGCATGTTATTACAAGTTCTAATTGTCGATAGCTCACTCAATTTATGCCGTAGAAAAAATTTTTGCAAACCAGATTTTTGAAAATTAAATCGGCTACAATTTCATATTTGAACATTTTTTCGTATCTCGGATGCTAATCTTGCTATTCTGAAGAAAGGCAATTTTTTCCAAACTACAAAAATTCGTTATTTGCTTTTACCTCCATTTTTTTAAAAACTATTCATTCTAAGCCGGTCAAACTTCTAGAACCTATTAATAATACATAAATAAAGAAAGACCAAATAAGGTCAATGACCAATTTTAATTAGAGTGGTGATTAGGGGGTTGCTTCCAATCACATTTTCGCTGAAAAAAATTGGGACTGATATTCTTTTCAGTATAAGTTACTTAATTTTTGAGCTAGAGACTTTTTTTATTTCTGGAGATAGATATTTTTAATACTTTAAATTAGTTTGAACAAGTTGTCCTCTAAAAATGCATAGATAGTTTTCTCCTCTTTTGACTTTGAAACTAGAATATTTAGCATTTGACGAAGAAGAGCCAACATATAATAAAGTATAGCACAATTACTATTGGTCTCAAAGAAAATCTAAAAACACGTTTTTGTTTATTTTTTCAAAAGGTACATTTTTGCTGAGTAAAGTTGTTTTGATAAAACAAAAACTTTTGGAGTTATTAGCAGAAAACTTATTAAAAACATTGATTTTTTCGATATAAAACCAACACTTTCGATAGCGAATAAATCGAAAACTATCAATTTTATTAAAAAAATGTATAGAACGTTTTCTGCTAAGAATGAACGTTTTTACCAACTTTTGCGATTAAAATATAATAAAAAATTTCCACCCGTGAGATGGGGTGGCAACCACCCCCATGGTAAAAGCGCCTTTCGGCATGATATAGATTTTGATCCTTGGACTATCCACTATTTATTCTCAAATTTTCAAGCAAATCGATCCATTCTGTAAAAATTGCGAGGTGTTGTCCTATTTTAAGCTTCATTACTTGGACTAATTGTGAGTTTTATTTGTAGGTAAGTATATTTTACGTAAAAATATTTCGAATTCTAATGCGAGTATATAAAGTTTTAGGAGAAATTTTTAGTCTAGAAATATCATCACTAGTTTAAAAGTTAAATTTTAAATTTAAATAAAAAAAAACAAAATACACGCTATTAATAAATTTTTCACTTATTTTGGTTTATTTTTATAAATATTTATTTACTAATAATAAAATTGTTTTTTATTACTTCCATTTAGCGCAAATATGAGTTAATGTCACCATATTCAAGTTATTTCAAATAGTCCCGACGCACTTTGCCAAAGTTTCGCAGAACTTTCGAAAAATAGGTTTGCTACTATCTCCCGAAGTTATATTGATGACGCGCTACCGTTGGCTCTTAAGAGGAAACAGTAGCGATCAACAGGTAGCGAAAACGCGTTCCAAGATTGCGACTTTCTTCAAGTAAACTTTTTTATCCGATGCCTAGATTTTGTGTCATTTTGGAACTACTAAAATTTTTTATTTCATTAGTAGTTCCAAAATGACACAAAATTTAGGCATCGGATAAAAAAGTTTATTTGAAGAAAGTGTATTATTTTGTTCTTCGTAATGGCGGTACAGGCTGGTTTTTTTAATATTGTATTTAATTGCAGAGTAGTTTCCACATATTAATATATTTTTTAAATTAGGCTCTGTACCGCCATTCTTTATTATATTACGAATGCGTGTGCCAAATATCTCGAAAAAATATTCAAAATTACAGCCGCAATCTTGGAACGCGTTTTTGCTACCTGTTGATCGCTACTGTTTCCTCTTAATACTAACTACATAAAATTTAAAATCATTCATATTTACAGACACACAGATAAGACTTAAATATAATTAAAAATAATTTACCGATTATAATAGAAACACACGTGTTATTAATGTTTCTATTTCATTATTCTCCCCTTCATAAAATTATTGATGACCTATTGTCTAAGAGTGCATTATTCTCTCTTTTCCGGAAAACATCTATTAATTTTCTTTGTATAAACCTCTGAGGATGGCCTGATGGTGTGAATCACATCGATTATTTGGTAATTGAGATGGATTCACCATATAATAGGCTCTGCTTGACATAATTGGAGGTAACTGGCAATTTATCTGTACCTGTATAGGCTGTGTATTAAACCTCTATTACCCTGTTTCGCTCCACCATGTTAATGATTTTGGGGAAAATTTAATATTAGAGAGTGTTATGGATATTAACTGTGATTTAGGGAATTAACTTGGAGTTCATTTTCACTGAAGGTGAAATAGATATTTTATTATAAGTTTTGAAAATTAGCCACCTTTAATATTATTTATGTCTCACTATGCATTTAATTAGGCGTAATATTTATATTCGAAAAAAAATCATAGAATAGCTAAGGCAGAGAAACACATGGAGAATTAATAACACGGTAGCACCAAGATAAAACTTAAGTATGGGTATATAGTTTCGCCTCCAATGCTATTTTAATGGGATTTATTTTATTCGAATCCTGAGAAAATTAATAAGTATTTTTGAAAAATGTAAACGCAGAATGAAAGATTACGTTCTTACCGAGGGCATAAAGTCCCTGAAAACTTCTGTAATGTTTATTTTAATAAGTTACAGGGGTGAAATTCTAAGAGAAACTATAGTGTGATTTTTAATTTCAAATATCTCATTCAAAACAAACTTTTTATTTACTCTAAGGGACTTTGGGCCCTCGATAATAATTTAGTCTTTCATTCTGAGTTTAAATTTTTTTAAAATATTTATTAGTTTTTTAAGGATTCGAAAAAAGAGACACCATGTCCGTGGTGATATTTTCCAAATCGATCATTCGTTATCTTTGCCATACAACGCACTGAGTCGAATAGAGTATGGTGACAAGACAGTGACAATTTTAAATATTTGACATGGTATCGGGAATATTTTGAGTTGTTGATTAAATAATATTGATAGTGTATTTGATATATAATTGATTAAAGACGTGAATTTAAAAAAAAGTTTTTTATTGTTTATTATTTATGAAAGGTCCAAGCAGAGCATATAGCAGGATATATTCTGTGATCCAAGTATTTTGTTGTTAAAGGTGTTCAAAATTGTAAGCGTTTCATAGTAACAATATATATTATTAAAAAATCACTTTATCACTTTTCCTCTTTTCTCGATTGAGTATTAGTTTTTTATGTACAGTATATAAAATATAAATTATTACAATCACTGAATACATATTTAGTGAACAAATTATCATATTAATTAACTGAATTAATGACGCAATTATACAAGTAACAGTTATCCAAAAACTTTCAAAAGCCATCACTTTAAAGTTAATGATGACATTTGTCAAGTAGTGTTTACATATCCATACCAGTGAGAATTTTACTACACGTAATTTGCCGTGTAAAGGCAGAAAAAGTAGGGATAGCCGTAAAATATTTACACCCAAGCCCTAAATGTTAATCGATTATGCACAACTAAAAACTTTAATAAATAATTAAAAGAACGAATAGTATTCAGTGTATATATTGATTTTGAGTTGTTTGAGTAATATACAGAATAAAATTGAGTATTATACAAAAATATTTTAACTCTAGATTCCTGGTCTCACAATACTTATTACCGTTTAACACAAATCACCTAGTCCGAAAATGCTTCCGAAGCGATATAGAGGCTAGAGCTCTATGAAGATGTCGTCTTGTAATTAATTTGTTTTTAAATAAACTAGTATGCCTATCTATCTTCCAGTGAAAAATCGATTTCATAAATTACAAAATTCTAGTAACAGCCATAGGGGTTCGTTTTGGGCAGGGCAACGGTTATTGTATCGCATAACTATTTTGTCTTTAACTTTCAAGAATTTCTGGCACTGGATTATTAAATTGTCAGGTATTCTAGTACTAAGAGGGACTCTTGCGTTAAGCCTGTACAATACATCGTTTTCTAGAAAAATCGATTTGAATATTTTTATTTTGAAGAATTTGAAAAAAGTTAAGAAAACAACTATTCCGAAAAACGAAAACTGGTACGTTTATTTACCTTCCAGAGATAAATCGATTTCATCAATTGCGAATTTCTAGTATCAGTCATATGCGTTCGTTATGGGTGGGTCAACGGATATTTTACAGCATTATTGTTTGTGTCTTTAATTTCTAATAATTTTTGACAATAGAGTAGTAAATTATGAGGTATTGTGGTATGGACTACGTATGGAGCTCTAACTTCTACACCAAAAATAATATGTATAAACTTTTAAAAACACAGAGAGAAATGAAAAGACAGAGCAAATACACTTTAAGGACAAAAAACGAAACGAGTGGATTCGAATTATTACAAAGTTGAGAGATGTAAGAGAAAAAGAAGCTGATTCTAAATGGAAATTTGCGGTAGACTACATCAGATAAAGAGACGATAGGTGGAACAGGGAAACACTATACAGGAGACCATACGAATACAAAAGAAGTAGAGAAAGACCACAGATGAGATGGGTTGATCACTTAAAGAGGCAAGCCGATCCCAGGATAGACACAGATGGACACAAGAAGGGGAGGCCTACGTCCTAAAATGGATAACATGGGCTACATAGATAAATAGATAGAAAGGGTTTTCACTCATATATAGTGATGAGCGCGCTAATAACCGGCAAAATAGCAGAAAAGATGAAAAACGTATTAAGTTGTAAGATAAAATGAAATTAAACTAGTCGAGCTGGGAAATTTAGCGATAATAACCTTTTTATTTACATTATATTGATTGTTTCCCAGCTTTACACGTATCAGAGGAGTATGTCAACTAAAACTGTTACTGTGACAGTGGTATTTGCCAAACTCGTCCGATACGGCTAAAGGTGGGAAACAGTCAATATGATGTAAATTAATGGGTTACTATCTTTATTCTTTTTATCTTAAAACTTAATACGTTTTCCATCTTTTATGCTATTTTGTCGGTTATTAGCGCGCTAATCACTGTATTTTTAGTAGCTTGAACCACGTATACGCTCTGAGCTTCGCTGGTGTCGCTCCTAGCGGATTACTAATGCAACTTACACCGGTAATTTTTCAAATGTATTATTTAATTGTTTTCGCTTAATTTTTACAACGCAAAAAAGTAATTAAATTGTAGTCGATTTTTTTAAAGATTTTGCTAATCATTTTAACGTTCTATTAATGAAATATTAATTTCTGACTTCGGACACTTTCACAATTATCGTGTAGATGGCGCTTAAATTAATTTATGGTCACATATTACGAAATATTAAAAAAACTTAAATTCAGTATTTAAAACGTAAGTATTAAGGTAAAAATATACACCACAGCTTTGACCAACTAATATTATTTCCTACTAATGTTTTTAATTTCAATATTTTAAATTAATCACTTTGACATTTATGTCAAATATCCAGTAAAAGCTTACAGACTTGTTACTACTGGAGCTCGCGAATTTTTAATTATCCCCTCTACCTACGAGCTCATAGCGTATACCTTGTAAGCAGCACTGAAAATAGAGCTGCCGTTCCGAACACGTTCTGTAATGCAGCCTTAAAGGGTTCTTTTTAAATATACAGGGTATCAGAAACTCTAGCGACAAACGAAGACAGAAGATTTATACTCATAGCGTATACCTTGTAAGCATCACTGAAAATAGAGCTGCCGTTCCGAACACGTTCTGTAATGCAGGCTTAAAGGGCTCTTTTTAAATATACAGGGTATCCAGAAACTCTAGCGACAAACGAAGACAGGAGATTTCTAAACTAATTTTAAGACAATTTAACCCAATTCACCTAGTCCGAAAATGCTTTCTAATGCTCTTTAAAGATAGCGTCTTGTAATTAGATTTTCTTAAATACCTTCAGAACGCTTCTATTTAGAAAAATGAAAATTGGTATGCACTTTTATCTTACAGTAATAAATAGATTTTGTTCATTGCGAATTTCTAGTACCGGTGATATGCGTCCGTTTTCGGTAGGGTAAAAGTTATTTTATCGCATAACCTTTTTGTCTTTACTTTTTACGCATTTTTGACTCTGGATTATTCAATTGTAAAATACTCTAGTACTAAAAGGCACTCTTGCTGTAAGTCAGTACAACACGCCGTTTTCTAGAAATATAGATTTGAAAGATTTTCGTATTTTGAATTTGAAAAAAAATTAAAATAAAGCGGTGTATTTTACCACTTAACGCAAGAGTAACATTTAGTGCAATATTATCTTATAATTTAATAATTAGTATCGAAAAGTCTTAAAAATTAAAGCCAAAACATTATGCGATACCGTTAACCTACTAAAAACGGACGCATAGGATCGGTACTAGAAATTCGCAATTAATGAAATCGATTCATCTCTAGAATATAAATAAAGCTAGCAGTTTTTTCGTTTTTTTAATTTTTTTTTAATTCAATAACGAAAAATTTTCAAATCGATTTTTCTAGAAAACGGTGTATTGTGTCGACTTAAAACAAGAGTACCTTTTAGAATACCTTACGTTTTAATAATCCAGTGTCAAAAATGCTTAGGAGGTAAAGGCCAGAAAGTTATGCGATAAAAAACCGTTGCCCTACCCAAAACGGACGCTTATGATCGGTACTGGAAATTCGCAATGGATGGAATCGATTTAACTCTAGAAGATAAGTACATGTACCAATTTTGTTCTAGAGGTATTTAAGAAAAACTAATTACAAGAAGCCGTCTTCAAAGTGCTCTAGCTCCCTTAGGAGCCCGCACATCAAAGAAACATGTAATGTAAAACATGAAACATGAAACACGAAACGTGAAACACGTTTCATGAAAATATAACAGTGCTAAACAAATAGAATTTTCCGTCTACTAATTAAGCGAGTGTGATTCATGGGCGTTGAAACATTTTTATCTTCGGGAGACCGCACACCAAAGAAACATGAAACGTGAATCATGAAACATAAAACGTGAAACACGTTTCATGAGTAAAGCACTGCTAAACTCTGTTTTTTTTTTGTTTTTGTACAGTAATAAAAGAGTTGCCATAATAGCAACGACCTCGTCATCCTCACTTTCCATTGTTGTTAATATAAATTTTATTTTTGTTTCTTTGGTTAGTATATATACACAATATTAAAAAAACAAAAGCAGCTAGAATCTCGGGATGACTCAAAGAAACCGCATGGAAAAACAAATATCTAAATAATGAAAGCAAAGTCAAAATATATGTGACAACAATAAGACCTATTATAACATATGCTGCAGAAACAAGACCAGATACAAATACAACATTACAAATGATCAGAACAGTTGAAACGTGAACACTAAGAAGTATACAAGGCAAAACTGTACGTGACAGAATAAGAAGTGAAGGCATCAGACAAAACTGGGGAATGCAGGTTATAGGAAGGTGAGTCAGACAGAGACGAAGATATTGGAACAAACATAATATAAAGAGAATGGAGGACAGCAGACTCGTTAAAAGAGCAAAAACAAATAAACCAGTACGTAGAAGACCACAGAGTAGACCACCAAAACAATGGCGAGAACGCTGGACCTCATCGTCCGGGGAAGACTTGATCTTGATGGCAATGCACAGGCATTTTTTGATGATCGATCATGCTAGAAATAAGAAAAAGATTGGTATATAACATGAAACGGTTTTGTTTTTCACAATTTATTTGTTTCATATTTTACATTTCATGTTTAATATTTTACGTTTCTTTGATGTGGACGCTCCTTTAGGCAAGCCGCACACCACAGAAACATGAGACGTAAAACATGAAACATGAAACGTAAAACACGTTTCATGAAAATAAAACACAGGTAAACAAATCTTGAAGTCCGCCTACCAATGAAACGAGTGTGATTCATACTCATAAAATATTTTTATTTTCGGAGAGTTTCATAAATGGCCGGACGTCTATTTGTTTAGCAGTGTTTTATTTCCATGAAACGTGATTTACGTTTCATGTTTCTTTGATGCGCGACCTGCCTTAGGAAACAATTTCGGACTAGGTGAATTGGGTTAAATTGTCTTAAAATTATCTGAGGATTCCTGTCTTTGTTTGTCGGTAGAGTTTCTGGACACACTGTATACCTTTCATTAAGAATTTTTTAATTCATTTTTGTGATTTAAGGTATACAGCTCACTACAGAAAATTAATTTCCCTGTGGAAAAAATAATATGTTAAATAGTGCTATTTCAGCTGATGTCGTCAAGCCTGCTTACTAATATTTATACTTTCGCTAAAAAATATTTTACCTGTAGATAGCTAATAACTGTAGCAATAATTCAGGTCAAAAATACACAAATCGTTACGAAAATCTGCGTGCGCTTATGACGGCTTAAAAAAGATCACCGGATGTCTTGATTCTCCTTTTTTAAAAAAAGGGGGAGATTGTTATCACGTCTTCTAATTTACTTATACTCTTCTTAGGATCTATTTACAACAAAGGCATCGGGCTGGTAATAAAAAAACGGGAAATTATGCTCGTAGCACTGTTGTAAGAGCGGCTATAAAGCCTCATTGTCACAGGTTGAGAGCACTTTTTCATTTTGCTCGATGAATTTCAATGGGACAGCTTCGAAGATAATTTTAATTTGTCGCCCTTTGCTATTGTTTAGGTGATGTCGTTTTTTAAAAACGTTTTAAACGAAACGAAATTGCATAACAACGCAGATTGCTTGGAGGACTGAAAAATTTACAGTTCGATTACAATATTTTAAAAGTAAAAACCACTGAGCATTTAAATCTGAAAAATATTTAATATTACAACTCTCAAACAAATTAAAGGAAGAAAATTTAGTTTAGCTGTTTTTAATATTTAAACTATTAAAAATCTTTTTTTCTACGAGCGTGCAAAAATATCTACTTTCGCGCACGCATTTTAGTTTAGAAAGTTTCACTTTTCCGCACGCGTGTTACTTTAGTTTAATACATTCAGTCAAATTAATGACAATTAATGTTTTAAAAATTATAAAAGTGATGACTTTCAACCGTCAAATATTTATAACAACTGTGTGTTTAATTGTACTAATTTGTACTTACATAAATAAATTACAATAAAATTTTGGTTTTGAACAGTTTTATTCAAGAAATAATCGCAACAAATTGCACTCGATCTCTAAAATTAATATAGAATTTTAGAGCTCTTCTGCAATTACTACGGATTATTTCATTCATAGGAGATTCTGACCAATAGAAAGCTACAGAAATGTAAATTAAGGTGATAATTTTTGATAATATCCCGTCGTCAAGTATATTACGTCAGATGCCCTTCTTTGCTACGAAAAAATATATTCAGTGACATTAATGACAATGAATGTTTTAAAAGTTATAAAAGTGATGACTTTCAACCGTAATAGTACATTATATACCGCGGGACTGAAGTAGTACATTTAATCCTGAAGGTAAAGTTTATGGCCCGACCGCAGGGAGGGCCATAATTTACCTGAAGGATTAAATGTACTTCAGTCGCAAGGTATATACGATACTTTTCGTACTTCCGGTATGATTTTATTAATTATTTCAATAATTTCAATCAGTTTTTTCTCTCTTCAACTCATTTAATAAACTGTCTTTAAAATAAGTTACCATAGTAACATTGCGTTGTGACAGTTATAATTTAGAAACATTGTCATTACTAGTGTCATTGTAAAGAAACATTGTTATTGATAATTATTGGTATCATGAGTGAAGAAGGTGTATCTGATATTGATAAAAGAGCAGCCGAAGTAGGTGAAGAATTGTTACCACCGAAATCTAGAAAACTATACGAGCAGCAGTACGATGCTTTTAAAAAGTGGTGCCGCTTAAAAAATGTGAGACAACCTACTGAAAATGCGCTGTTAGTCTACTTCGATGATAAATCAAAAGCGGTTTGTGCCTCAACTCTCTGGGCACTTACTCAATGCTGAAATCGGTTATTAACATTAGAGAAGATATTGATATAAGTAAATTTCCAAAAAAATATCCCTTAAATTCGTTTGTTTGTGATTTAATCGTTCCGGGAGTTTCGTCAATATTTAATCCCGGAGGGATTAAATGTGACACTTTAGTACGTGTCACAAGGGAGTGAAGTTGTCACTTTAGGCCCGGAAGTACGAAAAATATTTTATATCAACTGTGTGTTTAACAGTACTAATTTGTACTTACATAAATAAATTACAATAAAATTTTGGTTTTGAACAGTTTTATTCATGAAATATTCGCAACAGATGGCACTCGACCTCTAAAATTACTATAGAATTTTAGAGCTCTTGTGCAATTACTACCGACAATTCGATGAAATAAAATTATTTTGACATAATATTCGAAAGTCAAATCGGTAGACAATAACAGTCGTTTTGAATCATCTTCATGGAAACCAAGATCGTCGTCATGCTAACCAATTTTATTGAAAGTTTGCTTTTGACAACCTTGTCAAAGAATTAATTTGTGTATATATTTTTATATTAATTAAATTAATTGATTAAGATTTGGTAATTTTTTAAAGACTCTTAGAAAAGATATTGTTCCTAACTCTTGCAGAAAGTCTCTTTCCGCACTCGACTGCTTGCCGAACTCTCGCTTCTCGTCGTTCCTCAAACTGCAGTCGCGTGCGCAAAAGAATGACTTTCTGCACTTGTTAGGAAAATAACTATTTTAACCCAAGGGTTGTGAATTCGAATCCCAGATAGGAAATTTTTCGTTTACTAACAATTAATAAATGATAATAATTCCTATCCTTGTGGGATCGGTACTCACCTGGCTAAATAAAAAAGAATGTGTGTGTACTTTGTACGCAC
This sequence comes from Diabrotica virgifera virgifera, assembly GCF_917563875.1. Classification (NCBI taxonomy): domain Eukaryota; kingdom Metazoa; phylum Arthropoda; class Insecta; order Coleoptera; family Chrysomelidae; genus Diabrotica; species Diabrotica virgifera. The sequence continues at coordinate 182,653,844 of NC_065444.1, read as the reverse complement.
GTAAGAAGTTATACTTCTATTATATGATTTAAACGAAATTAATATACTTTTTATTTATATTTTGTTTAAATATTAAACTAATTTATACTTACTACTTCTCAAACATTTTTATTAGAACAGTGCGAAAAATTAAAATAATAAAAGAATAAAACACACACAAACACATTAAACAAGCCACAAATGATGTCTGAACATTAATTGTCGAAAACTTTTTTAACTAAATACGTATTTTCTGAAAATACAATTATATAATAAATATACTTACAATCATAAAATGTATTAAAAAAACAAAAAAGAAAGTTTCTATTGGGACTCGTACCAGCGCTGATAACAGCGGTTGGTATTGGAATTCATTCGCCTTCTCCGCTTAGCCACAGACACTATGTGTCATTATTTACGAAGATCGACTAACTAAACGGATTAAACTTGTGATATTTTGATATTTTGAAAATTGATCAAATTATTTTAATTTTGAATTGAAATGATTTATAATTGAAAAAATACAAGAAAACATAGAGTAAAAAAACAATATATTAGGTGAATATTGATAGAAATTTTGATGGTAATCAAATTATATAAATAAAAGTATTACATACTATGTATTTTGGCAGATCAAATAGGTAGGTTTATACTCATGATACCATGATACATTAACAATTATTACGTACCTGTTGCTTTTAAAAACTATTTAAAAGTCACTACAATATTATAAACTTTTTTGTGTCTGTCCTCACAACAATAAAACTAATATATTATACATTTGTTTACCTTTACCTTTACCTCCAAACCACAGCTGCCATATCGGATAATTTTTGACATGTCATTTGAACATCCAATCAGAACAAAGTTATAATGCGCATGCGCCGGGCTGATAGGTTTTAACATATAAAAAAATCACCCTCTATCGCCGGTAAAGAAGTATAACTTCAAAAACTTTTTAATATTTTAAAAGTTGATTATTTTCCTTATTTCCTACACAAACTCAAGTCTTATAAAATGTTAAAAATGTTAACTCTTTGGTTTTTTTACGATAAACTGACCAACGTTTTATTTACCTGTAAAATTTTAATTTTGTGTTGTGTATTTTCCATAGTCCGTTTGCTTTATGTTTGTGTTTGTATTTTCCACAATTATTTTTGTTAATTTCTTTTCTGTAACATTTCTTTTTTAGATCATATTTCTTTTTATATTTTGCTCATGTTGCAGATCATGTTGCTTTCTCCTGTTTATCTTCTTAATTTATTTATTTCTGCTTTAAGACTCTTTTCCGTTTTCGTTACATTATTTTTTAATTTATTTACGCCTCAACCTCAAAGAATCATTGGCGCAGTAAAATTTAAATTTTTACAATTTATTTAGTACATTTAAAGAATATAATTATGATGTCAAATTGTTCATGTCAGTTCTGTCACTTAATGTTGCGCTTGTAAAGTGTCTTGTAGTTTATACTGAAGATCTCTCCATGCAATAGAGAGGACACTCCAGTAAAATGTGGCGAGCACTAAGCACAATATCACATACGTAGGACTGTGGTTTTAATTCACTCTCCAGCAGATGTTTATGGGTGATGGCGGTGTGGCCTATTCTCAGACGAGGGAGAATGGTTTGATGTATTCGCTTATTCCAAGGTAATATCGAATGTTTTTCTGCTCGTAGTTTGGATGTTGATTGATTCCACTTCATCTGCCAAGCATGGATTACCAAGTTCTTGATAGTTCAGAGAAATAAGGAAAAAAATAGCCTGTTGGTGACACAACCCCCTCCAGGCCGAAACCAAATTTTTTGAGTAGTGTGGACATCTATAATAATCACCTATATGTTTCCTGCAGCTGATTTTGATGATATACATAGTTATAAACAATTGAAGATCAAAAACGCCAAATTTTCGCTTTTTTCGTTTATTGCCAAATGGCTAAGCATTTTAAACAAATTTGGAAGTAAGAAACTCATAAACCATATAAAAAACTTCAATATGGCTCCCGTTGAATATGTCTATCCTTATTGGTTGCTTAGAAAATTTCAAAATAAATAATAAATTTTGAGTTTTTATAAATATTCATAACTTATGTAAAAATGAACTTAGAATCTTCTTATTACACGGAATGCTGGGACTTCTGGTGCTTAAATTACACACTAAATTTCATAACAATTGGTAAAATAGTTTAAAAGTTATTTAATTTGTTTATCCCAAATTAATTTTTTTTGTAACACTATAAGTCAGAAAATGATAATGTTACAGTAATACTTTGGATAGTTTATGAAAGAAGAAGATTTATTCTAATAACTTAATTAAAAAAGAATGACAAAAAATAATTCTAAGTATCGCAAAATTATTTTGCAAAAACATGTCGATTTTTTGCTTATAAACAATTAGAATAACTTTTTAACCATTACCCGTAGAAAAATTATTTTTTCACATTTAGAAAGACTGAATTTTTATACAAATTTAAAAAAAAGAAAAAATTGTCCTAGCACAATTAGGGACGAAGTTGCCGCCCCCCATTTTTTAATTCACAGAAGCTTTCTTTATAACAATTACGAAATCAATTCAGTCACATTGGAAAGAACATACTTCAGAGTTTTAATGTACCAAGTATAAAAAATATATACTTTCAAACAAATCGTCCAAAAAACTTCAAAATGTGACCCTTAAAATCAGCCGGCCTCGAAACTTGGGAGATCAATGAGAAGGGGGAAGGAAATGTTAGCTGTATCTCTTGTTCTCGCCTATGAATTTCGACGTTTCTTTTTTTAATTTGTATGTACTTTTTGCGTACAGTACGAGTATGCATTATTTAAATAAATTAATTGTTATATACACCATCAAATTTGTTTAAACAATTTTTTTAATAATATTTGAAGTAATTTTAATCACAAAACATACATATTTATGAATAATATAATAATACATAGTTTTTAATTAACTTAGTAATAATTTAAAGTATGAAAAAACAAATTATCCCATTCGATTGTTTCTAAAAATAGTATTGGTCTATGGAAATCAGAAAATCTCAAATAAACTAGGTTTTATTTTTTTAATAAAAATGCTATTAGATGAATGAAAAACTGAAGTTACAGAACCACCAAAAAAGAGATAAACGTAATTGATTGGGGTTGGAAATTAAGCTAAGAACCGTTAGTGCCGATCCGATCAACAGATCTTCTTTATATCAGATATTTTATTAAAATAAACTATCTCCTCTTGCAAAACTGGTTGCACCGAGTACTTGTTAGTACAGAGATATAAATAGTTTATGGACTTCGATTATCAAAACCTCAATCTTTCTCTATTATCTATTTTGGAGTTTCTTTTTTTAATCTGCATGTACTCTTTGCGTACGTTACGGATATGTTTTTTGTTAATAAAGTGGTTATTTAATTAACTATGTAAATTGTGTAAACAATTTTTGGAAATTCTTTTACGATATTTTTAGGATGACTTTGTTGGCAATAATATGAGTGGATCATATGCACTTGACTTTACAAAAACTTATAATAAATGGGTAACTGATAATTGTTACGTTTTTCATAAAAATACAAGTATTTCTAGATAAACCTCCTTTAATTTTATTTTAATAGTCCTGCTATCATACCAAAATGTATGAAATATATTTTGTTTTTTTGCAATCTTAAAATTATAACTTTCAATGTTGTAATATACAATTATTACAATATTGTAGAAAATTTCTGAAAATAATTTTGTTCATTTTATCCTCTCTCTAATTTTGTTACATTTCATTTTTCGTTTATCTAGTAGCATGTTTATCAAGAAATAAATCCTAGTTTATTTGAGATTTTTTATTTTCAATTTAATATTATAAGCCAATTTTAGATTTAGGAATAATTGAATAGGATTAGTAATATAATAATTACAGGGTATAACAAAAATACAGGTCATAAATTTAATCGCATATTTTGGGACCAAAAATAGTTCGATTGAACCTAACTTGCCTTAGTATAAATATGCACATAAAAAAAGTTACAGCCCTTTGAATTTACAAAATGAAAATCGATTTTGTCCAATATATAGAAGAGATTTTTGATTGAAAATAGACATGTGGTATTTTTATGGCAGGAGCATCTTACAAAAAAATTATAGTAAAATTTTGACACCCCATACAAATTTTATGGGGGTTTTGTTCCTTTAAACCCCCCCAAACTTTTGTGTTCATTACAATTAAATTATTAATGTGGTACTATTAGTTAAACACTTTGTTTTTAAAACTTTTTTGCCTCTTAGTACTTTTTCGAAAAGTCAGTTTTTATTGAGATATTTTAAATATTCGTCAAATCCACCACATATTTGTATAATATGGTTAAGTACGATTATGAAGACTTGGTAATCGTATGAAAATTTATTATTTATAACTTACATTTTTAGGCATATTTTGAACCATATTAAAAAAGAAGCCACATCTTGATAAAAGGTGCCTTATCGAAAAAATACTAAGAGACAAAAAAGTTTTAGAAACATTGTGTTTAACTAATGGTGCCGCAGTAATAGTTCAATTGGAACGTACACAAACATTTGGGGGTGTAAAGGAACAAACCCCCATAAAATTTTTATGTAAACATATTAAAAAAGAAGCCGCAACTCGATAAAAACTGCCTTATCGAAAAAATACTAAGAGGCAAAAAAGTTTTAAAAACAGTGAGTTTAACTAATGGTACCACAATAATAACTTAAATGGCTTGTACACAAAAGTTTGGGGGGTTTAATGGAACAAAACCCCCATAAAATTTTTATGGGATGCAAAAATTTCACTATAATTTTTCTTTAAGATGTTCCTGTCATAAGAATGATACATGTCCATTTTCAATAAAAAATCTCTAATAGTTTTCGATATATTGGAAAAAATCGATTTTCATTTTGTAACTTCAAAGGGCTATAACTTTTTTTATGTGCACATTTGTATTAAGGTAAGTTAGGACCAATCGATCTATTTTTGGTCCCAGAATATGTGATTTAATTTATGACCTGTATTTTTGTTACGCCCTGTATAACTAATATGTACGTTTTACAATAAAAGTTACATCAAATATTATTAAAAAAATTGAAAAAAATTGTTTAAACAAATTTGATGGTGTATATAACAATTAGTTTATTTAAATAACGCATATTCGTAATGTACGTAAAAAGTACATACAAATTAAAAAAGGAAACAACGAAATAAATAATCGAGAACCAGAGATACAGTTAACAGCTCCTTCCCCCCTCTCATCGCTATCCCAAGATTTTAAGGGCCACATTTTTAAGCTTTGTGGACGATTTCCTTGAAAAGAAATCTTTTGTATACTTGGTACGTTAAAACTTTGAAGTATGTTCTTTCAAATACGGCTAATTTTATTTCTTAATTGTTATAAACAAAGCTGCCGTGAATTAAAAAAAGAAGGGGGCTAACTTTGTCCTTAATTGTCGTAGGACAATTGTTTTTCTTTTTAAATGTGTGTAAAAATTTAGTCTTTCTAAATATGGAAAAATAATTTTTCTACGGGTAACGGTTAAAAAGTTATTCTAATTGTTTATAAGCAAAAAATCGACATGTTTTTGCAAAATAATTTTACACTATTTGTAATTATTTTTTGTCATTTTTTTTAAATTAAGTTAATAGCATAAATCTTCTTCTTTCATAAACTGTTGAAAGTATTACTGTATCCTCATCGTTTTCTGACTTATAGTGTTGCAAAAAAAATTAATTTGGGATAAACAAATTAAATAACTTTTAAACTATTTGACCAATTGCTTTGAAATTTAGAATATAATTTAAGCACCAGAATTCTCAGCATTTCGTGTAACAAGAAAGTTCTAATTTAATTTTCACATAAGTTATGAGCATTTATAACATCTCAAAATTTATGACTTATTCTGCAATTTTCTAAGCAACAAATAAGGATAGATATATGCAGCGAACGCCATATTGAAGTTTTTTATACGATTTAACAGTTTCTTACTCTCAAACTTATTTAAAATGCTTCACTTTTTAGTAATAGACGAAAAAAGCGAAAATTTTGAGTTTTTTTATTTTCATTTGTTTATAGCTATGTATATCATCAAAATCGGCTGCAGGAAACATATAGGTTATTAATATAGACGTCCATACTACTCAAAAAATTTGGTTTCGGCCTGGAGGGGGATGTGTCACGAGAAAAATCTTATTTCTATGGACTATGATTAGAGGTTTTACATCTAGATGTGGAATGCTTCTGATTTCTATAGCTCCCGTACTCGATACTGCTAGTTTTGCCAAGTAAGGTAGTAACTAGAGAGATTTTCACCTGTTGTTAGTCTGGTGGTATGTAGAAGGACATTTTTTGTCGGATTATGTACTACTAGATTGAGAAATTCGTTTGTTTCTTAGCATATGTCGCTACGATATCCGTGACATTTCGTTCGATGCAGTCTGGGATGGCGCGCGTCGAGGCATCTGGTTCAATCGGAGAGAAGAGAATATGGGTCTACTCATGATGGGGCAAAATGTACCGAAACGGGTATAGACTCTTCCTGCACTCTCCGATTGAACTAGAACATAATTCTGCTGCATTTTCGGGTTGCAATGAAATTTAAAATATTTATACATTATAAGTGTTGCTTAGTACCATTGTGTTAAAGTACAACCATTAAAATCCCCAATGAAAGATTTATTAGATTACCGGTTGACAAGAAACGCCTTTCAATAAAGTCGGGACATTCATGTCGAAAGGATAATAAATACATTTTAGATTATTCTCAAGGTCTTTATGCAAGTGAAGATAAATTTTAGGTAAGTATTTAATACCTGTTTTCTGCTAAATAGTTTTTTTAATAAATCAAGTGTATTTGCTTGTTAATAACAAACAGATCTCTACCGTTGATTCTGTAAAATTTCTGGGTAATTTTTTATACAGCAAACTCAAATGGTCTGTTCATATCGATATGTTAAGTAAGAAATTCGCCTTAGCCTACTATGCTTTAAATCTATTTCGAAGGAACTCAATTTAGCATCTTCTAAAATAAAATATTATTCTTTGCTCGAGTATCATCTTTGATATGGTTTTCCTTTTTGGGGTTCTAGTACAGCTGCCTAATTTGATGTTATTTTCAAATTACAAAAGAGAGCAATAAGATGTGTGTTTGGCCTCAGAAGAACAACACATTGCAGAAGTTATTTAAAGATCACGGAATTTTAACCCTCCCCTCTTCGTATATTTTAGAAACTGTTAGCTTAATTCGTAAACACCTGCATGTCTTTCCAGCAATGCCTCATCATGACTACTCCACCAGAAATTCAACTTTTGATGTCTATTTACCAATCCCATCCTCTGAGTTAGTAAAGAAATATATATTATATTCCTCAAAAAAACTATACAACCATCTCTCTTTACAATTTAAATCTGCAACATCTTTCCCCAAGTTCCGTAAAACGACAAAAGCCTATTAATCTAAAAGACCATATTATTCAGTAGAGTAGAAGAGATTCTTAATGATTAACTAAGAGACTAAAGTAATGTACAACCAACTAAAATATATTTATCTATATTTGGGTGTCACATACAGCAGATTAAACTAACTCGTTCCTATGTTTTCATTTTATTATGTTGTATGTTCAATTTGCAATTTATATTAATTTTGCAATATATTGGTTTTGTTTTTTGCTTCACTTTGTTAACTTTTTTTTATACTTCTTATTTTTTTATTTGGACGATTTATCTAATTTCAGAAAATTTTATGTGTTATTGTTATCTTTTTTTACTCTATGTTAAGGTTTGTCCATAAAATTTTAAAATTTTCATTGACAATAAAGCATATTTCTATTCTATAACAAAAAGAAAATAAAAGAGATTGAATGATATTTACCTACATAATATTTTTCTGGAACTGTCTTTACTATAAAATTAAAATAAACTTATCATAATTAAACACTTTTATGTCCATAATGTGTAAGTTATTAGATTGCCCTTCAGAAAGTCCTTTTCGGTCATTTAAAAAATGTCTTAAAGAAACAATGAAATATTATGAAATAAATGTGTAGTTAACAGAAACTATATATAGACGTATAAAACTTATGTACACCATAATATGACTACAACAAGTAGTCAAAATACAAAAACAACTTTTCTCTTTAATCTAATATATTTTAAGTTATGTTCTATTGTCATTTATAGCATTTTTTCGAATTTAAAATTTTATGAAAGTTTCCTATTGTTTAGACGTTAAAAAACAGTTATTTTGAAAAACCATTTTTGTTTTTTTAACTTTATTTGGTGCATGTAAAAGTCTTTATTGTTACAAAAAATTACCTCTGGGAAAAACAATTTAAATAACTTTCAAACTAATTAATGGAGCAAGCTAAAATTTTAATAGTTAGTTAAGCACTATTAGTCTTCATCTAAGCTGCAATTATACAACTGTAAGCTGATTTTAAAAAAGTTATAAACAATTTTTCTTGTTTGTTATATTCCTTAACAGATGAAATGTTTATGTTTAAGTTTAAATAGGTAACTTTTAATGGCAAGCGAAAACTACGATAAAAAGTAACACCACAAGATAAAAGGTCAAAGATAAACTTAATTAACAACACAGTCAAAGATCCCAATTAAGCGAAGATAAAGGTGGATCATATTTATGTGGATAAAAATTAAAAAAATGTCTCTTTTGTAGTAGAAGACAGTAGAGTAGTGTTAAAAGAACATAAATAAATAATGGTGGAGTAGGAGATAAATAATAGAACTCACGACAAAACAAATAAAACACCATAACCAACATGACGGAACGAGGAAAGACATAAATAGAAGCATAAAAATGATAAAAGGAGCAAAAGGATGTGGCTGCAGAATAAATATTATGAAAAATAATTCATAGAACAGCAACACATCACTACTGCTCTAACTCTTAAATGTTGCTTAACCCTTAACAAATAGGTAAATACTACATTTTTACCCAGACTAAAAGATATTTCTCCGCATGTTTTATTGAACATCTTAGTCCTTAATTGTCATTTCCTTATCTCCAAGACTCTTCTAAATGTATTAATTTCGGGCAATATCTCAATTTCGCAATCACTCCTGTTAGTTCTATTTAAAATTCAGCCGACGTTTTAAACAGTATTGCCACAATCACCATCCGAATCCGTTACTTTCCTCAAATAATCGTCTTAATCGATTCGAAAATTCAAATTTAGCCAGTCGCCTCCACCCTTTTTGCCATTCGGATGTTGTATTATTAGAGTCAGAGGTATAGTACAGTGAATTATCACTCCCTGTAACCCTTTTACAACCTATAAGGGAGTCGTAAAAGAGGGTTTAAGTGCCTTCGATAACTGCCTTTCCTTTAAAAATTCCAGAAACGCTATTCGCATAAAAAGTATCAGTGGGATACCAGCTCTACGTATTTGTCGTTTAACATAATTAAGAACGGTTAGTAATTTTGTTCACAATATGCGATGAAGTATTAGTGCAATATAAACATTAAACAATGAAAATCATTATATAAAGAGATATATATTAACATTTTTAAGAACAATGTACGATTTAAGAGTTAGAATAAAATAAAGCGATATCTATTAATACATTGCTTAGTAGAGTGTGTCAAGAAACATGTACCTACTGGCTGTTTTACGACAAGCTCACACTGTCTATACATCGATTACAACTTCCACGATATATGTGAAACTTAGTTTATAGGTATAGTCCTTTTGGTGAGACCGCTCCCGTCTGAAAAACATTTCTAATTCGGTTTCTCTGCGGATTCATATTCAAAAATGTCCCCTTTAAATAAATCTGAAGGGTTCCGGACAGAATTTTTGGGCAGAAATTGTTTAAACATTTTTTTAAACAAATACATAAGATTACCTTTTATTGCTCAAAAAAAAATATTTTTAGGTTTTTTGGGTCATTCTAAACAAGAAAGGTATCTTGTGATTTTTCTCAAAAATTGACAGTTTTCCAGTTATAGGCGATTTAAAATATAAAAAATGCGAAAATACACATTTTCTAGGCTTAAAAACTCATATTTATTTTAGTATTTTTTACTAAAGTAAAATTTACTTAATTTATACTACAAATTTTTTTTCTAAAGTGTTATTAGTTTTTTTTAGAATTACTCAGATGTTTTTTATGATATCAGGTTCATCCAAAAACCATTTGTGCGGTAATTTCAAGGGCTATAAAGCAGCGTTAAATTTGATTTTTGAGATACCTTACTTTTTAAAAATAAAAGGTTAAAGAGCTCCGTTAACATGTTTCTCGCAGTAAAATTTGGAGTTTAAACGTTCCTATCTTGGATATTTTTTATACTAAAAAATAAAAAATAACTAAAACATTTTTTTAAATTCCTTTCTGTATAATTTTCTACGTATACCGAGCATTTTTGGAGTAATGATCAAAAGAAAATGACATTTTAAAAAATTATTTTTTTAATATTAAAAAATACATTCTAAAGCTGTGAAAATGTGTGAGGTTTGAATATTTTATGAAATATGCAATATTTTCCTGTTATTTAAGCTTAAATACTTATATTTGAGTACTGGCCCTCTCCGAAAAGAAATCTACATTCAATTACCTTTAACTCACTTTGAATTAATACTAATAGTCCCAGTAATGAAGCTTAAAATAGGACAATACCTCGAAATTTTTACAGAATGGATCGATTTGCTTGAAGATTTGAGAATAAGTAGTGGATAGTCCAAGGATCAAAATCTATATGGGGCCGAAAGGCGCTTTCACCATGGGGGTGGTTGACACCCCATCTCAGCGGTGGAAATCTTTTATTTTATCTTGACTGCAAAATTGGTAAAAACGTTCTATACATTTTTTGATGAAATTAATAGTTTTCGATTTATTCGCTATCGAAAGTGTTAATTTTATATCGAAAAAATCAATGTTTTTAATCAGTTTTCTGCTAATAACTCAAAACCTTTTCGTTTTATCAAAACAACTTTGCTTAACCAAAATGTACCTTTTGAAAAAATAAACAAAACCGTTTTTTATTTTCTTTAAGAATAATAGTAGTCGAGCTATACTTTATTATAGTTAGCTCTTCTTCGTCAAATGCTAAATATTGTAGTTTCAAAGTCAAAAGACGGGAAAACTATGCATTTTTCGAGGATAACTTGTTTAAACTTATTTAAAGTATTTAAAAATATCTATCTACAGAAATAGAAAAATTGTCTCTGGCTTAAAAATTAAGTGACTTATAATAAAAAGAATGTCTGCCCCTATTTTTTTCAGCGCAAAAGTGATCGGAAACTTCCCCTTACTTACCACCCTAATTAAAATTAGTCATTGACCTTATTTGGCGTTCTTTATTTATGTATTATTAATAGGTTCTAGAGGTTTGACCGGCTTAGAATGATCAGTTAAAAAAAATGGAGTTAAAAGCGAATAACGAATTTTTGTAGATTGGTAATAAATGTCCTTTTCTTCAGAATAGAAAGATTAGAGTCAAAGATAGAAAAAAATATTTAAATATAAATAGATTAATTAATTCACAAGAAAATGGTTTGCAAATATTTTTTCTACAGCAAAAATTGAGTAAACTATTGACAATTAAAACTTTTAATAACATGCAAAAACCACCTTTACCAACCCTTTCAAAGTCACCTCTTTTTGCAACTGAGGATTTTAAAAGGATTTAGTATTAATAGCCTTATAGTTCTTGTACAAACCTACAAAATTGTTTTTTACCAACTTCTCTAGGATAAAAAATAAAGAAGTTAAGGTTAAAAATCAATATATTTTTTTGAAAAAAAAAAGGATAAATCCAATTGGAAGCATAATACAGTAAAACCTGTGTTAACGGCCACCTGCCAACATCGGCCATATATCCTAACGGCCAGTTTAAAAATTTCCCAAACCAATTATATGTAGACTACAAAAACTGGCAATAGCGGCCACCTTTCTATATCGGCCAATAGTTCTTTCATTTTTAGTGGCCGTTACTGACAGGTTTTACTGTAATGCAATTTAGCGGTGTTTTTAGTCATTGGCCTTATTAATAATTCTTCTTTATGTATGTATTATTATTAGATTCCAGAAGTTTGACTGGCTTACAATGATTAGCTTTTAGAAAACTGGAGTTAAAAGCGAATATAAATTTTTGTAGTTTGGTAAAAAAATGCCATTTTCTTCAGCATAGAAAGATTAGCCTCAGATATACGAAAAAATATTTAAATATAAAATGGCAGGTTTTTTAATTCTCAAGAACTTCCTTTGAAAAAATATTTCTGCGGCAAAAATTGAGTGAATCGTAAATGAGTATAATATCGAAAATCATTGATTTTTTCGATATAAAACTAACATTTTCGATGGCAAATAAATCGAAAACTGTTAATTTTATCAAAAAAATGTATAGAACATTTTTTGCTTAGAATGAATGTTTTTATCAACTTTTGCGGTCAAAATATAATAAAATTTTCCACACCCGAGTTGGGCTGGCATAGTCTAAGAGCTAGTGAACCCTTCGACTAACGGTCGTCCTGTAAGGCTAGAAATTTTTCTAGTGATAATTCATAGCATACCAAGGCTAAAAACCATGACCTGGCAGGCCTCAGCGGTGCACGTGTATCTACCAGGTGAATCGAAAAGTGCAAATTTAGAGGGTAAAATAAACTTTCTCCTCTAAGGTTTAAATTTAAGTATGTGTTTGAGTAAGTCATTCAGAAGAAATGTGTACAATGACAGGCGATTCTGAAGAGCATAAGACCTTGCCAGGCGAGGGGAAAGATTAGGGGTTTTTCCTAAAATTACTTTTTTTGCATCGAACAAATTTTTTTAAGTTTTTTGAATCATTCCAAACAGAAAATATCTTTAGTGATTTTTCTCTGAAATTAATAGTTTTTGTTATATAAGCGATTGAAAATTTTGAAAATTGCGAAATCGACCATTTTTAACCCTAAATCGGACATTTACCTAAAAATTTCAATGTTGTCAAGGTACGTAGATATTCTTTAAACATTGATTGATGAAATTCCGAAGAGCTTTTTGCAATAAAATATCGAAAACCCCTTTGTTTTTTTGATTGCTGATCAAGCGGGCGCGGCACTGTAGTATAAGTGAGGACGTTTGAGTTTGCATAAATTCATTATCTCGATAATGGGCACATTTCAAGAGCAACGCTCAGACAGGTCGATTTTTATTTTTAAATTAGGACTTTTTGGCATATATAAAATACTATTGACGTCATCCATCAGAGCGTGATGACGTAATCGATGATTTTTTTTAAATGAGAGTAGGTTTTGTGTGATAGCTCATTTGAAAGGTTATTTAATTCTCTATTCACTAATATAAACATTAACATAATTATTTATACAGGGTGTACAAAAAATATTTTTTTTATTAAATTATCTTTGATTAAATTTGACAAATAGAAAAAAAAATTTTTTGTACATCTTGTATAAATAATTATGTTAATGTTTATATTACTGAATAGAGAATTAAATAACCTTTCAAATGAGCTATCACGCAACCCATACTCTCATTTAAAAAAATCATCGATTACGTCATCACGCCCAGATGGATGACGTCACTAGTACTATGTATATACCAAGTCCTAATTCAAAAATAAAAATCGACCTGTCTGAGGATTTCTCTTGAAATTTGCTCATTCTTGAGTTAATGAATTTATGCCAACTCAAACGTCCTCACTTATACTACAGTGCCGCGCCCGCTTGATCAGCAATTAAAAAAACAAAGGGGTTTTCGATATTTTATTGCAAAAAGCTCTTCGGAATTTCATCAATAAATATTTAAAGAATATCTACGTATCTTGGCAAAATTGAAATTTTTAGATAAATGTCCGATTTAGGGTTAAAAATGGTAGATTTCGCAATTTTCAAAATTTTCAATCGCTTATATAACAAAAACTATTAACTTAAGAGTAAAATCACTAAAGACCTTTTCTGTTTGGAATAATTCAAAAAACTTAAAAAAAATTTGTTCGATGCAAAAAGAATAATTTTAGGAAAAACCCCTAATCTTTCCCCTCGCCTGGCAAGGTCTTATGCTCTTCAGAATCGCCTGTCATTATACAAATTTCTTCTAAATGACTTACTCAAACACATACTTAAATTTAAACCTTACAGGAGAAAGTTCATTTTACCCCCTAAATTTGCACTTTTTGATTCACCTAGTAGATACACGTGCACCGCTGAGGCCTGCCAGGTCATGGTTTTTAGCCTTGATGTGCTATGAATTATCACTAGACAAATCTCTAGCCTTACAGGACGACCGTTAGCCAAAGGGTTCACTAGCTCTTAGACTAGCAACCATCCCCATGGTAAAAGCGCCTTTCGGCATCATATAGATTTTGATCCTTGGACTATTCACTACTTATTATCAAATTTTCAAGCAAATCCATCCATTTTGTAAAAATTGCGAGGTGAATAGCTTCGGTTCCTGGATTATAAAAGGTGTTTTAAGTAAGGAAATTATTCCATTTTTTATTACCTTTAATTTTGGTAATAATAACTTTTTGTAAAAACTATAACAACTTTTGTAAAAAAAGCTTTAAAACATGCATTTTTTTCACGAAAAATTAAAATGTTTGATCTTGAATAACTCAAAAATATTAATTTATTATTATAACTTGATATAACATATTGTGACCCTCTGATAAGAATTTGACCCTCTATTAGACGAAGAGCTAGAGCCAAAAAATCATCGTCATAAGTAATATGGAGTTTGGCATGTGAAATATGTCTACTGTATATTGATAATTATGACCCCTTTCAGGCTGACACCTCAGTGGATACAGGAAGTAGCAATAAGGGATTAAAGGGGAAAGTTAGTGTAGTCTTTAAAGGTTTTCACCTCCTATTTTGTTAAACCTCCATCGATTTGCATGAAAATTGGTGACAAGTTAGAGCATACCTCAAGAAATAAAATTGATTTGGTGACACCTCGCACTTTTACCCTGGTAGTGGATACCACTCCCTTTCTGGGGTTGAAAACTATTTTATTAAAAATAACCCCACAAATCGATATAGGGACGAATTCTAAGTGAAATTTGTTATATCATGTCACTAAAATAAATCAAAACTTTTTGAGTAATTAAAGATCAAAGATTTGTCTATTTAAGAGCACATGCGTTTTTTTTTTCTCTGATTCTGGCTTTGGTTTAGAACTAGAACTTTTAGCCACGTAATTGTATAACTTATCACAAACTCAGGTGTAATGTGTAGTGTGTGTGTTGAGTAAGTGTCTTGTTACTTTGCAAAGTCGACGTCATTGTCTTTGCAAAGAGACGCTAATTGTATCCGAACGTCTGCGGTCCCTCCGGTGAGTGCCTATCCCACAAGGACAGAAACTATTTTCATTTATTAATTTATAATAAATGAAAAAATTTCTGACCCTGGTGAGATTCGAACCCACTACCATTCGGAACTTTCGATCCAAAGGTTAGGCGCTCTTACCACTGAGCCACAGAGGGGGTACATGCGTGAAGTTACGGATGATAAAAAGAACATATTAATTAACTGTATGTTAGTAAAATAATATTTTTATAAAAATGTATACCATTTTATGAATATACATTAAATGTATACCATGTATACTTTGTCTTAATATTTTTATATTATTTCGATATTTAATTGAATTTTTTCTATCAATATAAACTGAATATGTTAAAAACTGAGGGTGTCCAATAATGGGTACATTTGACATATTCGAATACACTTTTGCTAAATTTATAATATCGAAATAATATAAAAATAATATTTTAGTAACACACAATTAATTAATATGTTATTTTATTATCCGTAACTTCACGCATGTGCTCTTAAACAGATAAATTTTTTATCTTTAATATCTCAAAAAGTATTGATTTATTTTAATAACATGATATAACAAATTTTACTTAAGACGTAAGACTTAATTTTACTCTATCGATTTGTGGGGTTATTTTTAATAAAATTGTTTTCACACCCGAGAAGGGGTGGTATCCACCCCCAGGGTAAAAGTGCAAGTTGGCACCAAATCAGTTTTATTTCTTGAGGTATGCTCTAACTAGTCACCAATTTTCATGCAAATCGATGGAGGCTTAACAAAATAGGAGGTGAAAACGTTTAATGACTACACTAACTTTCCCCTTTCATCCCTTATTGCTACTTCCTGTATCCACTGAGGTGTCAGCCTGAAAGGGGTCATAATTATCAATATACAATAGACATATTTCACATGCCAAACTCCATATTACTTATGACGATGATTTTTCCGCTCTAGCTCTTAGACTATATCGATTTATGTAGTTATTTTTAATAAAGTAATTTTCACTCCTAAGAAGGGGTGGCATCCACCACCAGGGTAAGAGCGCATGTTCTCTTATGTGAGGTGTTATCTAGCTACTCACCAATTTTCATGAAAATCGAAGGAGGTTCAACGAAATCGGAGGTGAAAACCTTCACTAATATCTATAATAAACCAAAGAAATAGTTAGAAATTCTTATTCATCAATTTTTTTTATTCGCATTATTACGAAAATATTTATAAAATAATGTATTGTACCCTATCTATTTACTATTTGCTTTATTAAATAATAAATAAGTTATTATACCGTTATATTAAAAAAATGCTTTAAATTCTCTGAACTTCTACTACAAAATCTCCTTGATAAGTAAAAAAGTTTCAATTGTAAACACACAGCACTTTCTTACTTACTTATATAACGGTGAACACAAAGGGTGTCACAAGAACGGAAACGTGCGTTTTTAAAGGAAAACAAAGGTTTTCCGGTAAGTTGAAGTCAAGTAGGCGTTAGCGAGAGAAACCCTCTCACTTTCTTTAGCACCTTTAAATATCGTGGTTTTAAGACAAAAGGACTTTAATCCTGTTTTTCCTTTCTGTAAGAGCATTTGCCAGGAAATAACGCCAACTGAGCACTTGTTTTCACTTGTCACTAATGATATTTTCCGGAAATTTCAGCGCCTACTTTATAACAGGTAATAATAAAATAATCTTGGCAATATAAAAAACCACCAAACAAAATATTAAAACCAATATTTTTCTGAAGATTTTTTTTTGTATCGTCTTAATACAATTTACTTTTTTTTACTGGGCATTAATCACAATTTTAATTTAAAACTTAATTATTTTGACGTTTCCATTTCTACTTCTTGAAATCGTTCTCAATTGTAAATTAAACCAATTTTATTTTGTTAGTAAAAAGCAATGTTTATTTCTGAAATAAACATTTTTTTACATTTTCTGATAGCAGTAAATTGTAAATTAAATAAATTACATACATTCTTCTTTTTGCGTGAATTAATTTAATTCCAAAATAAATTTTTATCCATCCTGTATACATTATTATGGTAATATTTATACTACTGAAAAGGGAATTGAATAACCTTTCAAATAAACTATCAAACGACCCCTATTCTCATTTAATAAAAATATCGATTACGAGATAACGCCCAGATGGATGACGTTATACTTACCAAAAAATCATAATTTAAAAATAAAAATCGACTTTCATTATAATGGTCGATTCTGTATCTGAAAATTTTCGTTTTTATTTAAGTGATGCGCCCCAAAAGTGGATTTAAAACAATCTTTGAAATTCCACATAAATAGAGGGTTTGGCTTAGTTTTGCTTCAGAAGTGTGCACGCTAGCCCTACTGAGGGAGTCTGGTAAGACAGAAATAGCTGTCTAGGGATTTTGGATCCCTCCTAATCAAAAGGAAGCATACACTGTCTTTTTCTTTAAAAATCGACCTGTTCCGGCATTTCCCTCAAAAATCTCTCGTTCTCGAAAAAAATGAATTCATTCCATAATTTTGCCCCTCCCTGTATATAAAAATCTACACATCAGCTCCTCATCTAAAGGCGGGTTCTCACTTGTCAGTTTCGCTGACACAGTCTAACTGATTCAGTAATACTGAACAAATAATGAACATGTTCATAAAAACGAGTTCTACTTTTTATCATTTTGGACTGATCATGATCGCATAAAGACTAAAAATTGAAGCGCGAGAACATAAATTTTCGTGATGTGTGGCAAGTTTTGAGAGCAATTATTTGCAGTATCTTCCAAAGCTAAATCTTTCAATATAGTTTCACTAGTACCCCATATAATTCTGCCAAATATCCAGGACTTGGCCCACGGCGTTTTGTTCTCTTTTGATTCACTAGAATATTCTGTAATTCATTTACTAATTGGGTATTGTAAACATACTTCGCGAACAGCTGGTCTCAATTTTTTTAACCATTTTCATTACCACGATATCAATCGTTTGGATTAGCTACGTACTGAATGTAGCAAAATATGAAACGTGTGATTGCAAACGTCGCTTTTTATTTTTCACTATTAACCCATTAGCGCCCAAGTTTTTTTTTTATTTGAAAATCTTTACTTTTAGGGTTAATTAGATGAAAATGTTAATAATTTAATCCAAAAAAACACGTTTTTCGGTTTCATGTCTTTTTAAAAAAAAAAATTATATAGTGTTACCATATGGTAACGCTGGGCGCTTAAGGAATTTTTAGGATCGTTGAAATAAAAATTTTTAATTTTATTTAAATATTTATTTGAGAATATTTTCATCGTCTGGTGTGGTATCCTTTGAAAGAATTAACACACAAACCAACGTTGAATTTTTGGCACATTGTTCGTCCAGATGTTGTACATCGGTCATCAGCACATCACCTTCTAGTGCTTGGTGTAACGAAATGGTCGAAGCGATCAAAACGAAGATCTGGCAAGTTCTGTAGACTAGGTCTTCCTGTATATAAGGAAGGACTTCCATATCTTGCGAGAAGAACATGGGCCAATTCTCTCCTAAACGTTAGGAGGGATATATCTTTTTTATTTTGTTTATATAAGTGCCATGAATTATGGACTGCAACATCCAACAACCAAGTTACAATTAGCCAGTACCATTTTTTACTGCCAATTGCTACTCGGTAGGTTGAAACAACCTGATCCATTAAGTCGGTACCCCATATATTTTTATTGTATTCCGCAATACACAGTGGGGCCGACTTACTTGAATGTGGCGCTTTTCTTCATGAGAAAATCTTTTTACCGTGCCCAATGCTGAACCACCACAACTCGTAGATGCCGTTGTAACAACAGAGTTATCTTTCCATCGCACACGTAACACTATCGCTTCTGCTAACGAAAATCCACGACTGAAAAAAAAAAAGATTATGACTCCCTAAGCGCCCACCGTAACCATATGGTAACGGCGTACTTTGACTATTCCTACCAAATTCGCTACATTTAATTGCTGATAAAATACAACAATTTATAATAAGTTGGGGTATAATAAACTTAGTTTTTTTTTAATATGCAAATATAGTTACTAGAAGACTATCAAACATTGCTTACGCAAAACGGACGTCCATCTTTTTCTATAAACTTAAACCACACTGTCATATGACTATCCCTCGACGGTTGAGAGAAGACTAAAATACGAATCCTTTAGGTTTTATGGGTGCCTGAAGTATTCCTAGAAACGATAGTTTTCAAAATATGTGGCTGACTAGTTCCATCGGCATACCGCAGAATTTTTAAAAATCATGTGTTTTACGTTACCATATGGTAACGCTGGGCGATAATGGGTTAATGAATCAGTCAGACAGCGTGAGCGAAACTGAAAAGTGAAAACCCGCCTTAATAGATAGTTTCCTGGGGTAGAGATGAAGACAGACAGTGTCATTGATGTTAGCGGAAAACGTCTTAAAACTGATATATAAATTATTTTGTTATATACTACTTAACTCTTTATAATATTGTAGTGTTAAAACTGTTACTATATACTACAGTTATCATCAGATTGGATGCAATCTTACAATGCCACTGTCCATATATGCACAATATAGAATCCAGTCTATACTTGACTATAGTGTTCTTTTAGTTGTTGGCTTGTACTATTTCTAATTTTTAGTATGACCCTGGTTTGTTATGGTATTTATTTGTAATCTTGGTTTTAATAGTTATTTATGATATAATTGTTAAAAGTACAATAATTTTAAGGCACGCATGTGAAGCAGTTCACATGAGTGCCTTAAAAATGTACTTTTAACACGTATATCATACAATATTTTTTCTACAAACGGTAAAACCGCAGTGCAAGAACTTCATTTTTCAAATTGGGCAAATTGTACTCTTAATATTAATGTTAATAAATGAAATATAAATAGCTTAACGTTTGCTTTCAAAATCTGATATTTCACTTTTAACTGCAGTGCCTTAAAAGTTTTAAAGCACCCAGTGCTTTAATGTGACATTTTTAAGGCTCCTATAGAGTGCTAAAACTTGCATTTTTAACATGTTTGTAGAAAATGTGTATTTAAATGTGTAAAATACACATTTCACAATACGAGGGGTCAGAAGTCAACTATAGACTACATAATAACAAATTACAACATACATCCTTCCTTTCCAAATTATTAAATGTGGTAATCGCGGATTCAACGAGTGTGGAAAGTGACCATAGTCTGCTTATCTGCAAAATACGAATGGAAGTCAGATAAAAAACAAGAAGATAGCTAACAGTTAATAAAATACAAAGAATAAACGTCGAAAGCATGTGGCAATTATCTATCAGATATCTATATCAGAAAAAACTAACTTCCAAAATAGAAGCCAATAAAATCTTGGAGGAAGATGACACAGAAACAGCATGGAAAAAACCAAAAGATAATCTGAATTCGGCAGCATGTGAAGCGTTGGGAACCAGAACAGTAAACATAAACCTCAAGAAACCTAACAAGACGCCCTGGTTCCGACAAGAAATCAAAACAAAGTGTAAAGAAAAACGAGAAGCCCACTTAAAGTACAGATCACAACAAACACCAGAAGCTTACAATAACTTCTTCTTCTTTAGGTGCCGTGTCTGTATTCAGACGTTGGCCGTCATCATGTAATCTCTTTCTATCGGCTGCTGCGCGAAATAATTCTTCTACTGTGCAGCCACACCATTGTCTAATATTAAGCAGCCATCAAAGTTTCTTTCGACCAATCCATTTCTTTCCCTCCACTTTTCCTTGTATTATAAGGCGAAGCAGATGATCATTAGCTCTTCTAATTATATGGCCGAATTATTCTGATTTTCTCCTCTTTCTGATTCTTATGAGCAGACGTTCTTATTTCAGCATTTGAAGAACATCTTCATTGAAAGTGTGCGAAACCCACGATATCTTTAGGATTCGTCGAGAGCACCACAATTCATATGCTTTTATTTTGTTTAGCATTGTGGTTTTTAACGTCCATGTCTCACAACCATACAATAGGATAGACCACACATAACATTTCAGCACCTTTTTCGAATATTCATCGACAGGTCTCTGTTACATAAAACTGGTTTCCAGGTCATAAAAGCCTTCTGTGATATTTCGATCCTAGTTATTATATCTTCATCGGAGTCACAATTTACATTTAACCAGCTGCCAAGGTATTTGAAATGATTTACCCGTTCTAACTCCTCTCCATCAAGGGAAAGCTGATCTTGATACACATTAATCTTTCCAATTACTATCCACTTTGTTTCTGAAATGTTGATTTTAAGACCTCTCCGATAACTTGCGTCACTGACTAGATTTAGTATTTTCTGAAGATTTTGTAAATTTTCAGCAAGAATGGTTGTATCGTCAGCGTATTTAATATTGTTGATTACTTCTCCGCCTAGACTTACTCCCTCTTGTCTGTCATCCAAAGCCTCCCTAAAGATTTCTTCAGAGTACAGATTAAAAAGGGTGGGTGATAAAACACAACCTTGTCGTACTCCACGTTTTATCGGCAGTTTTTCAGTACGACTGTCTCCAATTTGGATAGAGGCTACCTGATTGTAATATAAGTATTTCAGCAGTCTGATATCGTAGTGGTCAAGTCCAGCTGCCTGCAGGCAATAGAGAAGTGTATCATGTTGTACTCGGTTCAATGCCTTCTCGAAGTCAATGAAACAAAACATAAAAGTTCTTTTGGAATTCACAACTTTTTTGTAATAGAACGCGCATACAAAATAATGCTTCTCTAGTTCCTAGACCATTTATAAATCCAAATTGCTTATTACCCATTCTAGTTTCGCACACAAGGAATACTCGGTTTTGTTTATTTTACAATAACTACAAAAGAATAAGAAACGAAACTAAAGCATTAGTAAAGAAGATCAAAGACGAATGCTGGCGGGCTTTATCATTAAGAATGGAAGATGACTACTACGGACTGCAAAGGCAAATATTGAGATTTAATAGAAAGCGAAGAAAGGAAAAAAGCGAATTGACAGAAACCAACAAAATAGATGTCGATACCTGGACCGCTTATCGCACTCAATTGTATAAGACAGGCGAAGATCAGACCTAACCAGAAACTCCAGAAATAACAATCGAAAATGTAATCGTCACAACGGAGGAAATTACTAATGCGTTAGAAAAACTAAACAACCTCCAGGTTTAAATCTTCAGGACCTGGCAAGATTCCAAACGAAATTCTGAAATACGGTAGAAACACATTACCTGAACAACTAAGGATACCCGTACAAATGTTCTTTCGGGACATACAATACCTAGCAGCTGACGTACTAGCACAACGATTTTAATGTTTGAAAAGGGTGATAAAACGGTACCCGAAAACTACAGAGGAATAAACCTGCTTAGTACGGCTCTGAAGTTGACCACAAAGTCATAACCACCAAAATCACCAACGAAATAGATCTAGCAGATGAACAACAAGGCTTTAGTTCCGGATGATCCTGTTGTGATGCAGTTTTTGTAGTCAGATAACTCATGGAAAAATCACTAGGATACAACGTCTCGGTTTACTGTTTCCACAGCCGATACCAGTGGAAAAAGGCATACGTCAAGGAGACTCATTGAGCCCGCTGCTGTTTAATCTCATCATGGATGAAATTATTTATAAATTCAAAAACCTGAGTATAGGGTACAGAATGGGTGAAGAAATTATCTCTATAGTAGGCTGTGCAGATGATGCTGTACTTATTGCAGAGAGGGAAGATAAATTTCAGAGACTTTTATATCACTTTAATTTAACAGCAAGAAATTTCAACATGATAATATCACCGAATAAAACAAAAAGTATGGTAATCTCTAAAGAG
This sequence comes from Diabrotica virgifera virgifera, assembly GCF_917563875.1. NCBI lineage: Eukaryota > Metazoa > Arthropoda > Insecta > Coleoptera > Chrysomelidae > Diabrotica > Diabrotica virgifera. The sequence continues at coordinate 182,630,816 of NC_065444.1, read as the reverse complement.
CCAATAAGGTGCAAGCTGGAAGTGGACAGCAAAAAAATCCATCAGGAAAGAAATATTAGCTACTTGGGAGTTGTAATGAATAGTTATGGAGACTCAGAAGCCGAAGTTGCCCAACAGGTAAACAAAGCCAACAGAGTAGCAGGATGTCTTAAACACACTATCTGGCGCAACACATATCTACGGAAAAAACAAAGGCCAGTATCTATAGGACAGTAATTAGGCCAATTATCACTTACACTGCGGAAGACCTGACACTACAAAGACAAAAAGACTGATAAAAACGTGTGAAGGCCAAGGAAGAGATGGAGTGACAACCTGGATATCTGATGAGGAGGCATTCGAAAATAAAACAGGTTCGAGCCTATTAAGGAAGCGGGAAGAAGAAGAAGAATCTTTTAATACTGTCTTTACAAAACAAACTCTTATACTGGGCCTGAAGGCGATGAATAAAATAATGACATGTTTTCGTATCGTTACACAGTCTACCCCACTTGGTATAAACCACAGCTTAAAATTGTAATAGGAACCATACAAGAAAATGGAACGATACCAAAAAATAAGAAAACTAACTTGCCGGTTTTTGTACTCTAATAGTACTCTCATAACACAAAGTTAAAGTGGATGTTCGACTGGAAGCGTAGACACCAGGTACGGTTCGTTGGCTCTTAAGCACAACCACCAATGGCAAATTTCTATGAAAATTACTCTAGCCTAACCAAAAGATGGAACAGACCAGTGCTGAAGTTTCTGGAAACGGAAAAGATAGGTGATTCCAGCTCAGCAAGGGCGGGTGGACAACAAGTCAGTATATTCAATAATCAAAGTAAATCAAGAATGAATAACCATTTTCAATTTCGTTGCAAAACGAAAATACAGCCGAACCATATTCTAGTCCAATCAGAGAGTGCTGCAAGCACCTCTACCGGTTTCGAAACTTATTAGTCTCTCATCAGGAGGCACATATGCTGCTCTCCCTGATCCAACCAAAACAAACCCCAGCGTGCAGTCCCGAATTGCAACGAACGAAATGGCATAGATGCCCTAGCGGCAACTGCTAGCAAAAATACTAAGTTTTCACTCTAATGGCATATAGAACATCCCACCAGAATGAAAACAATCGGAACCTTCTCTGGTTACACCTCCGAGGCTTCTACAATTTGCAAGCCATACGGATGCTGAGACTAAGGAAGATGAGGGAATTCTACAATTTACAATTCACGTCCCATCTGCTCAGCGCGGTAAAGCATATGTGCCTCCTGATGAGAGACTAATAAGTTTCGAAACCGGTAGAGGTGCTTGCAGCACTCTCTGATTGGACTAGAATATGGTTCGGCTGTATTTTCGTTTTGCAACGAAATTGAAAATGGTTATTCATTTTTTATTTACATTTACTCTGTGTGGAGTATGAAGGGAACCATTCTCGTTGGAACTTTACCGCGCTGAGCAGATGGGACGTGAATTGTAAATTGTAGAATTCCCTCATCTTCCTTAGTCTCAGCATCCGTATGGCTTGCAAATTGTAGAAGCCTCGGAGGTGTAACCAGAGAAGGTTCCGATTGTTTTCATTCTGGTGGGATGTTCTATATGCCATTAGAGTGAAAACTTAGTCTTTTTGCTAGCAGTTGCCGCTAGGGCATCTATGTCATTTCGTTCGTTGCAATTCGGGACTGCACGCTGGGGTTTGTTTTGGTTGGATCAGGGAGAGCAGCATATGTGCCTCCTGATGAGAGACTAATAAGTTTCGAAACCGGTAGAGGTGCTTGCAGCACTCTCTGATTGGACTAGAATATGGTTCGGCTGTATTTTCGTTTTGCAACGAAATTGAAAATGGTTATTCATTTTTTATTTACATTTACTCTGTGTGGAGTATGAATGGAACCATTCTCGTTGGAACTTTACCGCGCTGAGCAGATGGGACGTGAATTGTAAATTGTAGAATTCACTTATCTTCCTTAGTCTCAGCATCCGTATGGCTTGCAAATTGTAGAAGCCTCGGAGGTGTAACCACAGAAGGTTCCGACTGTTTTCATTCTGGTGGGATGTTCTATATGCCATTAGAGTGAAAACTTAGTCTTTTTAATCAAAGTAAACTTCATCAAACTTCCAAGCAGTAATCTGAATAATTCCAACAACAGGTCGAAACAAACGAAAAAAAGATGGTCAAAAGTTCCTTGAAAATCTTCTGGAATTAATCTCAGTGGAAAGTTTACCAGGCTAGTAAACTCCCAGAAAGGTAAGAGATGTATTTAAAACTAAACACCATTAATAATATCTACCAAATTAAAATAGAAGTAACACAAGTAGACCTAACCTACTGTAACCTCCTATCTTGGTTCTAGGTCAATTGCTCGAATGCACTTGCTCGAATGCAATTGCTCGAAAATCAATTGCTCGACATGAAAATTGCTCGAAATACAAATTGATCGAATAAAATAAAATAAAATAAAATAAAATAAAAATAAGAAGTATATATTTAAAATATTTATTCACAATAATCCACAAAACATCCACAAAAATCAAATACATACCCAATAAAGAAATATTGGTAATGGGTAAGCATGTTAATGGGTATTTAATGATTTTTAATCTTTCCCTAATACCTGGAAATTATTATAATACCTAATTATCATAATGAGAGAGAATCAAAACCGTTATTTTTATTATTATTTTAAAAGGTCAAAGATAGTTTAGATTTGTAATAAATACTTTTTAGTCCAGGAACCGAAGCATTTCACCTCGCAATTTTTACAGAATGGATCGATTTGCTTGAAAATTTGAGAATAAGTAGTGGATAGTTCAAGGATCAAAATCTATATGATGCCGAAAGGCGCTTTTACCATGGGGTCTGTTGCCACCCCATCTTAGATGTGGAAATTTTTTATTATATTTTGACTGCATAAATTGATAAAAACATTCATTCTAAGCAAAAAATGTTCTATACATTTTTTTGATAAAATTAATACTTTTCGATTTATTCGCTATCGAAAGTGTTAGTTTTATATAGAAAAAATCAATGTTTTTCGATATATACTCATTTACCATTCACTCAATTTTTGCCGTAGAAAAAATGTTTTCAAAACAATTTCTTGGGAATTAAATAACCTACAATTTCATATAAAAACATTTTTTCGTATATCTGATGCTAATCTTTCTATTTTGAAGAAAATGGCATTTTTTACCAAACTACAAAAAGTCGTTATTAGCTTTTAACTCTAGTTTTTTAAAAACTAATCATTCTAAGCCAGTCAAACTTTTAAAATCTATTAATAATACATAAATAAAGAAGAATTAATAAGGCCAATGACTAAAAGCAAATCTAACTTACATTATTATGCTTCCAATTGGATTTCTTTTTTTTTTTTGAAAAAAATATATTGATTTTTGAACCGTAACCTTTTTAATTTTTATCTTAGAAAGTTTGTTAAAAAATAATTTTGTAGGTTTTTACAAAGTCTATAAGACTATTAATACCAAATCCTTTTAAAACCCTCAGTCGCAAAAAGTGGTGACTCTGAAAGGGTTGGTAAATGTGATTTTTGCATGTTATTACAAGTTTTAATTGTCAATAGCTCACTCAATTTTTATCGCAGAGAAAATTTTAGCAAACCACGTTCTTGGGAATTAAATAAGCTACAATTTTATATTTAAATATTTTTTTGTATCTCTGATGATAATCTTTATATTCTGAAGAAAAGGGAATTTTTTACCAAACTTCAAAAATTCGATATTTGCTTTTGACTCCATTTTTTAAAAAACTAATCATTCGAAAGCTAGTTAAACTTCTAGAACCTATTAACAATACATAAGTAAAGAAGACGAAATAAGGTCAATGACTAATTTTAATCAGGGTGGTGATTAGGGGTTTGCTTTCGATCACTTTTTCGCTGAAAAATATAGGGTCTGACATTCTTTTCATTCTAAGCCACCTAATTTTTGAGCTAAAGACTTTCTTTTTATTTCTGAAGATAGATATTTTTTAAATACTTCAAATTAGTTTAAACAAGTGATCCTCGAAAAGTGCATAGTTTTCCCGTCTTTTGACTTTGAAACTACAATACTTAGCATTTGTCGAAGAAGAGCTAACATATAATAAAGTATACCTCGTATTACTTTTGATCTTAAAGAAAATTTAAAAAACGGTTTTGTTGATTTTTTCAAAAGGTACATTTTTGTTAAGCAAAGTTGTTTTGATAAAACAAAAACTTTTTGAGTTATTTGCAGAAAACTGATTCAAAACATTAATTTTTTTAATATAAAACTAAAACTAACATTTTGTGCTTAGAATGAATGTTTTTACCAACTTTTGCGGTCAAAATATAATAAAAAATTTCACCCCCGACATGGGGTGGCAACCAGCCCCATGGTAAAAGCGCCTTTTGGCATCATATAGATTTTGATCCTTGGACTATCCACTACTTATTCTCAAATTTTCAAGCAAATTGATCCATTCTGTAAAAATTGCGAGGTTTTGTCCTATTTTAAGCTTCATTACTTGGACTATTTTCAGCATAAATTAATATACTATTATACAGAGTGGCCCAAAAGTCTGGAAACGGCCAATTATCTCGTAAATTGCTAGACATAATTGTACAAAATTTGAGGTCCACCTATTTTGGGATACGGAGATTCCATATTTGATATTTGCAATGTTGCCAGATTTGCCGTTTTTCTTATATTATTAGTAACTTTGGTTTTTCAAATTCATCACCCTGTATATTCAGTCACTATTGGAATCTCCTATTCAATACGAGTTCAACCATATGTAACACTAATGATTTTATGTAGTCTGGAAGGTCTTAAATACATAAAACAGAAGTCTGGCAACGCCTAAAATACATAAAACTGTCTCAATAAATTTTTTAATACTAACTATTTTCAACTACATTAAAACGTAACAATTGATAGATTACAACATTTTTTAACATAATGGTTACTTTATCAAGTGTTCAAAATATGCTCCATTTGTGAGTTGACAGTACCCGAGTACCCTAATCGATGGTAGAATGCGTCTACCACATTTCTCCATGATTGTCTAGAAATTATTCGTGATTCATCAATAATTCGTTGCCTCAGCTCTGCAAGACTTGCTGGTTTAGTTTTGTAAACTGAATTTTTCAAGTATCCCCAATAAAAATAATCTTTAGGATTGAAATCAGGTGAACGTGGAGGCCATTCAATTCTACCTCGTCTACCAATCCATCGTCCAGGAAATATCTCATCTAAATAATGCCGAACATTTACACCAAAATGAGCTGAAGCTCCATCTTGCTGAAACCAAATCTGATTAAAATTGGCCCCAAACAAGTTTCTCAGTGTAGGTACAATTTCATTTCTAAGTAACATTTCGTAAGAATGGCCCAATTAACTGAGTACCTACTATACCTGACCATACAGTTAATTTTTGTGGTCTTTGAGTATGGTTTTTACGCATCCAGTGTGGATTTACGTCGTTCCAGTATCTTAAATTGTGTCGATTTACACTTCCACACAGTGTAAAGGTTGCTTCATCGGAAAAACATATTCTGTTACGAAATTTTCATCATTTTCAATTTTATCCATCATTATCTCAGTAAACTGTAATCTACGATCGAAGTCATCTTCACTTAATTCTTGCAATAAGTTAATTTTGTATGGTTTAAATTTATTCTTACGTAATACACGTAAGACTGAAGAACGACCTACATCATGTACTTACTTATGCAACCCTGCGTGAGGATGTATGTGGATCTTCAACAAAACTTTGTATTATATCTAAAGTTTTGTTGTCATTCATAACTCTTTTCGGTCTACCTGATCGGTATCTATCTTTTACTTCTCCAGATTCCTCAAATCGCTTTACAGTTTTTTGTACCGTCGCCTTATGAACAGGAGAACGGTTTGGGAAAGTATCATTGAACAAGTTGGCTACTTCACAATAAGATATTTTTCTGTCACCGTACCCTCTCATCATTAGAATAGTAATTCATTATTTTTCGTTAACCGCCATTTTAGAGAAGCAATTTATCTTGCAGAACTTTTCAAAACATAACTATTGTCAGTTTTAGTCAATAATGTAAATGGTGAACAAATGTCAAAATCACAGCATTCTACATTTAAATATTTTTTATTATAATCTACATATTTTGCACTGTTTTATGTATTTAAGACCTTCCAGACTACATAAAATCATAAGTGTTACATATGGTTGAACTCGTATTGAATAGGAGATTCCAATAATGACTGAATATACAGGGTGATGAATTTGAAAAACCAAAGTTACTAATAATATACGAGAAACGGCAAATCTGGCAACATGGCAAATATCAAATATGGAATCTCCGTATCCGAAAATAGGTGTACCTCAAACTTTGTACAATTATGACTAGCAATTTACGAGATAATTGGCCGTTTCCAGACTTTTGGGCCACTCTGTATATGTGACATATCACATAATTTGTACTAATTCAAGAATCTTTCTTATGTCTATATTTTGTATTATTTTGAATAAATATTTTAGATACATAATTTTCTTTTTTTTTTTTCGAGCAATTTTTATTTCGAGCAATTTTCATGTCGAGCAATTTATTTTCGAGCAATTGCATTCGAGCAATTGACCGGTTACCGTTATGAAGTCGCTTCCTGGGCTTATGTTTATTTTTAACTACAGTGGAACCTCGATAAGTCGGCCCCCGATAACCCGGAAGTCCGGCTAACCCGGACCGATTTTCATCAGACAAACATTTCAACAATAAAAATGTATGTATTATGTTAAAAACATTTTATCTGTAGCCGCTTCTGGAATGTCTTAAAAATATCGAGTTTCATTGATAAAACTTGGCTTTGACCATAATATAATATTTGAGAGATAATGGGTATTTGTGTATTGTAATTTGAACTATACGGTAAAGATGACTCATGGCACACGGCGGCAGCAGATTATCCATTATCGGGCTATAGGCACCTTTTATTCCTTTATTTATTTTCAACTGTCTTTTAAAAAATTATTTTTAGAACAATGGTCTTTTAAAGTTTAAACAATGAAAGAGCCACTGTTCTTAAATAACATAACATCCTTCCGATGGCAGACGAAATTGACACAGCCGAAACTGACTGAGTTTTTTTTTACCTAGAAATGAACAATACTCTTTCTATACTGTCTATCCAGGGGTTCTCAATCTGTGGTACATGTACCACTGGTGGTACATTTCATTAGGTGCGGTGGTACAACAAACGCAAAACCACAGCCAAAATTCAGCATATTTGTAGTTAATTAGATTATCTACCTCCATAGATACTTCAGTTAGGTGGTACCAAAAATAATTATTAGAATTTTGGTGGTACATGGCTCAAAAACATTGAAAACCACTGGTCTATACTATACTCTATACAATATACAACTATAAATAGGTAAGTTAGATATGTGTACTGTGCATATATTATATTTCATGTTATTTTAATTATAACGGACTTTATCTATAAGGATACCGTATTTTATTAATTTTTACAATGCTCTCCGGCTAACCCGGATTTTCGATAACCCGGATCGGCCGCGGTCCCGATTAATCCGAGTTATCGAGGTTTCACTGTACTCGATTCCGAGTTCCGCTCTTAGTTGGAGCTTGTTTATCGTTTATGATCCAGAGTTCAACAGAAAACCACGAGATAAAATCATCACTAATTCAGCCTATAAATACAGAATCTAATTTATCAAACAATGTCGACAACACCGGAAAAAGTACTAATTTGTTATCCTAAAAGGCCATAAGCTTTATATTTAGAAACAAAAGCACTCTCGTTCATCTTTTTAGCTTGGGGGCATAAAATCGTTTTAAAGAGAGGAGCACTAAATATGAAAAATCAAAAGCAACCCTTGAAGGTCATATAATTAACATAATAGCCTAATTAAAACGGTTCTTAGGTGCAAGCCCTCGTCAGTGGCAGGTGCCTTTTTGCACGGTAATTGCTTTTTAGCCGCACGTTTCTCCTGCATTTCACTTTTTTACACCGTTAATGTAACTCTTTATACCTTCTTCTCTTTATACCTTTCGAGAGTGGATGGCCCTTAGTGCAAAGATGGGTCGTCAAAACACTCACAACGGCAGCTTTTTTGCTCTTTAAGTAATGGCTTTTGTTTAAAGAAATAAAGGGAATAGGCTTAGTGAAGTGAGAAGCGTTTGTACAAATGCGTTGCAGTTTTTTCTCATTTAATTAAAAGTAAAGACCAAAAATTACAAATAATTTATATTCGTTCTTACTTTTTCTTGGGATTTAGATATAGGAAGCATGACAACGAAATAATTTGTAATATAAAATGAACTATGAGATAATATATTATTTCTTCTATCAGGCAATTAAAGAGACACGCGGCATCCTTGTTTAAACCCTTTGCTGATATTGAAACTCTTGGATACCTCCTGACCTTTCTTTATTTTACTTGTGTTGTTCTTGTAAAGGTCTTGACTAGCTTTGACTAAAGTTACACTAATATTTGTTTTCTCGAGAGCTTCCCAGAGTTTTTGTTGTGTCATCCTATCATAAGCTTTTTTAAGGTCCACGTTTGTAGAGGAGATAAATATATTGGTTGATTTCGTGCTCCTTTTTATTTCGATTAACTGGGTAAGAGTAAATAGCTCTTTAATAGTAGATCTGCCTGATCTAAGGGCGGCCTGTTCTTAGGCCTCCATACCACACAAATTATCTTCAATTATCTTTTTGATTTCCCGTAAAACTTCCCGTAAACTCTCGAAAATAAGCTAAGGATTGCGATTCGTCGATAATTGTCACATACATCTTTGCTTCCGTTTTTATGCATTGTCGTGATAAACGATGTTCTCCACTTCTTCGGTATCCTCTCTCCATTATTACAGTTTTGGAGTACTAACAAAATAATAATAGAAACTTAAAACAATAGGAAATAATTTCAACATTTCAACAACATTCAAAGCAACAAACACATTGAGATCTATTCTATCTAAAACTAAACCTAACAATGAACAAGAAAGAACAAAGAATTGTATTTATAAAATACCTTGTGAATGAAAACAATTTTATTTCGGTGAAACGTCAAGACCATTAAACGTTAGAATAAGTGAACATCAGTCTAATATACAAATAGAGAATTTGATAGATTTCAAATATGTCAACACGCATTGATTCAGTCAATTTGTACTCTACGAGCCCCCTAGTGGGAAAGTTTTGGGGTAGTTCTGATTTTTTTCATTATATATGGATTCTGGGCTGCTGAATCCGAATCTGAGGTTTGCGGACAAAATTTCGTGACGAAACATTGAAAAAATCACCAAAAAAGCGAAAAATTCCTTCTCTTTCCCGCTTTTTTGCTTAAATCTCGAAAACTATTACCTTTTAGTAAATGGTGTGTTAACCAAAAATTAAAGTACGTAAAACTCTCTACAAATATCAGTATTTACTTTTTTTTCAGATAAACCGTTCGGTCTAAAGTGCAAGTTGAAAATTACTAATTTTCAACGGTCTCTGCAAAACCCACTTTTTACATTCCAAAACTTTATTTTATATTAGAATGCTATCATTTGATACATTTCTGCTAGTTTTCTGCACAAGTAATTAAAAAGAAAAGAAAAAGTCGAAATTGTATAAATTCAGTATCACAACAGGCCAGACAGGGGGCCACGTTCTGCCAAAAGTTGAAGCTTGGATTTAAATTTTTCTGGCACATATTTTACAACATTTTTCACATCATTAGAAAGAATCACTGTTCTGTCTAACTTTAACAAGATCTCCTCTAATTGATCCACCATTGTTGATGATAGAGCCATTGACTTAATCACTATTTTGGCCAGAGTTCTGTGAGCCAGCATATGAGCTCGTACTGCTCTTGTGTAAGCGTGATCATACATAATTTTTTCGGTTGATTTTGCCGCATATATGGTATTGAAAAGTTCAGCCACTCCACCACCTTGCATAATGTAACCAATTGCCCCCATGAAGGACATCAATAGTGAAATCCACCGAGCCTTATAACAACATTTGACAGATCAGGATCATCGGGACGACTAGCAAGGTGTCTCTTGCCTTGAGGTAGAGGGGTTGATCAAATGTCACCAGATATGTAACTTGCTTCAAGGATTTAGTTTTCTCTACTCCGTTCAACAATTCTGTAAATATTGTATCATAATCACTTGGACGAGCGTTGATAAATAGCTGGTAAACAATAAATGTTAGTTCATATGGCATGTTTCTTGTGACAGCTTCCATGAATTCATTCCATCCTAAGAGGCCGGGAATATCTCTACTTTTCCCATAGAGCCACAGAAGATCAGGCACAGATGGAGTCACAGTTTCAGTTGGTGTGAACATTCCCTTCGGATCTATTATCTTGATTTCTGATAAACCTTGCGGTTTGGTCCTTTCAAAATGAATTAGTTGAACAGCTCTCTGACTTGCATAAATCTCAGGCGTGAGTTTCGTTTTTAACCGAGGAATGGATTGGTTAGGTGCTACTGCATGTTTTGGTGCAATACAAGAAATGCCACCTATGACGTGAAAAGTGTTGTATCCGTCGATTGTGTGTACTTTAAAATCAGCGTTATCGTACACCTGCTGTGTAAAGCACGGTTGGTCAATTTTCTGCGAATCGCCTGCGATTGCTGATTTTTTCAGACAAATAGCTTCTCTATAGGATGAACGAAACCCCAAAGAGGAAACTACATCAACCAATTTTCTTGATCTGTACTTTTTGTAGAGCAACACGGCCAACCCTACAAGAACTGGTGAGACGAATGATCTGGGCCTTACTGCCGCTAAAAGACTATGAGCAAGCGCGTTGCTTTACTTCTTCCAGATATCATACGCCCCACGTTTTTTATGAAGCACAACTTTTTCCATAAATGTACGTAGTGTTTCAGGAATTAGTTCTTCATTTCCTTCTAAAAATTTATCCGGTGGGGGGTATTTCTGTGACTCATAAACCTGGCTCCGGACATCCTCAATAATAATGGCAGCAGCCATCTGAACAATCCGTAGTCTTTCCTCTTTTTCATTTTTTAACGCTTGTTGGTACCAAGCGTCGTTCAAGATTTTGTAGCCTGTGTCTTTGAAACAAACGACCGACTTCTTGTTTTGGGGCATAGTAATAATTATATCGCTTCCGTATTTTTTGAGTAGATGAGCTTTGGCTGTCTTTTTGTCAGGACGATATTTACCCTTGATTTGGTCGATCAACTCATCGAGCAAAAATTGGCACTCCCCATCCCTATTCTCTAAATCAGCGTTTCTTAATCTGTTACCATTTGGGACCCAATTTTCCATAATTATTTTCACCGCGCCCCCCCTGGTACAATAACAATATATTTATGCAATAATAATGTACCTTGAGTATTTTGACAAAAAACAGTATGATATTTTCTGCACTGAAAACCAAAGCGTTCCGTATACTATTACCGTTTTCAACATCCTACCTTTGCGAAACAGGATTTTCCGCGATGGCTGCTTTAAAGACCAAATATAGATCACAGCTAAATATAGAAAAAGAACTGAGAGCGTCTATTTCTTATATTTTACCTTGTTTCGATAAACTTTGCTCTGCAAAACAGCCCCAAGAAAGTCTATAATTTACATTAAACTTGTTGATAATTAATTTAGTATTCCGTGCTGTTTATAACTATGGCTTCTTATCGGTGTTCATGTGTATTTTATTTTTCATTTTGTCAGAATTTTGTTTTGATTTGACTTTAGTAATTTAGTCAATATTGTTGGTGTTTTTCTTTGATATGCTCACGGCCCCCATTACTAAAAGCGCGCCCCCTAGGGGGGAGCGCCCCACAAGTTATGAATTACTGCTCTAAATAATTGTAAACATCTTTGGCAACATCATCAGCAAATGGACCCGATTTTTTAATCTTTTTTTGAGTGATTGGGCGATTGTACAGTTTTCTCATGCATAAACTATGATACCTGCAATCAGAGGCTACTAAGTCTGAGACAGGCAAAAGGCGTTTGATTATGGCTTTACCATACTGGTCATCACGTTCTTTTGCTCGTTTTATAACAGTTTCTTTAAATTTTATAACTCGAACCTGATATACCATATGCGGTTGGTTGTCTTTTTACTTTGCTGTTCTATAAACTCAAGTGTTATGACGAGACCACACATAAAACATTGAGTTTTGAAATTAAAAGGTGGTGCAGTAGAACGCCTTTGAGCTTGCTCCCTATCCTCCTCAACTTTCTTCAAGTAAGCGTTTAATGATTTTTACATCATTGTAATTTTTACATCATTGTAATTTTTACGACCTCAGGCTATTAACAGCTTAATTAATCTTACTCAGTCATTAAAAAAAAAAAGAATTATTGGAAATAATTCTTATTTGTTTGTAAGTAGTAGAAATGTATTATGTATTTATAAGAAACTAAGAGAAATTTATCAAATGACAGCATTCTAATAAAAAATAAAGTGGGTTTTGCAGAGACCATTCAAAATTCGCAATTTTCAACTTGCACTTTAGACCGAACGGTTCGTCTGAACAAAAAAAAAATAAATAGTGATGTTTGTAGAGAATTTTAAGTACTTTAATTTATGTTAACAGATAATTTACTAAAAGTTAATAGTTTTCGAGATTTAAGCAAAAAAGCGAGAAAAAGCAGAATTTTTTTGCTTTTTTCGCGATTTTTTTAATGTTTTGTCACGAAATTTTGTCCGCAAACCTCATAGTCGGATTCAGCAGCCCAAAATCCATATATAATAAAAGAAATCAGAACTACCCCAAAACTTTCCTAGTCAAAACACAATTTTATTAAATCACATGGGATAATGAACATAGAGTTCAGTGGAGAGATTCAAGTATAATCCTATATGGAATAGTGTCCTAATATGGAATTCCTTGATTTCTCCGAAAATATAAGTTGGAAGCGCACTACAAGAATATCTTCTATTTCAGTCGCTCTCTTTATTATCGTATTCACACCTCTGTGTCAGATGCGCGAACGATACGTGTCTGGCAGGCGCGTTTTGTTTTATCGTCTCGCAGAAAATTTCAAAGGTAAATATATTCAACGAGTATTATTGGTTATTTTGCTTGAATACAGACTTGTTATGCTCTTGAGTATATCGATAGTACCTTTATTTTAATATTTTATGATCTTCTGTAATTAAAACATTACGACTTGAGAAAATGTTGATATTACTTTGAACTAATGTACAAATCCAAATATGGACAGTCGTTGGTGCTTAATTGTGGAATACTGGATTAAGTGCATAATGTGTGGGCTCATTATAGTTGTGCTGGTCCAGAGTTTGATACGTGGATTTGTGATATCTGTAAGTGAATTAAGCTATTTCTTTCATTTTTCACAACTTTCTTATTTAAATTTATATGATTTTGTTCTGAAGCTATTTCCTTGTGGCATTTTTATAATTACGTATTTTTTATGGGAAATAAGCCACAATTTTATTAAAAAATGAATTTATTAACGTTTCGAAGCCCAAATCGGGTTTCGTTGTCAAAATACAAAATACTATTAAAATAAACAAACATGTTGTTGCTAAGTAAAAAAATTCTTCTAATAATTTATTTAATCTGACTCATTTATATTGTCAATTCAGATGTATATTATACATTTTAAAGTAGAATACTTTAAAATGATATCGCCAATATTTATGAGTTGCGTTCCTGGGACGATTTTACTAAAAGATAGTTCATTCGATTACATGAAATCAATCCCAACTCAAGAATATCCGTCGCAAAAAAATCATAGCATGTGATCTGTCTTTAAAAAGACAACCAAATGCAACGATGACAGTAAAATTCTCGCGTTAGAGATTCCATAGTAAATCACGAGGGAAAACCAGGAAAAAACCTCGTGATACTATCCCGACATCGTAAGTATTTGGTCTTGCATTTAATCTACCTTCAAAAAACTAACAACAAATTCTGACTTTAATATGTTTAAATTATAAATAATATTAATATTACATAGATATACAATAAGTAATACTAAAATATAAAATTTGTACTAACTCGATATGTTATTGACTTACTAATCGTGGTATTTTCTTTCTATTGACTTCCTCTTTCAGTATGGGTAACCACATCCTACTGCATTCTACCGAGGAATTTGCGACACAATTGGTTTCATTTAGCATAATTAGAGCCGCTTCTTTGATTTTTCTCTTTTTACTATCTGATTTTTTCAGGACTATACTTGAATCTCTCCACTGAACTCTATGTTCATTATCCCATGCGTGTTGACATATTTGAGACCTATCAAATTCTCTATTTTTAATATAAGACTGATGTTCACTTATTCTAACGTTTAATGGTCTTGATGTTTCACCTAAATAAAATTGTTCGCATTCACAAGGTATTCTATAAATGCAATTATTTGTTCTTTCTTGTTCATTGTTAGGTTTAGTTTTAGATAGAATAGATCTCAATGTGTTTGTTGTTTTGAATGTTGTTGAAATGTTGAATTTATTTCCTATGGTTTTAAGTTTCTCGGATAGTCCTTTTATATATGGTATTGTTATTTTCCTGGTATTATTTCTTGTGAATGTTGTAGGATCCCGTTCTAAGTTGTTCTGTTCCATTCGGTCCAATCTTGTCAGTTCCTTATTTATAAAGGATAAAGGATAATCATTTTTTAATAAAACAGATGTTAACAATTGTTTTTCTTCTAAAAATGAATTTTCGTTAGAACAAGTAATTTTGGCTCTATCATATAAGGATTTAATGATTCCCTTTTTAACGTTGATGTTGCGATTTGATTTGTAATTGAGATATCTGTTGGTGTGTGTTGGTTTTCTATACACTTGAGTCTCATATCCAGTATCCTTCTTTGAGACTAAAACATCGAGGAAAGGCAAAGTGTTATTGTATTCCTTTTCCATTGTAAATTTTATTGTCTCTTCTTGATCGTTTATAATATTCAGGAATGTATCCAACAATTCTGATCTATGAGGCCATATTGAAAACACATCATCTACATATCTCCACCATACTGTGGGTTTTAAATTTTGTTTAGAAATGATATTAGTTTCGAAATTCTCCATAAATATATTAGCCAATAATGGAGATAAAGGAGAGCCCATTGCTAGACCAAAATTTTGTTTATAGAATTCATTATTTAGTTGAAAATAGGTATTATTAGTACATAATGTCAATGACTCCATTATAGCTGATACATTTAGTTTTGTCCTAGTTGTCAATGTATTATCATTTTCTAACTTCGTTTTAATTATGTTTAAAGTTTTATCTAATGGCACATTTGTAAATAAACTGTTTATGTCAAAACTTACTAAACTATTATTTGGATTAAATTCAATATTTGTTAATTTGTTTAAAAAATGTTGTGTATTTTTTATAAATGTGTCATTATTATTTGCAATTGGTTTTATAATATTTAATAAAAATTTTGAGAGCTCACTACAAGGAGAATTGATGGTACTACAAATGGGTCTAAGTGGAATATTCGCTTTATGAATTTTCGGTACTCCATAAAAATGTGGTGTCTTACTGTAATGAGGTGTCATTAATTTTCTTTGATAGTACGTTAGATCATTTTTAAATTTGAATAAAGTTCTATAAATTTTGTTTTCCAGTGTCTTCGTTGGATCCTTCGTTAATTTGGTATAAGGTCCATTTGTAATTAGATCTGTAATTTTGTCCTCATATTGTATTTTATCCATTATTACAGTTGCATTTCCTTTATCTGTTGGTAGGATTGTTATGGAGTCATCATTTTTTGAAGTTTTTAAAGCTTTCATTTCCTCTTTGCTGATGTTCTGTTCAATTTTATTAGATTTTTCCAATTCAAGTTTACATTGTACCCTATATTGTTCTTTTTCATGATTTGGTAAACACTGGGATATTTTTTCCACTGAGCTAATTATGTCTAATTTTGGAATTGATGGATGAGTAACAGCATAGTTTAAACCTTTTGACAATACTAAATTTTCAGTTGCATTTAAATTTCTATTGGATAGATTGACAACTGTCGCTAATATGTCATTATTTCTATTTAGGTTATCAAAAGCATGTAAACTATTTTGTTCTAAAAGAATATTAAATTTATTTAAATGTATATTTCTTCGTTTTTGGTATGAATTTTGATAAATTATTTGTAAACTAAAAGTAATTCGATCAAAATCAGAATTTGATATCATTCCAAAAAGCAAATCTTCAATACTTACGATGTCTTGTTCGATAAAAAATAAATTTGACCTATGAAATTGTAACCTTTCCCGAATCATCGATAAACTGGCTCTATGTAGAATATTTTGAAGTCTTCTGCTTAAGTATGCTGGCCGTAACCTCAAGCCCTTTGGTATTAAATTGTTGTTTCTACATCTTCTTAAAAATTTAATTGAATTCTGACAGTGTGCCAGTTTCTCGTATAAGGTTTCCAATCTCCTAAAATTTTGACAAACGCTAGGCCCATACCGGTTTCTTAATGTTGTTCTGAAGCTATTTCCTTGTGGCATTTTTATAATTACGTATTTTTTATGGGAAATAAGCCACAATTTTATTAAAAAATGAATTTATTAACGTTTCGAAGCCGAAATCGGGTTTCGTTGTCAAAATACAAAATACTATTTTGTATTTTGACAACGAAACCCGATTTGGGCTTCGAAACGTTAATAAATTCATTTTTTAATAAAATTGTGGCTTATTTCCCATAAAAAATACGTAAATTTATATGATCTCATATGTTTACGTCTATTTTTGTTATTGATATGTTGGTTTATGCCTATATTCCATATATGGGTACCTATTCCATATTTGGTTACTCATTTGGGATTTGGTTTTTTTGTTCGATTTTTTTTTGTTAATTAGGATATTTAATAGAATGCTTTTAATTAGTACATAAAAATGTATGACTGATTTATCATAACATCAAACTTTTTTCATTTCTATAAAGGTATTTTTTTATATCCCCAAAACAAAATGGTATTCCATAATTGGCGACTTTCCTCTAATATATGTGGTGTAGTTAGTAAGAATAGTATCCGCGAAACCAATCGAAAAAAAATCAATCAAGTTGTATTCTTTCTAACAAATGTTTAAACTAATGCCTGCATTAGAAATTGCACAAGCAGCTCGGGACTCATAATCGCTATATATTATCCCGTATATTCATAGTACTTTTCGTATTACCTTTTGGGATGCGCTGTCCCAGGAATGAAAACTTTTCTACCTAATTCTACCTAATGCCATGGCTGCCTAGTGAAAGATGTTGCTTTTAACTTCCTTGGAAACTGCGATATTTATCCAGGTTTCAGAAGAAAGGTAACTAACTATCTTCCTGGTAGAAGAATTGGATAGTCTTCAGTGGATAATTATTCTATTTATAACCAAAAATTTAGATCAATTAATTGCCGTAGGCACTCTAGGCTTTAGTGATTTTTCTAGTTGATAAGAATCTTAATCGTATCAATTTGCATAGAGTATGGGAAATATTTTTTCGGAATTAAGGAATTTTAATGGAATAAGCTAGATTCTTGATTTGCAGTTAAGCAGTATAAATTTTAAGAGAACGTCGCGATATTTCATAATTAATTCACTTCACCGAACTGAGATATGTGATTTGCAATTAACCAGGATAAATTTCAATATAGCGTCGCAATGTTTAAAAATTAATTTATTTGTTGGACTGTAATCCCTTTACCGCTGGCTATCACACAAACGATGCAATCCGATGGGTCACCTCAGTGCAGTACAGTCGAGCAAATGAATTAAATATGAAACATCGCGATGTTGTCTTGGAAAATACACTGAATAATTGCAAATTACAAATTTAGCTGATTGCATTGAAAGTGCATGTTTCGAAAAAATATTGCCAATATTGTATGTACGCCGCTCTATTTCTACTGCAAATATAAAACCTGTAGGAGTGTGTGTGTATAATAAGTGTGTATAATATTTGAAAATTTTATGAAAAAATTTTTGTAGAAATTTTTTTAGTAATTTTTTAAATCTGATTACAAATCTCAGCATATCTAAATATCACCTCAGTTAGTAAAAACAAAACAAAAAATAAGAGAGCGAGAAATAGTTAATCTAATACCTGTTGATGAATGAGAAGTCAAAATTCGATGCCCTCCCATAGCGATAGAAAGCGGTTTCCTTTGAAAGAAACATTATGGCGAAAAGATCTTCCCCACACCCTTAATGATTCGGAAACAGTAGCGTAACATAATTTTCATTCCATTTCACTAGAAACAAAAGGAAATCCAGTTTAACAAAAACAGTTAGTCTAAGATCCTTTTTAACCTTTAGCTACACGCGCTGGCGTATTTTGTACGCCAGATATAAGAATTCTACTGCAAATATATTTAAAAATTGAATTTTTGACCTTGTTTATCTCTCTAACCTATCACTGGAATGTGCTTTACAATTTGGTTTTAGTTTCGTTATAATCGGCGTTCTGGGAAGATCGTAATTTACAATCTATTATTTGTTGTTTCCGGTGGTGGACAATATACGCCACGATTATATTAATATAAGTAGTAATATAAGAACATATTTCAATTGTTTTTTAGTCATTATGGCACAAAATATGTTTTTCTTTATAAACAATACTTTTTATCCTGCAAAAAATCACATTTCAAAAATTTTTTTATTAGTAATTTTATTTATCATGGAGTTATTCCATGATTCCAGTTATAAATCCCAATTGGCTTACTGAGAAGGAACTCCCAAGTATTCACTGATGCCGAATAAGGTTTATAACAAACAACTAATATATTTTTTCAAAAAAATATAAACAAATCCGCTGTTATTATGTGTATTTTCTTGTGGCGTATAAAGTACGTCACGCGTGTAGTTATGTTATAACTTGATGCGCGGGTAGTTAAAGGTTAAGGTTGATCTGCACCGATCGGTTTAATGCATAAAAATTATTGGATATGTAACTTAGTATGCTAACAATTATAAAAAAAAAAACAAAACCGATCTAATTTTGTTCTGACTATAATTAATTAATATTTAAAAAACTATTTTTTTATAAATTAAAAAAAATGTCAACCCTGGCAGATATTATCTCAGATTTTTTTGAATTCTAAACAAAAAACTGTTTTGTAATTTTTCTCTAAGTTAATCGTTTTCGAGTTATACACAATTTAAAACTGAAAAAAATTAATGAAGATTTTCAAGGCTCAAAAACATAAGTAAAAAATATCATTCTTAAAATTAAGAAGTAGCTAATTTAAATTTCAAACCTCATTTTTTAGTTATTGATAAACCTTTTGGACTGTTTGTTCAACAATGTTTGTAGCATTTTAAAACATTGTTTTTTAATTTTTAATGTCTGTCTTACCAAAAGAACCTATCTCATTAACAATTATTAAAAAATATATTTTATAATAAAACATGGCAAAAATTATTATCGGGAAACAGTTAGTCCAGCAAATGAAGCACTTTGGCTCGCAATTTTTTCGTCCAGCATGAATTTACTTGAAATTTTCAAAGAAGGTAAATAATAGTCCAAGGATCATTTTCTATATCATGCCACTGTACGCTAAAATCTTGGGGGTGGTTGCGGGTGGGAATCTTTTGTTACATTTTAACTATGTAATTCGATGGAAAAAGTATTTCTAAGAAAAAAATGTTTTTTACATTTTTTTCGTAAAACTAATATTTTTCGAGTTATTCGCTGTTGAAAGTAACAGTACTTCGCCGAAAAAATCGGCTTCTTTAGAGAATTTTTTTAGAGGTTTTTTGAGGAAAACGCCAAAAAATATGCATTTAATAAAAAAATTGTATATATCAAAATTGTATCTTTTAGTAAGAGAAATCACATTCTTTTTCTATAATATCTTTACGACCAATACAAAATACAATATGTTTTTTTTTCAATTTTTTCCCTCTGTATATATTATTTTTTCAAAGAGGTAATACCGCAATTGAATAGAGCATAAAATTATTTTGTAGAAAATATTTTGAAAATTTTAGTTATGGTAATTACCATTTAATAAACGCATAATGTATCTTCACATGTACTTATGTGTGACAGAATCGTACAAATATTATAAGAATTATTGTGAATTTAATCGTAGAAGCAAATTATTTGGACCACATATACTACACACACCAAGGTTTAAATTTAGATAAAAGGCCTTCTCAGATTTTACTTTTTACAAAAATGGCGGGCATTAAAATTGGCGACTATACATATGTGACTAACAGCAGGATAACTTTTGAACGAATAGTCCCATTTCAACGAAATTTGGTATATAGGCTCTCCTTTTGATGTGCAAGACTAAAGTCTTGAACCGGAAGAATCGATTTACCAGAAGTTGTGTTTTTCCGGATTTTTATGTAAAAACATGTTGTTTTTCTAATAATTCTTTCACCCTGTCTATATTAATTTTTCAAAAAGTTAATACCGGCGTTGAAAAGAGCGTAAAAATATTTTTAGGCAATATTTTGAACTCTTTAGTTACGTTAATTACCAATTAATAAATGCATAATGTATCTTCACATGTACCTATAAACCTATGTGCGGCAGATTCGTGCAAATAATATAAGAATTATTGTGCATTTAATGGATATATCATATAATTTGGACCACACACACTACACATACAAAGATTCAAATTTAGATATGAGGCCATCTCAGATTTTATCTTTTACAAAAATGGCGGGCATTCAAAATGAATCTGACGCACACAGGTACATCTGAAGATACGTTATGCATTTAATAAATTGTAATTAACATAAATAAAAAGGTCAAAATCTCTCGTAAAAATTATGTTTACACTCTTTTCAATGGCGGTATTAAGTTTTTGAAAAATTAATATATACAGGGTAAAAGAGTTGAAAAAAACAACAGATTTTTACATAAAAAAAAACAGTAAAAACACAACTTCTGGTGAACCGATTCTTCCGGTTCAAAACCTCGATCTTATTCATCCAAAAAACAACCTTGATGACAAATTTGGCTGAAATCGGACTTTCCGTTCAAAAGCTATCGTGCTATTACTCACATATGTATAGCCGCCATTTTAAATACTCGCCATTTTTGTAAGAGGCAAAATCTGAGATGGCCTCATATCTGAATTTGATCTTTTGTATGTGTAGTATATGTGGTCCAAATTATATGCTTCTACCGTTAAATTCACAATAATTCTTATAATATTTGCACGAATCTGCCACACAAAGGTACATGTGAAGATACGTTATGCATTTATTAAATGGTAAAATGGGGAGAAGTGTACATTTGAAGTGTGTAAAATTAATAATTCTTAGCTGAGCGCTTTCGGCTTATAAAGCCATCTTCGGAGCTATGGTCAAAAGGTCAAAATACCACTATGAAGAGAGATGGGTTCCATTTATGATATGAAATACTTCTGTTTCTTATGTAGTTTTTTATTGGTTGGAAAAAACCTTATCAGTCTGTTTAAAAAAATGTTCAATTTGCTGTTGGTTATTTTTGTATCCAGAAAAGTTAAACATCAAGAACGAGCACAAAGGACCTTCACACGAAAATTACATTATATATAAAAGGAATATTTGATCATGGTAAGGTCAAAGAAACCTTACCATTTGAATACTGCGGTGTCAGATAACAGAAAGATATTTCTGCTATATTCGAGCCCTTTAAACCCACCCCAATTAAAAACCCCAAAGTTACATAGTCTTCTAATAGCTCTTCAAAAATCCTACAAAATAATTTTTAAAAAAACCTTTTATCGCCAAAATTGAAGGAGCTATGTTTATAAAATAATTTTTTTTCGAAAAATTCGAACATTTCCGCTTATACAGCATTTTCTATGTATATAATACCAAAGAACCGGTTCGTATACTAGAAGATGACTAAAAAACTATTATATTAATTTGTATTTATATAAATTTGTAAATTCGTATTTTTGTGTAAATAAATGTTTTTGTAATTCTTAATTCTACTTTTTCTGTATAGATCTATTAAATGATCTACTTATAAAAATTGCAATGTTATTAAGGATGGTGTTTAAGGGTTGAAATAGTATATTTTATCCTAAACCATTAAACAATCATTGTTTAACCAATCAAAACCAAATTTTACCCATATTAAAGTTTACAATGTTTTTACATAATTTTTGAAAATAAGGGGTAGTTTACACCCCTAAATATAATCAACTCACTTGAGCATGATATATAATATGAAGTAAAGGATGAAATGATCCTAATCCCAAATTGTTATATAAATCGATGCAAGCCGAAATTATTTTTTTAGGATAAGTAAATTTTTTATATATAGCTCCAACAAGGGATGTTTTAAGGGTTGAAATATTACGATCTTATATCTTAAACCCTAAAACAATCAATATGTAACTAAGAAGAATTGACAATATTAAAGTTTAAAATGTTATTTTATAATTTTTTACAATTCGGGGTAGTTTTCACACTTAAAAATCCAAAAGCGTACAACGGCTCAATATAGAAAATAAACTAGAGGTGAAATGAGCTTAATCCCAAATTTTTGTACAAATCGATGCTGGACTAAAAAATTGCGAGGTTTTGCCATTTTTTCAGTTTCAATTCCTCGACTAAATAGATATTTTGTAATTGCGTTTTTGAGCCTTGAAAATCATCTGCCCAGGTCCAAATTTTTTTAACATTTATAAAAAATATAATTTTTTAAATAATAATTAATTATAGTATGAACAAAATTAGATCAAGCACCATTTATTTTTTATAATCTTTAAGATACTAAATTTCATATCCAATAACTTTTATCCATTAAACAGATCGGTTCAGATCGACTTTAAATCGGATCCTTTACTAAGTAGTGTAATTTCGTCAATTTGAAATAAAACTCATTTCTGTTTTCATCAAACATCATTTATCTCTTAAAATAGAATATATATAAAATTGGAGTTTGATATTAATATTTGGAGTACAAAGTAATTAAAAAAACATTTTTTTTTTGGTTTTACTTTAAAGTAAAATTGTCTAACTACCCCCAGTAAAAATAGTAAATCTTATTAACATGCCACAAGAAACTAGCTTCAGAAATATTTTGAAGTCAACTCAGGAAAGAAAATAAAATCAGAAAGTTGAACATAGGCCTGCTCTAGTTCCTTCCAGTTTTGTCGGTCTTGGGCTACCTGCAACCTTCTTCTTCTTTAAGTGCCATATCCGCGGCGGAGGTCGGGAATCATCATAGCTATTCGTATTTTAGAGACGGCTGCTCTGAAAAGTTCATTTGATGTACATCCGTACCACTCTCTCAGGTTGCGCAGCCACGATATTCTGCGTCTCCCTATGTTTCTTTTCCTTGAATCTTTCCCTGCATAATCAATTGGAGAATTGGAGCAAGCTGTATCTCTCTTTACGTGTAATATGTCCGAGATATTGCAATTTTCTTGTTTTGATGGTATTTAGGATTTCCATTTCTTTATTCATCTTTCTTAGAACCTCTTTGTTTGTGACGTGTTCTGTCCACGATATTTTCAGAATTATTCTGTACACCCACAGCTCAAATGATTCTAATTTTTTCGTTGATGCAGCATTCAACCTGCAATCAATGCCCAGCAATCATTATGACGTCATCTGTCCATCGTCTAAGTAGTTTACCTCTACTTCTTCTGTTTGCTAGTGCTATCCATCTCTGTAATTTTTTGGGTCCACTTCCCGTCAATCATTCTGGCTACTTGGCCCGCCCAATTCCACTTCAGCCATGCTAATGAATAGCATTGCTACTCGCTCTATAATATCTGTCACGCCTGTCCTTCTTCTAATTTCTTCATGTCGGACCCTGTCTCTGGCAGTTAGTTAAAGTAGTGACCGTTCCAATCTCCTTTGGGCCACTCTAAGTTTGATTAATGTAGTTTGATCCTTGTGTGGATATGTCACAAGAGAAATGGCAGACTGATAATCTGCTATTATTTCTCTTCGGCCAATATGGTTGGGTGATACACCTATGCCATGAAAAAAGTTTTAATGTGTTTGTAACGTTTTTGTGGCCGTTTGTTTCCCTGGATCCTTGTTTTTTTTTCTATATGGGGTTTCAGCTAGCAATGTAGCTAGAAATTGAAGGCGGAAATACAAAAAAAAACAGCAAAAGTTATTTTTTTTTAATATTGAGTTTTTCACTCCATTCTGTACCAAACCATCAAAAGTCACTATTCTTCTTTCTTTCGTTCTTTCTTTCTCCCCTTCCTTTTACCCTATCAGGGTGTCGGATTTGGGATCGCCAATTTAATTTACATTCACCCATCTCTTCCATTCTCTTCTATTTTTTGCCATTTTTTTCAGTTTTTCGAGTGATTTTCCTTTAACTTTTCCCGCCTCTACTACTTGCTGTATCCATTGTTTTCTTGGTCGGCCTCTTTTTCTTTTTACAATATTCTTTGCTTCGTGGACTTTTCTTGTAATTCTGTTAGGTTGCATCCTCATCAAATGCCCACACCAATTCATTTGTCTCTTTTTTAGTTTATTCATTATTGGTTCTTGGTTGGCCAGTCTCCTAATAGTCTCGTTGCTTTATCTATCATATTTTGTCTTTCCAACTATCCTTATTAAATGTCTCATCTTCATTGCATTTATTCTGCTCTTATGTTTCTCTAGAATAGTCCAGTTTTCACTTGCAAAGAGCACAGTCGGTATCACTATTGTGTTATATATGTTTATTTTTGTCTCTTTTGCAAGTTCTCTTTTTCCCAGTATTGTGGCTAAGGCATAGTATAACCTGTTTGATTTCTTTGCTCTATTTGTTATTTCCCAGTCTATTCTTCTGTCGTTAGTAATGATACTTTCCAGGTATTCGTAAGTTGTAACTATTTCCAGTTCTGACTTTTTAACATCTTTATTTCGGTACCCCGTCAAAATAGCCCCGTCGAAAAAGCTTCGATAAAATAGCCCCGACATAATATCCCGCACACAAAACAGCTCCGACAAAATAGCCTTCAGACAAAATTGTCGCGAGACAATAACTCGCCCACAAAACAGCCCCGACAAAATAGTCCCGACAAAAAAGCCCCCTTCAGAATTCATTATGAAATAGTCCCTTAAAAATACATTTTTCGGAAATGGTAATTATCCTCTATTCAGATGTTTATCTAAACAAAAATGGTCTTTTCAGAGAACTCGAACCCTGTCTCTTCTGTTCCTGGTTTTCGTCGCGATTTACTGTGGAATCACTAACACGAGAGTTTTACTATGTACAGTGGGTGACCATATTATTAGATCCACCTCAAAAAATTTTACTTTTGTTTAATAATGGTATGTAAGTTTTTTCTTTATACGGTAAATGCATTAATATATGATACAGCTCAATTAAATACCCTTCCTCTAAAACATTGAATTTTACTAGGTGGCTCTAATAATATGATTACCCACTGTATTACCATTGCGCGTGGTTGACTTTTTAAAGACGGATCACATGCTATGATTGTTTTGTGACGGATATTTTTAAGTTAAAGTTGACTTCATGTAATCGAATGAACTATCTTTCAATAAAGTCATCCCAGGAACGCAACTCATAAATATTGGCAATATCATTTTAAAGTCTTCTACTTTAAAGAATTAAAACCGAACGGAACCGACCATGAAACCGACCAGGTAGGACTTCCTTGGCGCGGTGCGGAAATGCGACAAAAAGCTCAAACATTGTTTTTTATAGCTTTGTTTAACAATAAAAAAATTAATTCTTAGCAATGAAAATAATCAAATAATCAAAACCGGTATAATTTGACTTCAGTTTTCAAATGCTGTAAGCAGAATTTCCATTATATTTTTTTTAGTCAAAATTTATTCGGGTTCAAATATTGCAATTTTTCGATTTTTTTTTTAAGTTTAACCGCGTTTATCTCGAAAACTATGCATTCTACGGAAAAACTTGTCAGAACAATTTTTGCTTAGAATGGCCCAAAAAGTACAAAAAAAAATGTTTTTTTGTGAAAAATCACTTTTTATCTGACCGTAACATAGGGGGAATGGCAGAGCATACAAGGCACCACCGCACCTTCCGGCAAGATTCAGTTTTTAATTGTTCAGTGTCTCAGATAAAAGAATCCCAACATAGTTGCCGGTCCTCAGGTTTTGCATGCTCAAATACTTCCAGGGCCTGCACCCTGCACTATATTATGTTCAATGATGGCTGTTGGTGGCTAATTAGGTAGAAATAAATAAAACATGAATTTATCAGTATTTTTTCCAGTAGGTAGGTACGTAAGGTATAGATTTTTGTCTTTTTGTTTTGTTTTTGTCGAACTTATTTATTATTTATGTGTGTTTTTAAAATGAGATATGTATGTAAATTTTGTGTAGAATATTTTTTTCTTCTTCTATTTTTTATGTAGACATGACTCTGTCTGTTTTTCAATGTACCTCCAGTAAGTTGTCATTCCATCTTTTTCTTGGTCTTCCCACTGATCGTCTTCCTATTGGGGAACCGTCTCTCGCCGTCCTTACTACTCTATTTGTTGTCATTCGGCTTATGTGGTCGTTCCATTCTACTCTTCTGTCTTTCACCCAGTTATTAATGTTGTCCACCTTGCATCTCCGTCGTATATCTGCAATTCCAGCTCTATCCCACAGCGCCTTGCCATCGATTTTTCGAAGTGTTTTCATCTCTGCTGTTTCTAGCATTCTTTTTGTCCTTTCTGTATCAGGTCGTGTTTCTACCAAGTATGTCATTATTGGTCTGATGACTGTTTTGTAAATTCTGCCATTCACTTATTTTGCGATGCTTTTATTTCTCCATATTGTTTCATTCAGGCAACCTGCGGCTCTGTTTGCTTTATTCACGTGATCTTCCACTTCGGAAGAATGTAGAATATTGAGTGATAGACCAGGGCGCATCTGTAAAAATATTAGTACATTTGGACGTTGAGAGGTGACTCAATTTTTTTTGCAAAAATTGCTTGAAAATAAAACAAATAATAATATTTAAGTTATCCTCCCTCTCAAAAAGGTCCGGAACATTGTTTAAATAATCAAAAAGTAAAAAAATGAAGGAAAAATTCGATTTTTTTCTTCGTTTTTTGAATATAACTTTAAAACTGTTCATTTCCGAGAAAAGTTGTACTAACGTAAAAGTTGTGTAATTAAATTTTCTACAATAGAACAATAGAATTGGTTAAAAATTTTAAAAAATAGTCACCCTTGTTGCAAAATAGCAATATTTGCGAAAAAAACATAAAAAACAAATATTCGCATTTTACGTTTTTCAACCATTTATGCTACACTTAGGACCTTCATGTTTCACCCAGAAAAACTTTGTGATATACTAAAATAACACTGTAAATTTCATTAAGATCGGTTTAACAGATTTTGCTAAATAAATTTTGCAATCCAGCTTTCGCAAAAAAAATTCATTTCTTCAAAATGTTACAGGACTGAAAATAAAGCAGATAGCAAGTTGAAATTTTTTTTGCGTATAGAAGTGTACTGTACCTTTAATTTGTAATTTTGCAAGATTAAAATCGATAAACTACCAGGGCGTCAGGAATTTTTTTAAATAAACATTAATTATTCGTGCTATGCGCAGGGCAGCGGATAGTTTGCTCTGATTTGGGCATTCCGATGACCTTTGATAATGATTAATTCATTTTAATTTTTATTACATTTCGATATAAATAAATAAATTTGTTTATTGTAAAATAAAAACACATACTCTATCCTTTGAGATAACACTTTTATTAGCAAAATCTTCGTTCATATATTTTAACTTAGACAATAAAAGTTTATTATTTTTAAACATATGCAATTGTTTAAACAATATTTCACAAACAATAATAAAATTAGTTAGATTTTTGTGGATGTAAAATATTAAAATACAATAAAATATAGAGTAAGAAAATAATATAGTAGATAAAGATTGTAAGAAATTTTGGTGGAAATCAACTTGTGTGAATTGAAAACCGCTGTCTTGCGCGTAGCACCAAAAATTAAAGTTTATTTAAAAAATTTCTTGACGCCGTGGTAATTAATCGATTTTAATTTTGCAAGTTGCAAATGAAAGGTACTGTACACTTCTATAAGCAAAAAACTTCAACTTGCTATCAGCTTTATTTTCAGTCCTGCAACATTTAAAAAAATGAATTTTTTTTGCGAAAGCTGGATTGCAAAATTTATTTTGCAAAATCTATTAAACCAATCTTAATTAAATTTACAGTGTTGTTTTAGTATATCATAAAGTTTTTCTGGGTAAAATATGAAGGTCGTAAGTGTAGCTTAAATTGTTGAAAAACGTAAAATGAGAATACTTGTTTTTGTATGGTTTTTCGCAATTATTGCTATTTTGCAACAATGGTGACTGTTTTTTAAATTTTCAACCAATTCTATATTGTAGGAAATTAAGATACGCAACTTTTATGCTAGTACAATTTTTCTCAGAAATAAATAGTTTTAAAGTTAAAATAAAAAAAAACAATAAAAAAATCGAATTTTTCTTTCATATTTTGACATTTTGATTATTTAAACAATATTCCGGACCATTTTGAGTGGGAAGATAACTCAAATATTATTATTTGAGTTATTTTCAAGCAATTTCTGCAACAAAATTTGAGTCACCTCTCAACGTCCATCTCAAAACAGATGCGCCCTGGATTATAAGTATAGGTATTAAAAAAGTAACTTCGTAGTAAATCATCAACTTTATTATCGAGAATATATTTTGTTTTATAGAATAAAACTTTAATTTACAGTGTACGTCAATGATTGCCCTGGATAAAAAACCCTGGGAAAATCAGATTGCAACGGGTCTCAACAGCACAAACACACTCCAATCTTGCCGTCATTTTGTCGGTTTATCATTTTCTCTCGCGAGCTCTATCCTCCAACGCTTAATACACTTTTGAATTAAAGATTACACACTTGACTTTACACCAATTCTACGATGATTTTTTACCACCGCGAATTTTTCATCGGCACTAATGGTTTTAGGGAGATCGTTTTTAATGGTTTTTTAAAGCAAAATAAAAGCAGGAGAAAGTGAGATGTCGTAATTTTTAAAAGGAAAACTCCATAAATATAGCACTATTATACATGGTTGCGAAAAAAGCTGGCAACACGTTATTTTCTGGGAAACCGCTAGAACGATTTTTATAGATTTTGGTGGGTAAGGGTCTTTTAATGCGGCCGATATTATAGTGGTAATTAGATTGTTGTCAAGTCGTCCGTTCTTCTGCAAACATATTGAACTTTCTTATTTCAAATGAAACACCCTGTATATTTTTTAAGTTTTGGAATCCTTAAGGGATACTGATTATTTTTCCTATGATATTCCCTATACCTAAATGTCATAATTTCGGAGTTATTACTACATTTATAAAAAAAAATTTAAACAATTTTTAAAAATCAATTTTTTCGGCCCGGGTAGACATTATTTTAGGTTCTTTAGATCATTGGAAAGAAAAAAGGTTTGTTGTAATTTTTCGCTAAAGTTAATCGTTTTTGAGTTATAAACATTTTACAACTGAAAAAAAAAAACGAAAATTGACGATTTCCAAAGTTCAAAAACACAAGTAAAAAAGAATAATTTTTGAAATTACAAACTACCTGAATTCAAGATCGAACCTTCTTCTATCAGATACCTATAAGAATTTTTGTCACGTTTTATTCTAAAATATTGTTTTTTGAATTATTAATGAAGCGCATAATATGAGAGAAGGGGCAATCGGACTGCAATAACAACTCAAAAATAATATTTTAAAATGAAACAAGACCAAATTACTTATCGGTAACTGATAAATAAGGCTAGAACTTGAATTTAGGTACTGCGTAGTTTCAAAAGTAATATTTTTTACTTGTGTTTTTGAACCTAGAAAATCGTCATTTTTCGATTTTTTTCAGTTTTTAATTATTTATAACTCGGAAACAATAAACCTTATTGCAAAATTACAAAAGACCTTTTCTGTTCACAATGTTCGAATGAACCGAAAATAATGTCTACCCGGGCCGAAAACATTGATTTTTATAAATTGTTTAAAACATTTTTTTAAATAAATGTAGCAATAATTCCGAAATTATGGCATTTAGATATAGGGAATATCATATGAAAAATAATCAGTCTTCCTTAAGAATTCCAAAACGCAAAAAATATACAGGGTGTTCTATTTGAAATAAGAAAGTTCGTTATATTTCCAGAAAAACGAAAGATTTGACAACAATGTAATTAACACTATAATATCGGCCATATTAAAAGACCCGTACCCACCAAAATCCATAAAAATCGTTCTATAAATCGTATATTCACGAATAATTGCATAATTTCAATATCGTCTTTGTCTTGTTTTTTATTAACCCGGCATCCGACAGGTGAATTTTTTTACCACTAACAGACAGGTTGGGTGTGACAAACTCCAGCAACTGAAATCTTAACAGAATCTCAAAAAGTATCTTTACGTTTAGTTGTCTGGATATCTGGAACGTGAACACCTAGAAGCTGGTCAGGATAGTCACTATTTACACTAATATTGTCTAATTCTTCACTTACTTCGGAATCACTCTTGTATACATTAGCCACTGTCTGCTTCATCCCATAAGACTTGAAGACGTCCTTGTTCTCGTTCGTAATTAATTTTAGCATAGACTAATAAAAAAATATGTTAAAATCTGTAATAAATATTATTCACTTACTTATACATACTTACTTATTTATAAGAGTTTAACAAAATAAAAACAATTCTGCAGAAAGTACAAAATCCGGCTCGAGGGGTGTGACCAATTTCAATCCAAAAATATACTTGCTGAAACTAAACAAACGACTAAAAACTATGTGTCATCGCTAGACTTAGGAAATATGCAAATTGCAAATTTTGCATATTATGCTTAAAATATGCAGAAATGTAAAATTTTGCATATTTCTATAAAAGTATGCATAAAGTGCATATAACTTGAAATTTTAGGTGTAGCTATAGATATTCATGAAATAAATCAACAAAGAGCTTGGAAATCCGAATATTTAATTTTATTTCAATATCTATAGATATTAGTTGTGTTCTTGAATATAAGGCTTTCAAAATCTACCAGTTGATACTCCTAGGTAAAATGTTTTACTGAGATGGTCAATTTTAGAAACCAATTATATTGTAAAATTAAAACCGGTAACACCTGTCTTTGTAATAATTATTGTGAACTGTGATTTAAAACTGCCAAAAATAAACACTGCTTCAACTTAGAATATAAAACCTTACAAAGAGATGTATAGCTATGGATAGCCGAAAACCGGAGGTATTACATAAATATTTATTATGTGTTTTTTTATATTAGAATATTTTTAATATGTGCTGACACAAAGCTAGTTCGCAATAAATCGATGTATTTTTCTCTCATGAATTTTTTGAATTTCTTGTGATCAAAATGAAATAAAGAGACTTAAAAAATTCAAATCATTCAATAGTGTACTGAAAGGTCGCTTAACATAGTTTTCTCGTATAGTCGGTTCGCTAAACTCAGACGCAACTGGCTAAATATTTTAGTCGATAATTTTTTTGTTTTTACAAAATTGGCAAAATTACTAACTATTTAGTGATTATTAACTATTTAGTAATTATTTTTTGCCAATTTTACTAAAATTGGCAAAATTACGGAATAAAACATCTAGAAAGTTGCGTCTGAGTTTAGCGAACAGACTATACAATAGCATTTATTTGACTAAAAACAAAAACGTATAAATTTATTGGAATTATCTTCGTGCTTTTAATTTAGGCTCAATATTTTTAAAACATTTTTATATACTTGGCTTGGTTGTTGTCACGGCCTCCGCAAATTTTGTAATTCATTTTAAAAATAGTTCTAGGCTTCTTAGATACCTGAAATTTTCAGACTAGCTTAGAACTAGCTAACAATGCAATATTTAACTGCTATTATACAGGGTGATTTATTAGTGGGGTACAGGTATTTATTATCCGTAGATTCGTTATAGTAATGGATAGCGGTAAAAGTTAATAACAAAAATTGTAGCCAACTTTGAACTTCACATTAAAAAATTAGTTAGAATGTTACAGGGTGTTCGATAACATATGGACAGATCAAAGTTATGTATTTTTTAAAAGGAACACCCTGCATTTTATTTTATATTCGAAATCTTATTAACTTCTCCATTACAAAAATATAAAGGTTTGGTATGTTATACAGGGTATTTACAAAGTTATCACAAATGTTATATCAAAAACCGTAACCAGTTCAACTCCCTATATAAATAAAAATAAGCACAACGGCAATGGTTTATTGATGCCACATTTTTTAATTATTGTCAAAATTTTCATAAATGATTGATATTCCTGATTTTCATTATATTGAATACATGTGAGTCAAAACGCAAGTACAATATTTTCTCGGTAATTTTAAATGAAACACCCTGTATTTTATATCACTATCGAAAAGTACTATTACCTTACTTTAATTTATATATAATATTCACTATGCCTAAATTTATTAGTTTTGAGATATTTTAATTTTTCAGAGCAAATTAGTAATTACGGGTCTAAATCTTTCCAAATGTTAGGTAAGCCATGAGTGAATTGTCTAAAACTGACAATTTACGATTACTGATTATCAATCTGTAATCAAAGTTGGCTACAATTTCTGTTATTAACTTTTATTGCTATCTATTACTATAACGGATCTACGGAGCTTTACCCCACTAATCAATCACACCGTATGGATAAATCGATTTTTTTATTTTAAACTATTTTATAAATGTGCAATGATAGTTTAAAGTGCGTCAATAAATCGATATCAACAAATTAAGGCATTAGACTGCAGATCGAGAGTTTCCTAGTTCGAACACGGCTGTTGCGTATCTTTTTTTAATTTTTTTTTAATAAATAATAAAAAGTTGATATACTTAAAATTCATATTTTATAAGTTAATTATTATATATACCATTTTAAGCAACCGTGGTATTATACGCTTAAAAATTGATATAATGGTCATCAGTGAGCTCCGCTGGCCTGGAGCGGGAACATGTGAACAAGATTAAGGCACACTATACTATTCTGGAAGTGTAGAAGATGACGTATATCATAGGAATGGAGTTGGCATATTTATAACATCTAAATTCAAGAAATATGTTAAAAATTTTGTACCTGTGAACGACAGACTAGCGATACTCCAATTAAATAGTAAACCATTTAATGTCAATGTTATCCAGATATATGCCCCTACCTCAGAAAAGACATATGACAATGATGTTGAATCATTCTATAGTCAATTAAAACAGACACTTAACCATCTAAAAAGGAACGAAATCACATATATTATTGGAGATTTTAACGCGAAAATTGGTCAAGGACGAAGATCTGACCTAGGTGAATATGGACTAGGGGAGAGCAATGAAAGAGGCGATAGATTATACCAGTTCTGTCAAGAACATGACATGATAATCGCAAATACGTGGTTCAAATTACACAAAAGAAGATTAAATACATGGAAGGAGCCAGGAGATAACTCACTTCATATAATTAGAAATCAGATAGATTATATTCTAGTAAACAAGAGATTTAAGAATGGTGTCAAGAGATTAACGACATATCCTGGTGCAGATATCGGTTCAGACCATAATCCTCTAAGCTGACATCCAAGTGAAGCTCAAAAAAGTCGAAGAAAGCCCCAAAACACCAAATTACATATATCAGCATCCAACAAAACGCTAATAGAAAATGACCTGAATAATCAGCTAAAGAATTCAACAAATGAAAACAATACAGAAATATGGAACACGTTTAATGATCTCACCTGGAAAGTAATGGAAAAATATACAACAACGATGCAGAGGCACAAAAAACAACAATGGATTACTGATGAAATCTTGGAATTGATGGAGCAGAGAAGAAAACTGAAAGATAACAAAACAGAATACAAAGAAAAACAGAAACTAATTAAACAAAAGATAAAGGTAGCTAAGGAAAAATGGATGGAGGATAAATGCAAGGAATTAGAAAAGTTGAATGAAAAACATGATACGTTTAATATGTTTAAAAAAGTTAGAGAAGTAGCTGGTCTTTATCATAAGAAAACTCCACATACTATAACCGATTCGTCGGGAAAAATGATAATAGACGAACACGAAATTCGAACTACCTGGTATAATTATATAAATGAACTGTATAATGATGATATACCCGAAGAACTGGAGACTTTAGATGAAGGTGAAGGACCAGAAATACTGAAATTAGAAATACTACATGCTATAAAATTGGCAAAAAACAAGAAAGCCGTTGGTCCCGACAACATACCTACAGAAATGTTAAAGCTCATAAATGAGGAAAACATTGGAATACTAGTCAAACTTTTCAATGATGTTTATTCGACTGGTGATATCCCTGAAGATTGGTTAAAGTCCGAATTCATAACCCTACTAAAAAAACAACGTCCAAAAAACTGTAGCGATTATAGAATGATAAGCCTTATGAGCCACACTTTGAAAATCTTTCTACGTATCATTCACAGTAGAATCAGAGATAAATGTGAAGAAGACCAGGATGAAACACAATTTGGCTTCAGAAATGGACTGGGAACCCGGGACGCACTCTTTGCACTAAATGTGTTATTGCAGAAATGCCGAGATCAAAGGAAAGATGTCTTTGCTGTATTTATTGACTATGAGAAGGCCTTTGATCGAGTACAACATCACAAATTAATTAAAATATTAAAGGATAAAGGAGTTGATAGTCAAGATGTACAGAAAAATGTCAAGAAAAATTATACTGGCGTCAAACAGCGACAGCTTGCATAAATCGAAAATCAACATGAATATCAATATGAAAAATACAAAGAGGTGTCAGACAGGGTTGTATACTCTCCCCACTGTTATTCAATTTATATTCAGATAGAATATTTAAGGAAGCGCTGCATAATTTGGAATGGGGTGTGAAAGTTAATGGAATTCTGATAAATACAATCAGATATGCAGACGATACAGTTATTTTAAGTGATGATATAAATGAATTACAACACCTTTTAAATGCCATTGACACAGTGGGAAGAGATTTTGGCCTAAATATAAACTGTTCAAAAAAATACATGGTATTTAGCCGTTTGGCCCATCAAGATTCACGGTTATATGTTGATGGTCATATAATTCAAAGAGTACCCAGTTTTAAATATCTTGGTTGCCATATTACTGAACAACTAGATCCAGATAAAGAGATAAAATGTAGAATCGAGATAGCCCGCACGACATTTTTAAAAATGAGGTCATTCTTCTGTAATGATACCTTGCAACTTCAACTTCGAAAGCGCATGATTAAATGCTACATTTGGTCAGTCCTCTTGTATGGTGTCGAAGCATGGACATTAAAAATATCCACCATTAACCGTTTGGAGGCCTTTGAAATGTGGCTGCACAGACGTATACTGAAAATACCATGGACGGCTATGCTGACAAATGTGGCAGTCCTTAAGAGAGCAAATGCTACCCGCGAGCTGCTTGAAAATATAAAATATAGAAAGATGGCCTATTTTGGACACGTAGTAAGGGGAGACCGGTATAATATTCTTCAACTTATTATGATGGGTAAAATCGAAGGACGCAGAGGAATTGGTAGAAAGCAGGCCTCTTGGTTGAAAAATATCCGGGAGTGGACAGGAATAAAGAAAGCAGAACACCTATTTAGAATAGCTCGAGACAGATACAGTTTCGCCATGTTAATCGCCAACGTCAAGGGGACTTGATAAGGCACGTTAAGAAGAAGGTATTATAAAAAGTACTTTTATCTACTCTACGTCATATTATGTATAAGTTTTTAGTTTGTGAAAACTGTCATTATAGATAGCAGTGCGTGAAGGATTTAAAGTGTGCGTGAAGTAACAATGTATTTTAAATAGGATTTACTTTTTCGCACTGTTTTAACCTTCGCGTTGTCATGGTGACAATCCTTAACTTTCGCGTTGTCATGGTGATGACAATATGAGCAATGAATTACAACAAAAGTTTTGACAGTTTTGTTGTTTGAAAGTAGTTAGCATTTTTAAATGTCAAAGTTCTAAAAGTTGTAGAATAGAAATGAATTCCAGTTACCAAGAGTTACAGCTTTTTTTATTTGTTTATCGTAGATAAAATATTGTATGAAACTGTGCGTGAAGTACTTTTTGCGAACTTACGCGATTTATAGCACTCCCTCCGTTGTCGCTCGTGCTCTAAGAATCGCGTGCGTTCGCAAAAAGCATACTTCACGAACTGTTTCATAAATAACTATTTTATACTAGTGTAATTTGTGGAATTATAACTTTAACTGTTAATACACCTACTAAAAATTCATATTTTATTCTTTCGAAACATGTTGTGTCCTGTATATAACAAAACCGTGTTATTATAAAAGGTACTTTTTTATTATAGTGTAATTATTGGAATTTTAAGCATTTTAAATCTTCAAATTATTTTATATTCTCTCTATATATAATAAAAACGTTTTATTATAAAAAAGTTGTTTTTTATAAAAGTGTAATTACTTCTTAAATAAACAGAAAAAACCAAGAACTTTTTGTAAACATCTGAGGGATCTTCCTGCTTTCAAAGTCATATTATTTTGATATTTTCAAGATTCCTACACCGACTTTTATCGATATATTTAATTTAAATATTTTAATTGTCATGCGAATATTTACCAGGTCTTCCTGAAATATTATGTTCAAGATATTTTTAGCAACTATTTGATTTGAAAGCAAATATCGTAAATTTGAAAAATGCTCTAGTTACATCAGTTGATGTAGAAAGATATTGTTTCATTTACAAAAATGTATAAGTTGTCTACACATAAGCCATGTTTAAAAAAAATTAAACAGCATTTAATAATTCATATTAGCACAATGTTAAGTACGTAAGCTTAGTTTGTAAAATAAATAAATGTTAATTACTATATGAAGATATTGTAAATATTTTGTAAATAAAACAAATACTACTTTCTCGGTTATTTATATAATATGTATTTATTTTTATATGCATATTTTTTATATAAACATGCATATATTTTTTTAAATACTGCATATTTCATACGTTTTTATTTGCATATTTGCCTAGTCATCGCATAGATGAATATACATTAGAAACCTAACGAGCGATCCACAATTATTGGGATCAAAGCTAGCCGTGTAAAAAATTACGTATGCCATGTTTTAATCTGAATTTATTTCATTGGTTTATCAATTAATTTTGATTAACATTATAAAACATAAAATATCAATCAAAACCTTTAACACAGAACTTTAATCAAAAATAAAAAGAATTAACAAAATTATAAGTAACAATAATAAATAAAATCAAACAAAATGCTGTATATGTTCACCACCAACATCTCTACATAACCTAACTTTTTTTGTTAAGTTGACGTACACTGCAAAGTTGACGTAAACTGGAAAGTATATCTGAATTAAGAATAGACATGCACTGTATAGCTGTCTGTCGTTCAGAGCCACCTATGGTGACAATAATTTTGGATCACACGTTATCTAGCCGTTGTGGCCACTACATGCAAAATTTCATTATGTTTTAGGCGCTTCAGTATTGTTGGGGTGTACTACACCCCATCTGTCGGATGCCGGATTAAGAATTTGTCCATCCAATATAAATTTTGACCGTGTATGTTTTTCCCGTGTTTTGTGTTGTTTTTCATTCGGATGCAGTTTTTCCCGTTACGGACGTGACTGCCTGTAGATATATTGATCTGCTTTACTTCGAGAACCCTTATGTTAATTTTTCTTGCACATTGCAAGATTTTAGAACTCTCCGCCTAAAATACAAAGATATATTTTGCTAGAGGAATACAAATTTAAATTTTCACAATTAACAGTTTCATCTGTACACCACGTATAACTCCAAAATTTGGGTTGAGTATTTCCTTTGTCACATTCCTCTCGTGGGCAAATGTCGACTTGGAAATATACTTTGGACCTCTATCTAGGTACCATATGGTCAGAAATTATTATCATTAATTCTTACCAATTAGCGCCCAGCGTCCTCGTTTGAGGACGGTTTGTTTAGGTGGGGATAAAACAATTTCTGCGTGAATATTTTGTGATTGCCTACCTCAGTGGTTTAGTAGAAGCACTACCGTAGACAAAAGTGTATGTATTGGTGCTTTATTTTTATTTGACGAATTACTAGCCCAAGGCGAAAAGCACGATTTTTAAGTTTACTGAGCTATACTTACATCGGTGTGTATACGTCTTTTATATACAAAGGTGAGTTCAAAAAATTTGTATTTTTTACTAAGTTAGATCCACAACTTGCACAAAAAATACAAAAATGACTACACAGCAAAAAAATGTTAAAAAAATTATAAGAGTATTATGCGTCCTCAAATGAGAACGCTGGGCAAATTCATATATTTTTTGTAAACATTGGTATTTTTAATAACTAATTATTGTCTTCGATTCTAGGATGAGACAAAAATATCTATTAGAGAAAATTATTAGAGAAAACCCAACTGCAAAATGTCCTACCAAACAATAAAAAGACCTAGAAGCCTCGAGGTGCATATGACTGGTGCTTTGACAACAACAATACAAATGTGTTTTTATGGGAACCAATTATGATACGGTTTTTTTCACCAACCAAGTTCAACAATTGAGTAAAAAAAAGACAGTACAAGATTCCCAACTATCCACTATTTCAAACATATAGGTGGCGTAGATCAACATGATTGGTTATAAGAAAAACACCATATATCTGTAAGTGGAAAAAATGGCGTCTTATTACACGAATGATAGATATGGCTATCATAAATGGGTGCGTGCTATACAACATGATATATAAAGGGAAAAATATATCCATAAAATTATTTTGGGCGACAAGTAGCTTATTCATATCTAAAAAGTAAACATGACGTAAGAATAAGCAAAGATCGGCTATTTTGCCTACCAAGCACATCAAGGCATTGTGATTTCTAAACTAGCAAGTCTTTGCAACTGGTCCAGTTTGAGGAAGGCACTTTTTTGTGGCACCTTTGGCAGGTTTCATGGTAGTAAATTTCATAATTTTTTACAGTCCAATATCATAAAGTGTCATTTAATTTACCGCATGCTTAAGTGACTAGGTCATTTGCATAACCCAGGACATGACGTCTCTCGTTACTGAGTCTAGATATCAGCCCATTTGTAATAGGAGATCATACCACACGGACACCCCTAATTACTTTTGCTGATACTGTATCTCCAAGTTAAGGGTACGTATATCACACGGCTCAGCGTGTCGTCTCTCTATTTGCAGCGAATCTTCTAGTTTATTCCTTCCAGACGAATAGTCCTTGTGATTGTTTGATGGTCCTCTCCTAATCACCTCTTAGTCTTTTATCCAGAGCGTACTGTACTCTCTGTATGGTTGTACGGTCACTTAAATGGCTATTTTCGTTTTCCTGATCGATACTCTAATGTTCCTGATGTAGAGGACTTTCAAGCAATACACCATGCCTAATGTGCCTATCGAGCAGTTTTTCTATAGAAGAAGAGCACAAGTCCTGAATAGGGATAGCAATAACGGTTTACACAGATTTGGGTATATTTTTATAAGCCTCAATGTTTGCACGTTCTCCAGTTTTAAGATAGTAGGTAGGTAGTATTGTACCTACTTTCAAATAAACTATAATTATATTCAACATTTTAAATAAACAGTGTGTAAGATTGACAACTCTTTAGGACTTTGTTAATTTATTAAATGTTTGGTACTTTCGCTCGTTTGTGATTTTAAAATTTTCTCTTACTTTGTATTACACTGATAACTCCTATTTGTCCAGGCATTGAAGCACAGTTCAAGCACAAGTACTGTCGATTTTTGGCGTAGTAAGACGGATTTTAATGTAGTTTGATGTGTCGGATTCGTGAGAATGTCAGGAAATTTTGTGAACTAATGCAATGAATAAGAAATCTCAAATTAACAAATTAACGCAAATTAACGCAAAAGATGGAAAACATAATACATTGTGAAACAAAAAGAGATAAAACTAGTAGAGGTGGAAATTATTGATATAAACGTATAAATTAACATTACATTACATAGTTTCCACCTTTAGACGTATCTGAGGAGTATGCCAACTGTCACTATGACAGGAGAATTTTATAAAATACTCCTGTCACCGACGTCTAAAGGTGGGAAACTATGTAATGTTAATTTATACGTTTATATGGAGAATTTCCACCACTACTAGTTTCATCTCTTTTTGTCTGACAACTTAATATATGTTTTCCATCTTTTGCGTTATTTGGCCGGTTATTAGCGCGCTTATCACTGTATAGTATGTATTTTTATTTCGTAAATTACTGTTAATTTTAGTATTTGTAATCGGTTGTATTTAAAATTTTATTTTCAAAAATAAAGTTTTTTTGTAAAATTTTATAGTCAAATTCATATTTATCTTTTTCACCCAATAGGGTGTCAACAGATGGTGATATTAAATATACATATTTGAAATAATATTAAGTATAAATTTCTACAAATTTTATTCACTACCATAAGCAAATATGCTGGTGTTGTAACTGACATCATGTTCATACAGTGCTAGTCAAAATTCCGTACCCCCCCCCCTCGTATCTTTTGAACGGTTATACCTATAATAGTGAAATTTGGAGGGAGAAAATAAACGGACGTAAGCTTCTTAACTAGTTATGACAGGTGACGTAATAGTGACAGATGACTTTACAGCGCCACTATGCCTGATAATTTTAAATGGGACCTTATGGCAAGTGATACATCGTTTGAAAGGTATTGAAAATACCTATTCAGTCATACTAATTTTGTTAAAGTATAAGCTAATTTTGATGAATAAATGAAATAAATATAAAATTGTAGTTCCGCATTTAATTAATAAAAATTCTAAATTCCGCCTATGATTACTTCTAAAAAATATTGACGTTGTCGTAAAAACTACTAGAGAATTGAAAAACGTTAACTTTTTGGACAAAAAAACCATAGGCGGACATTTGAATTTTTATTAAATAAATGCGAAACTACAATATTATGTTTATTTAATTTATTCACCAAAATCAAAATCAACTTA
This sequence comes from Diabrotica virgifera virgifera, assembly GCF_917563875.1. Taxonomy (NCBI): domain Eukaryota; kingdom Metazoa; phylum Arthropoda; class Insecta; order Coleoptera; family Chrysomelidae; genus Diabrotica; species Diabrotica virgifera. The sequence goes on along the minus strand of NC_065444.1, from coordinate 182,589,943 downwards.
AACCCAAAAAATTTAGTATGACTGAATAGGTATTTTGAAGACCTTTCAAACGATGTATCACTTGCCATAAGGTCTTATTAAAAATTTTTGGTCACAGTGGCTCTGTAACGTCATATGTCACTATTACGTCACCTGTCATGACTAGTTAAGAAGATTACGTTCGTTTATTTCCTCCCTCCAAATTTCACTATTGTAGGTATAACCGTTTAAAAGATAAGAGGGGGTACGGACTTTTGACTAGCACTGTATATTTTTAATCAGACATGGATAATATCCACGCAATTTTTAGTCTTACAAATACTTTTCAACAAATACCAGTGCAAAAGTGGTAGGGTCGATGCACATCAAAACACATTATATAAGGCTTCATTAAAAGTTTTACCTTAAAACTGCTAAATCCAATGTTTGTTATTAGCTTCTTAATTTCAGCGAGGAAGCTTTATAGATACGATCGACAGAAAAGACATTCCGCGATACAATGTCGGCATGCAGATGAAACAGATGAGCATCGCGTCCGTCCGTCCGCATCGCAGCCTCCCTCGATGATGCTAGGGATGATTGATCAGCCCCCTAATTGGATGATCGATGGGTTAAGTTCATCAAGTGCCGTTCGCACCATCATTCTCTTCTCGTGGCCTTCCTGATTTCGAGTACGTTGAAATTAGGCCGACATATTTCCGCCTTTTCCGCTTCCCCAATACCCCGCTAGCCCCCTTTTGCCCCAACGACATGTACACGCTGGCCGGGTATGTTCGATACTTAACAAATGATGTTTCGGGGGTTGAGTAAACAAGGACTGTCGAAAGAGGGATCTTGTTTATGTTGTTGTCTTTCTAAGCGAGCAAAGCTAGCGAAATAAAGTTATAAAAGGTTAGAATAACTAAATTGAACAATAATAGAGCAAAGATACTATTAGGTGTCAAGCAGATATGGAGAGTTGGAGCGTCTGGTTAAAAATAAATGTATATAAAGTTTAGTCTATTACTTTCCCCTTTCTCTTTCACTATCTCCTTTTCACAAATAGACACACTTTAATTTTCGAAAATCTACACAGTATCGTGATCTCATATCTAAACAGATTTTAGTTTCCATCCGTCTCTGTTCTTTGTTTATAGTAGAAGCACAGAAAAAATATGCTCATAATAATTACAAGAGACAAGAGTTGAGACTTCTGAGCTTCACGGATGAGGCATAATGATGCTGAAATAGCTATATGGAGATGGTGGTCCAACTCTGAATCAAATATAAACAAAACCTGCCTTGATCTTTTTTTATCAATTACAAGAGACTTGCAAGCCTAAGCAGTTATGCTTTTAAATCTTGGTCACTCGCAAAATATCTTTACTTTTTGACCACTCGCAAAGTTCTATAATAGCCCCACATAAATTAAACCCAGGTTTGCGAAGAAATGTGTTAAAATTAAGTTTTGATGCATTAGCTAATTAAAATAAAAAACAAATGATTGACAAATCAAATTCAATTAAGAATTGTTTACTTTCTTACTTTGTTACTTACTTAGGAATTGTTACTTTTAAATAAAAAATTAAAATTCATTCATTCAGTCATTCTATAAAAAACTGAAATATTTAAAAAATGAGTAATGACATCACAAATTAGTTCTTTGGAAACGTTAAACTAAAGAACTTTTTAACTAAGTAAAATAAATAAACCTATCTTTCATCATAAGAATTGCAAATAAACTTCATATGATTTTGGCACATAGTTTTTTTTTGCAAAAATTTCAGTGACTCATTATTTTGCATCCTAAGGGAAAGAATAGAACAAGTGGGTCGCGGTGGAGGTGGAGGTGGAGGTGGAGGTGGAGATGGACGTCGCGGTCGATGTCGATATCCATGTAAAACAAACACATTGTAGTGAATGGAAGAGAACAGAGCAGGTAAGTCGCGGTGGAGGTTTAGCACGATGCCATCCAGGAGGTTTACATCGATGCTTTAAAAAATTAAATGAGTTTGTTTTAAATGGATGTCTACTGCGCGGCCTACAAGGATGCTTCCCTGTGATTGGTCCGTTCGAAGACAAGTTGTCATTACCTGCGCTATCTGAGTTGATACTTTTTATATAATCCCTTTTTTGTATTCAGTTTATTTTTGAATTTCTAAAGCACTTAAATACAGTAAATTTGTGAAATATGAAGGAGGATCTGATTATTTACAGCTTCGCGGTGGAGGTTTAGCACGATGCCATCCAGGAGGTTTACATCGATGCTTTAAAAAATTAAATGAGTTTGTTTTAAATGGCTGTCTACTGCGCGGCCTACAAGGATGCTTCCCTGTGATTGGTCCGTTCGAAGACAAGTTGTCATTACCTGCGCTATCTGAGTTGATATTTTTTATATAATCCCTTTTTTTGTATTCAGTTTATTTTTGAATTTCTAAAGCACTTAAATACAGTAAATTTGTGAAATATTAAGGAGGATCTGATTATTTACAGCTGATATTTCATCACTATCATCACTTGACTGACATAACATCGCAAAAGCACAGTCTTTTTGTCATTAAAATTTCATTAAACTACATCACTTGATAGTGGTTCTAGCTCGACTGACAGCGCAGGTGACCTCCTTGCTATCTGGTGTCGACATCGACCGCGACTTAACTAGTAGCATCCACCCCTAAGGGTAAGAACAGAACAAGTAGGTCGAGGTGGAGGTGTAGGTCGCTGTGGATGCTACTAGTTAAGTCCCGGTCACATAGCAAGGAGGCCACCTGCGCTGTCAGTCGAGCTAGAACCACTATCAAGTGATGTAGTTTAATGAAATTTGAATGACAAAAAGACTGTGCCTTTGCGATGTTGTGTCAGTCAAGTGATGATAGTGATGAAATGTCAGCTGTAAATAATCAGATCCTCCTTCATATTTCAAAAATTTACTGTATTTGAGTGCTTTAGAAATTCAAAAATAAACTAAATACAAAATAGGGATTATATAAAAAGTATCAACTCAGATAGCGCAAGTAATGACAACTTGTCTTCGAACGGACCTATCACAGGAAAGCATCCTTGTAGGCCGCGCAGTAGACATCCATGTAAAACAAACTCATTTTATTTTTAAAAGCATCGATGTAAACCTCCTAGATGGCATCACGCTAAGCCTCCACTGCGACTTACCTGCTCTGTTCTCTTCCATTCACTACAATGTGTTTGTTTTACATGGATATCGACATCGACCGCGACCTCCACCTCAACCGCGACCCACTTGTTCTGTTTTTACCCTTAGAGTCACTACAAACAGTACACCGTTGCTTTTTTGCTAGTGAAAATTCTTTAAAACTAGACCCTGATATATTCAGCATCCTTTTTATTCGTTTCGAGGTTTTAAATATGTCTTGAACCATCATACTCAAGTCCACACATTGCACGTACTCTGATATTATCATATTTTGTTAGGATGGGATTTTATTACAAGTGTAGATGACTAGCCGCTGATACCAAAAATGTCTAAAATATAAAAAAAATCCCAATGGCCAGCGTAAACAGATCCTGGGAATAATATAGTTGCCACAAATTTGACAGCTGTATCCATACTGTATTTAGTTTCATTCTAAAATAAAAATATTTCTGGTTTTTGTTCATTTGTGGTAGTAATAAAATTGTCATTACATATTATCATATATTGTAGATATCAACAACATTTTTTTTTCGTTTTGAAAAGTCTGACACCAGGGTCAAGGGTAGTTTATAGTGAAATACAAAAATTTCCAACGGTATGTCGACCGACAAAAGCAGATGGGATTTATTATTTATTTTTTCGTAATGTGTACACCATAGCTGTTTAATTTTGCAACAATTCCTCCGCTAATGGTAGGCTACTGTATCAATTATCATATATCAGGTTTCTTACAGATGCCAAAATAGATGGACAAAGTCTCGTCATTATATCCCTTGGCTTATAGCTTACCTGGAACGGCCTTCTCGTTGTTGGGCAAGTTATGGTTCAGTGTGATAAATCTAAAATGTTTTTGTATCGCATAATGCAACATTTTTTAAGCCGTATGATCTTGTTTACTTGGGATATCTATCTATCTGATTAGCCTTCTTCGGTCAATCTTTGGACAAAGGCCTCCCAAATCTTTTTCCATTCTTCTCTGTCTGTCACTACAGTCATAAACCGAGAGCCCACAGACTTCTTGATATCATCTACTTATCTCATTTGGGGTCTTCCTTTGCTTCGTTTATGTTCCCAGTTCTCCAGTTTATAGCAATTTTGTTCCGTCTGTCTCCTTTTTGCCTTATATTGTGTCCAACAAATCTCCATTTAAATTTTGTTTTCTTTCTTATCCACTCGTTTCTCTTTTTATCCATTAGTCTAATGTGCAACATTTATCTTTCCATTGCTTTATGCGTTTTTCTGATTTTGTCTATGATGTTTCTTTTTATAATTTTATAAACGTCTACGTTTGGGAATTATAAGTGAGATCAGAGATAACATTAATCGTATACCTTGGTCTTAATATGTTGTGGATATCTTTTGTTTTTAAGAATGTAGCTTTGGGGTGGCGATTACGCGAATGCTGGTTTATTACGCAATCAAATTTAAAGTGGACTGTAGGGAAAGAATAACAAAAAAATCTTACCTTATTCTAACTGGTAGGTCGAGAAGTCTTCAGTTATTAGTAAGGTGAAGGAAGGAGGGAGAAAGGGTTAATTTATTTTTTACTATAACTGAAACCGGCGTTTTTTGGCGACACTTGATAACTATGCGAAACGACTTAACAATTGAATTTGTTCTTACTTACTGAGGACCAAGCGCGACTGGATTTTCAGGGTCGTTACTTTGAACACAAAGAGGACGCGAATTCAAAAGACACTCGATTTGTGTCAGAACAGTTAAAAATTCTTCGTAAGTAAGCATCTGATTCCCCACAACTCTACTTAAATGAAGTTTTACACTTTTTATATTGCTTTCCCAAATACCACCGAAGTGACTGCCATAAGGTACGTTCATTTTCCAAGAAATTTTGGTATTATTAAGTTCCTGTTGGAATGCATCTTTATAAGTTTTTGAAGCAGTTAATTGATATATTTCATCGAGGACTCTTTTGGCACCAACAAAATTTGTGCCATTATCTGAATATAAAACCTTACAATTTCCACGGCGAGATAAAAATCTTTTGAAAGCGGCTAAGAAACAATCTGTAGAGAGCGAGGAGGCTAACTCAAGATGTATGGCTTTCGTACATAGACAAACAAACAAACATACGTAAGCATTTTGAGTTTTTACGCCACGATATTTTCCTATAGTAATGGAAAACGCACCAGTATAATCTACACCAGTGTGTAAAAAGGCGTTTGCCTGATTGACTCTTACGGCGGGTAAGTCAGCCATCATAGGATAGGTAGGTTTAGGATTAAGACGAAAACAACGATTACATCTCCAAATTCTATTTTTGATGGCCTGACGACTAGATAGTATCCAATAAGTTGTTCTCAGAAGATTTTGCAACAAATACGCTCCAGCATGTAAATGCAATTTATGGAAATAATCTATTAACAAAATGGTTAAAGGATCGGCTTTGGGCAACAAAATCGGATGTTTTTGTTCAAAACTACATTGGGAGTTGGACAAACGTCCACCTACTCTAATTATTCCATTTTCAATACATGGATTCAAACGACGTATGGAAGATTTTACAACGAGATTTTGAGAAAGGGCTTTATATTCTTCAGAAAAATGTTTTTGCTGGACAGCTCGAATTAATTCAATTTCTGCAATTTTTAAATCAAATAGAGATATCCGTTTATTTAAAGGCAATTTTCTAAGAAATCTCAATACGTAACTGTGGAATTTAAAAGTTTCGACCAATTGGAAAAATATTCAATAAGAGTATACAGCGGAGAAATTACACGAGTGACATTACCAAAGAAGGTTTGTGATCTATATTCAGAATCACAAATCATAATTTCCTGTCCGTTGACGGACTGAATAGGCCAATATTCTGGCTTCAACAGTAACCAATTTGGACCAGTAAACCATGTGGGATGGTTGACTAACTAAGAAGGAAACAAACCTCGAGAGGCGCAATCAACAACATTTTCCTTTCCAGGAACAAAAAACCAATACTGTGACGGAACCATCTTATGAATATCTGAGAACTTTATCCAATTTAAGACAATTATGGAATCACTTAAGGCAAAAATTTTATCAATATTATGTCTAGGAGAATAAGTTTCAATAGCATGTGAAAGAAGCTTTGAGAGAAGAAGCGCTCCACAAATCTCTAATCGAGGAAGAGTTATTTTAGACATTGGAGATATTTTAGATTGAGAGTACAGTAAAGTAACTTTAACTTGACCTGTACAATTAACAACCCTGGAATAAACAATGGCTGCATATCCAGCAGCACTTGCATCTGAAAATCCTAAAAAAGACAACGACGAATTATATGTAACTGCAATATGGCGTGGAATTTGTATTTTGTATAGGACATGAAATTCATTTTGAAATTTTTCCCATGCTATTTCGATTTCTTTTGGTACAGTACTATCCCAATCTACCATTAGAGTCCAAAGTTTTTTTATCCAAATTTTAAGCAAGAGGGTTATAGGAGATAGGAATCCCAAGGGATCAAACATACGAGCAACAAGTGAGAGTATGTTTCTTTTTGTACAAAGAGTCGATGAAGGTATTTCTAACCCAAAACTAAAATTGTCACATTTTTCTTCCCATTGCAATCCTAACACTTTGGAGACTGACTTATCAAATTGTTTGGTTTTGACCAATTGAAGGGGTTCGGGTATTGTCGATAGTAGATCGTTCGAGTTCGACATCCATTTGGTTAGTTTAAAACCACCTTTTTGAAACAAATTAACTAACTGAGTGTGTGTAACTATAGCTTCAGAAACATTTGGAAAACTGCTAATAAAATCGTCTACATACATATCTCTTAAAATTGGGATGATAGCATCAGGAAAATTTTTAGATTCGTTATTACATAATTGTTTTATTACCCTGAGACTAAGATATGGTGAGGATTTTACTCCAAAAGTTAAAGTATTTAATTGGAAAATAGAAATAGGATCATTGGTATCAAATCTCCACAAAACTCTTTGAAACGAACAATGAGATTCAACCACTTTAACCTGCCTCTACATTTGTTTCAAATCAGCGACAATTGCGATTGGAAAAAGACGAAAATTCAACAATATTGTGGTAGGATTATTTTGTAATTTTGGACCTTTATAAAGAATTTCATTTAATGACGGTCCTTTACTAGTTTTCATAGAGGCATCAAAGACTATTCTACAAGGAGTGGATGGGCTATCTGGTTTAAAAACACAATGATGGGGAATATAATACGACAACGAATCAATGGTTTGAATGGGAACTAAACTCATGTGCTTTTGGTCTAAATAATCTTGAAAGATATCACAGTAAAGCTTTCTAAGTTCTGGGTTTGGTGCGAGGCGATTTTCTAAGGACAACAATCTATTTTTAGCAAGAACAAAAGAATCACCCAGTACATTAGGATCATTTTGGAACGGCAACGAAACTGTGTATCTACCATCTGCATCTCTACATACATTTTCTAAAAATAAATTTTCACAAATTTCATCTTCTGATGAACTATTAGTAACAGTGGACAAATCCTCTAATTCATACATTCTTTCGAACAAGGAATCTAAATTCAACAAAGGGTTACAGACGAAACAAAAATATGTGTGGATTTTTTCAAAATTTGGTGCAGCTGAGCCCATGACTACATAACCTAAACTAGTCTCAATAGCTGATAGAGAATCTTCGCACGACACTCTATTACAACCAATGATATTTGAAAAGACAGATAAGCCTAAAATACCATCTATCTTGCCAGGAAAAAAGAAATTCGGGTCAGCTAAATTCAAGTGTTCTATACTGTTATTACAGTCTTTATCAACTCGTTGATCTGGCAACTTATTAGAGATTGTGTCTATAAGCAACACTTCTATAGGATATTGTATTTTTTTATCAAAATGAGAAAAGATAACAATGTTGGTTTTACCTACTATCAAGGTGGTTGATCCTCCTATACCAGAGACTGTCAAATTTAATTTCGAATAACTTAGGCCTAATTTTCGGGAACAATCAAAAGTAAGAAAATTAGCAGAAGAACCACTATCTAACAAAAATCTAACCTTGCAGTGGCGGCTCGTCAGAGGAGGCAAGGGAGGCTCAGCCTCCCATAAATTTTTTACACACTCTACACTGTTTTGTTTATCATGAATCGCGAAAACAACAAGTACTCACTATTGTACAACGTGTAAATTCCATATTATCACTAATTATCCATACGTACGGAGCATTAGCATTAGAACGCTGATGGCGTCTCAGTTTTATTACATATATTATTGTAGGCAGGACCCTGGGTTATCCCGAGATGCATGAACGGAGCACGGAGCCGAGAAGCCCAACAGTATCCGTTGCTAATGCTCCGTGCAGCGCAGCAGGCGTTTAAGGAGACCCGGTCTCCTAACAGTGGCATCTACGGTGCCATCACACGCTTCCCGGAGATATACCAAGGGAGGCAGAATAGCTTCTCGGCTCCGTTGCGTGGTTGCGTGCGTCTCGGGACAACGAATTTTAGGGTCCTGACTAAAAATAATGAAAAATCTAGAAGTGCGAATTTTGTTATGAAGTTTGGTATGTGGGGTCATAATAATATTTGGAACAACTTGCTCAAATAAATTTTTCCGATATCTCTCACTCAAAGCAAAATATCGGTAATTTATGGTGTTTTGGAATTCGCAGTAGGCCCCGTTTAGAATTAAAAAAATTCAGTTGAGTATCTTAAAAAATTTGAAGCTTCATTATGTATGGGCTGCAAAACTTCAAATCTGTATTTATTTTGATATGCGAGGTATCTATTTAGGTACAAATAGATGGAATTGTTAACAAATAAACGACACAAACTTTGGTATTAAACTTTTACAATTAGACTATTTTTAAAATGATATGATATCATGAAATTATGAATTAGGATATATTATGAAATGTAAATAAAAAATGGTCAAAAAATGGGGCTTTAAATTACATTTTTTGGCGCATTTTTTTGCTAGTGCAAATTTGTCTACATATTTTACAGTTAGGTATAGCCTCCCCTATTGTAAAAATCACGAGCCGCCACTGTAACCTTGTGAGCACTACCCCATTTATCAACAACTTTAACCATTATTTTCCCAAAGAGACTAACAGAACTCGATTCTGATTCATTTGGGATATTTTTAGAATGGCGGACATGTAAACTAGAAGGATTATCAGAAGAACCAGAGGTAGGCTCAGTACTAGTGGAGGGAAATGGAACATTTTCATTAGGCGGAGTAGTATTTGGCTTATGCAAAAATGAATGGTGCCTAGCTTTGCATGTAACACAAGAAAATTTTGACGGACAATTGGATACTCGATGCTTTGAAGAAAAACAATTTAAACATAAATTATTTTCCTTCACTAATTTAAATCTGGATTCAAATGGTAGCCCTAAAAAGTGCTTACAGTCTTTGATTAAATGTGTGCCTTTTTTACAAACAACACAATCTATAGAGGAATACTTATTCTGTTCTTGCAAATGAAACGATTTGTTCTGTTTTTGAAACGAAGAATTATTTTTGGAATTCCTTGATCTCTCATTTTTAATAAGAGCTGTACTACGTTGACGTAAACATTTCAATAACTCATCATAAGCGGGTACATCATTATTATTTCTTAATAAATCAAATGAATCTATGGTATCTTGTGGTAATTTTAACATAGCTAAATAAGTTAAAATATGATCATCTAAATTATCGAGATTTAATCGTTTTATGCCTGGTTGCACCAACAGATCTTAAGCTCCAGCTTAGCTAAGCTCTACTTATAGATAGGGCCTCCTTGAGTATCACTTACGTTGCACCATAATTTTAGATTCTTACCTTATTATCAATTATATCTATTATTATATTATGGTATTCTTATTGTAATATATTATAATTATATTATATTAATTCCTATGATATTCTCGATTTAAGCCTAAGATCTCTTGGTGCAACCGGGCATTAGTGCAGAAACATTAGTATCAAACTTTTCCAAAAATATTTCCAAATATTTCCATTATTAGATTGCAAACCGCGAAAATTAACAATTCGATCCATATAGAGATTAAACAAATATTTTTTATCATTATATCTTTCAACAAGCATATTCCAAATAATATCATAATTATTAGGAATGGGTTCTATTGAGCTACAGCTTTTCAACGCTTTCCCGGAAATACAACTCAACAAATACTGCAGCTTATCGGACTTGGGATATTCTATTTTGTTATGAACAAATTGTTTGAAATTTTCATAGAAAACAGGCCACAGAGATCTATCTTCACCATCAAACTTAACTAATTCAAATTTAGGCATTTTAATATTAGAATTATTAGTAATATTGGGATTATTACTCAAAACAACAGGTTTATTTATTAATAATGAAGCTAAATATTCAATATTGGAGTAGAGATCATAAAATGCATCTAAATGCGTATGGTAAGCAACGCCAGCGTCTGGCTCCATCTCTTGTTTTAATATAACGATATCTTGAACAATTTCCTCATATTCTGATAGAGTTTTTTCGAAAGTACTATACCTAACTGCAAAGTTACGCATTTTTGAGGCATTTTCTGGATCTTTTTCTAAGGCCGACCCAGCATCGTAACATAATTGAGCCCTACGAAAGATAGTTTCACGTTTAGAGCATAATCGCTCCAATTTTAGTTCGTTTTGACTTTTAGGCATGTTTAATAATAAAGATTGAAATTCTTTCAAAAAATTATCAATGATGAAGAAATAAAATGGAACAAAAACCAAAATATGTCAAGAATAGTAGTTAGGTGTATATATTTTTTCAACAATTACTAAAATTTTATTAAACTAAATCCAAACAAATTATTTTTAGGCTTGCAAAATATCCAAATCAAATATATTTACTTAATCAAAATCGATTTCACTAAGCGATGGGTTCAGAAGCAAAAACACGAATTCAATGTTCTAACTATAGTCGACCGAAGAACAAGGTTTTTCTATACATGACAAAAAAGGATACCTACACGACGATTTAATTAGATTTTAACACGACAAAATATACTATACCGATTGCAATTATAATTTTAAATAAATTATTCCAATGCGAAAAATACGATAGATCTTGAACCGGCAAAACAACAACGAAATTGATTCAAGAGGATCGCGACTAGAAGGCCAAAACTTATGGGGTGGCGATTACGCGATTGCTGGTTTATTACGCAATCAAATTTAAAGTGGACTGTAGGGAAAGAATAACAAAAAAATCTTACCTTATTTTAACTGGTAGGTCGAGAAGTCTTCAGTTATTAGTAAGGTGAAGGAAGGAGGGAGAAAGGGTTAATTTATTTTTTACTATAACTGAAACCGGCGTTTTTTGGCGACACTTGATAACTATGCGAAACGACTTAACAATTGAATTTGTTCTTACTTACTGAGGACCACGACTAGTTAGTACTAACGAGAGGTAATTAAAGAGAAAACAAAAAATTTAGTACAATATCTGGGCAAGAAAATAGGCCAGGTCAAACTTAGTTTGCCAAATGTCCCCATGCCAGTGTAACTCGTTTTTTACCAATAGACAACAAAAGAGATACAGTGGAACCCCGTTAACTCGGATTAATCGGGATCGCGGCCGATCCGGGTTATCGAAAATCCGGGTTAGCCGGAGAAAATGGTAAAAATTAATAAAATATGGTATGGTTACAGATAAACTCCGTTATAACTGGCACATAGACACTGGTAAACCACGTTCGCGCTTCGCACAAAACCACACATACAAAGCGTCGCGTCGTCGAGAGTCTCATTTTTAGCTTTATTAGCTTTGCACCGATTGTCCAAACTGTGTTTTGATATCATTTTGAAACAAAAACAACATTTTTACGTTTTATTGCCATTACGTAGACAAAAAACACGCAAATACAAAATCTGAATAGATTTACTAACGATTACAGAACGGAAGCGAACAGTGCGACTTTATTACACACAATACCGTCTCAATCGCAAGGAAGTTTAGTTATGTTATTTAATAACAGTGAAGACTAAGACCATTGTTTGAAAAATAATTTTAATAGTCTTTTAATCTTTTCTAAACAACGCTAAGACAGTTTCAAATAAATAAAGGATACTTACAGGTGCCTGTTGTTTTCGATAACACGACAATGGACGTTGTGTGCCATGAGTCATTTTTACTATGGGACGTTGTGTGCCATGAGTCATTTTTACTACGGTATATTATGTAGTTCAAATTACACAAATACGTATTATCTCTCAAATATTATATTACATACATTTTTATTGTTGAAATGTTTGTCTGATAATGAACTATGTATTTTGATGGGAAATAAGCCACAATTAAATTGAAAAATAATTTTTATTAACATTTCGACGCCCAGATCGGCTGTCGTTGTCAAAATACAAAATATGTAATGAAAATCAAAATGTTTATCTGATGAAAATCGGTCCGGGTTAGCCGGACTTCCGGGTTATCGGGGGCCGACTTATCGGGGTTCCACTGTAAGAAGAAAATTTGCGATATACTGTCGAAACATACAGCAACCTCTTAATTTCAAATGCATCTTATAGTTGACAAGGTTCTGATTATTTAACTGTGTACTAATGTCTCTAATAAGTGCAAATCTGCATCTAATTTTCGTCCCACCGTGTTAAGATCATCAAAGCACAAACATGTTAGTGGGAAAGAAAATCTACTATAGAGCATTGTCTTGTGAAAAATTACAATACCCATTCAAGATCCGTCCCTTAAATCTCTTATAATTTTTTATGACTACACATGCACAAAACGAACACACTTAGTAATCAGAGCTCATCAGAGCTTTCAGCTTAATTTTGTCTGTCTTTTTTCTATCTCATTTACTTGCACATTTATGACTTATCTTTTCAGTATACTTGCACTACACTCACTACACTGGCAATTGAAGAAGAAGAAGTTTATCGTTTATATTTAAACAACAAGAAATGTATTTAACTAAGCTGCTCTTGTTAATAATATTATTATTAACTGTTACGCAACTATGACGATAATAAAGGTCAAGCGATTTGCAATCGATAACGATTGCTATTTTTATCAATTTTTTCCTTTTGACATTTAATTTCTGATCAAATTATGTAGTAGGTCTGATTACGACTTTACTTAACGATATGCAGGTCCCTAATGTTACGTAATGTAAGTCAAAGCAACAGTTACGTCTGCTTATCTTAAGTTGTTAATTGTAAAGCTCTGGATACATTTAACTAACATTTTGACCGAGAAATAAGAAACAAATTAACGGTAAAAAATGTACATAGATTCCGATGAGTCCAAAGTAAACTTATTAGTCGAATCTGAAGAAAACAGACAAAGTTTAATTAGTACCCTACCAAATACCAAAGAGATATCGTCGGTCTAATAAGCAAATTGCCTAAGTCCATTTTTTGCGAAAATTGTTTTTTGGTGTCATCTAGTAGTAGACGGTAAAAGCTACCGCCTGACAATTCCCACAAGCGCCATTATTATTTTATTTCGCGCCAATTTCGCTAAACAAATTTTTCTGTAGTCCAAACGTTCTTTCCCATTCATACGAATTACTAATATTGCCTATATCAGTGTTTCTGAAGTTGTTTTTATTGAAAACGTTAGAAAATTTAAGTAAATAAATATATTTTGATTATTATTATTAATATGGATATAGTATAATAAGTAGAAAGTCTGTGTAAGTATTTTGTTTAATTAATTTTGGTCAGTTATGTATTGCACGGAGTTAGGCAAGTTTCTCTTTTTTTAATTTTGTTCCAAAGCTTTTTGTCTCTCCTGTAAAATTTTCAATTTGTGACTTAGGCAATTTGCTTATTAGACCGCCGATATATAGGTACATTGTAGATAAAAATTTAAAACCAAATTTACATAAAAAAATTAACCCTATACATGAACTATTTATCAATTGTACCGATTTAACCCAAAACCTTTCATATATTCACCCTTCACTCGGCGCGATTCCTTGGGGATATATCACATCACATTAGCTTCTGAAACTGAAAATGCAAATCTATAACAAAATCCAATTCATTTTTCAACTAACCCTGAAATCCTTCTTCGCCCCGAACTGCGACGTGTTTAGTCTTCCCGTCTACCTTCTCTCAGCCCCCTTAACCACCACACTCAGCACCAATTTATGCATCAATTCCATATTTCTCAAGTCGTTTTCATAATTCCACGCATCACGAGGAGTAAAGAGACAAGCAGGTTGCGTTCTCTCATCGTATTTCCATTTTGCTTGTGCCTTAAGGGGGCCCATTATCACAGGACTGGACTAGACCAATTATTTATTTTGTTTATATATTTTTTTTATCAAAATAAAATATACATTTTTTATTATAAACTTAGGTATATTATACAGAAAGAGGAATATAAACAAAAAATAAGGGAAAGTATACCGGTCAGTAGAGATTTGGAAAACAAAAATATCGATGAAATAAATCAGCTATTGACCGATACATTAGCAAAGGCGGGAAAAGAGGTAGCACAAACAATAATAAAAAAAGGAAACCTATATATCCCAGGAAACAAAAAACCTCATGAGCAAGAAAAACATTAGTAGAACAAGATAAGAGAAACACAGTAGATTACAAAGAGGTAAACAAAGCTATCAGAAAGAATATTAAGGTTACTAAGTTTCTAGAAAAAAACCTTGAACAAAATAAAAATATGAAGTGCTTAAAACGACAACTTGGAAGCATATAGATTGACACATTCCGTGCCAAGCTTTATTCGGGATACTACTCTCAGGGGTCATTGATATCCATGAAAGTTAGTCATACCTGTATATCAAAAATGAGCGACGTGGCCCCTGGCAAGATATCTGTGTCTCTCATATATGAGCGGCGTAGCATGCAATGTGTTAATAGTATAAAGAACCAATAAGGCACAAAGACCAATAATATAGAAGACATTATACAGATAACCCAAGAATATTATAAAAACCTCTACAAAACAAAACAGAAACCAACACAAGAAACCCTTAAGCAACTACAAATAAAAATAAAAAAAGAATGTGTGTGTACTTTGTAGGTACGTAAGAAGTTATACTTCTATTATAATATAATTTCAACGAAATAAATATACCTACTTAACAGTTAAAATACAAAAAATTAACAATAATTACCAAAAATGAACCAAAACTTAACAATGCCAAATATTAAAAAAAAAGAAAAAAATATGAATCGTCCGGGATTTGAACCCGCAATCTCGCGATTTTTTGATCTCTCTTCCAATGCTCTACCAACAAGGCCATCAAGCCGCATGCAATTTACCTTTCAGATATACATAATTATACATCACGGTGTTTTATTATTTTAAGCCCAAGGAAGACAAATCCAAAGACACAAAATTATAATAAAAAAACCTTTTAAACCACCTTTTTCAAATTGCGCAAGTTGTATTATTAACATTAATGTTAATAAATGAAATAAAAATATTTTGACGTTTCACAATTTGACAATTAACTTTTAACTGCAGTGCTTTAAAATTTTTAAAGCACTAGTGCCTTAAAGTAGCATTTTTAACGCTCCTATGGAGTCCTAAAAATTGAATTTTTAACACGTTTGTAGAAAAATATATTTAAAAACACTAATATATTCTTTCCACACCTTTTCTGGACTGATACATACATAAATTAAAACATTTTGAAGTATAACTTCAAAAATATAATATGAAAACTATTTAAAAAGGCAGTATAATAACTGGCCTTTGTTGTTTTTCTTCCCACAAATTTTAAAACGCAACAACCATACATAACCAAACCGTCATCCGTCCAAACCACAGCTGCGCTACAGCTGCCATATTGGATAATTTTTGACATGTCATTTGAACATCTAATCAGAACAAAGTTATAATGCGCATGCGCCGGGATGGTAGGTTTTAACATATAAAAATTCACCCTAATATCGCGCGTAAAGAAGTATAACTTCAAAAATGTCAATTCCGACTTACAACCAGAAATCAGTAAGAATGAGATAAAAAGAGCACTCTAGGAGATGAAGAATAATTAATCGCCAGGAAAAGACGAGATAACTGTAGAAATGCTAAAAAATGATGGGAAAACAACTAGAGAAGTTTTGTACATACTTATGAGTAAGATATTAATGAGAAAACAAATACCTTTGGAACGAAGCAGTAACACTGTTACTATTTAAGAAAGGAGATAAAAAAGATCTAAAGGATTACAGACCCATAACTTTACTAAATGTGATATACAAACTATTAACCAAGATATTAACAAACAGATTAATAACTAAATTATATGGATACCAGGCAAGAGAACAAGCCAGGTTTAGAAAGAGATTCAGTACAAGTGACCGCCTTTTAACGATGAAGATATTAATCAAAAAAGCTAACGGATATCACATCCCGCTATACATGGCATTTATTGACTTCGGAACAGCATTTTATAGTGTGGAACACTGAGCAGTAAAGAATTCCCTACAAAACATCAGAATAGACTACAGATATACGTAAATAATAATAACAAAAATATATATATATATATAATAAGGCAACAACATCAATTAAGCTAATGAAACAAACAGAGGGTATTAAAATAAACCAAGGAGTAAGACAAGGAGACAAGCTATTAAACCAAGTGCTAGAAGATGTGTTCAAACAACTTTACTGGCACGGCTTGGGTATAAACATAAACGGGCAATATCTGAATCACTTACGATATGCTGATGATATTGTAATACATAATAACAGAAAGAAGTGAAGAATTACAAAGAACGATGGAAGAACTAGATAGAAAATCGACAAAGATAGGACTGAAGATGAAAAACAGTAAAACAAAAATCATAACCAATCAACAAGAAGTACTAGTAATTACAGTGGTACTAACAAGAATCGAACAAGTAAAAGAGTATATTTATATATCTAGGACAAATCACTAGATTAAATAAAGAAAATCACACTGAACAAATAGAGAGAAGAATAAGATTGGCCTGGGCATCATTCGGAAAACTGTCTTATATTCTAAAGAAGAGAAAATACTAGCAATACCTAAAAACAAGAGTCTTCAATCAATGTATATTTCCTGTTCAAATATATGGCTCTCAGATATGGACGTTTGCAAAATAAAATATGGAAAAAATAGCAAATATAGAAAGATCCATGAAAAGACAAATGCTGAACATTAAACTATCAGGCAGGAAAAGAAACGAATGGATCCGGAACGAAACAAAAGTGAAAGATGGACTAAGATGATTATATATTGGAGACCGTGGAACCACAAACGAAAAAGGGGTAGGCCACAGATGCGATGGTCAGACGACCTGAAGAAACACACTGGGTCAAAATCGATGCAAATTGCCCAAGATAGAGTGGCATGGAAGAAGGAAGGAGATGCCTATATCCAAGGATGGATGTTTAGGGCTGATTAAATAGATAGATAGGTATATTGTAAGATTGATTATGAGCAAATCAAATAAATTGAGATTACATTAAATGACGCAACTTCTTTTTTAATGATGTTATATATTTTATTTCCTTATGTTTTTTGCCCATTCTGAGTTCTCCACAGTATTTTCACAGAAATTCTATTTCTTTTGCAAGTTGATTGTGCAAATTTTTTTATAATCGGATTTTCTGTACGGTAATTGTAAATAATTCGTACTAATATTTTATCGATCTCTGTTCTTGCTTTTATTCTCAGTTTTCCAGTTTCTAAGGTAGTTTCAAAAACTTTTAACATATTTTCAATAATGATTGTCAGATAGGACAGGAAAAATGCTTTGAAGAATTTTATAATCTTTTTGGATATGTAACAAACTTTATAATAAATATATGAATAATTTTTACTTCATTGTAAGTTATATTAAGTCTTTCAATAAGGCCCACATATTTCACGTATTTCGAGTTATCTGAAAGAGTTTGTTGCGTAGATAGTAGCTGCTCATCAAGATGCATGGTGTTCAATTGAAGTAAGGAGGTGTTCAAAATACGTATCAAAATTGGGATGATCAAGGTTTAATGAGAAAAATATGAGGAAACCTGTCGATCATATCAATCATCATCATCATCATATATCATACATCTCCAAGTGGAGCAAAGGGCACCTTGCGGTGTTTCAAGTAGCATGAGGAATGATGGTGAGGTTGCTAGTCCCACGCATCATCTGTTGAGTTCCGTCCAATTTTGTTTACCAGTTTTCTCCATTCTCTTCTGTTTTCGATCATATCAATAGCTATCTTAAACGTTTGGTTAAAGATAGTATTGCCTGGCTGAAATTATAAATTTAAAGAAATATGATATTTTTACATAAATTTACAGGGTGGCCGGACGAAAACTAAACAGGCATTATCAGGAACTACGACAACATTTTGGAAAAAACTCAGTGACAAGCCAATTTTTTATTAAAGGGAGACACATTTAAAAAAAAGCAATAAATTTTTTCTTGGAACATTAAATTTTCATTTTATTTACACTTAATTATGGTATAAGAATAACTGTGTTCTGCTGACTTTGTGCTGCTAACTTGATGGACGTGAAAAAGTGCATCGGAGAAAAAAATGTTAAAGCGAATCTGAGAATCTGTCACTGCTCGTTCACGGATTATTTCATAAAAGACAATTTTAATGACTACAAATGAATGCTTACAACTAATATTCACAAGAGAATCCTATAATTTCACGTTTTTTTTCTTAAAAATGGCTTTGCAGAGCCAATTAGCCAGTAATTTCACGTTTTTTTTCTGTTATAATATCGTTTAATTAGTGTGATAAATGTAAAAAAAAAACAAAAGCTCGTCCAAGGAATAAATTAAAATCTAAACCAACGGCGTACTAACTCAATTAGTTAAAACAAAATCAATGGGAAAATCCCAGTAGCTGGCTGTATAACCATACAGAATTAAAAACTTCCTTTGTATAATGGTATAAAAAAGTTTTATTAAAAAACATTAAAAGTCATCCAAAAGGATTCGAAAAACCTTTTCGATTTAGATCATATCATCTTCAGTGCCTAGAACGAAGTATTTCCACGTTAGAATGAATGAAAAATGTTAAAATTATGACTAGTTAAAGAAAAATGTAAATAATACTTACGTTCTGCTTAGCGAATAAAACTAGCAGCCTTATAAAATAGGTGACATCGAGAAATATGATTTACATGTTGATAATCTGATGTTAGTAGTGACTCTAAGTCGATGTTAAAAGATAAATTTGTTAAGAGTGCTCAAAATGCAACATGATTCACTGCTCGATAAAAACGTGTGATTCTTGCCAGTTTAATGGACACATACCAACAAGAGTATAGGAGATGACAATCTATTTATTAGACAGAAGTGATATGACAAGACAGGTAGTAAATTTTTTGGTTATGAATTTAAAAATAGTGTAGTCTATGAACTTAAATTATTAGTTAAGCTGAATGGATGTTAATAACTGTATTAAAGTGGAATTTAAATTATAATAAATTAGATTCTATTGTAAAAGTCTAAAAGGAAACTCCCTGTTACAGAAAGAACTGTTATTATTTTTATGTTAATAAAAGTGTTATTTATAGTAAAGTCAATGACGTCATTGTTGAGAGCTTAAAAAAGAAAGACGAAAGTTTCATTTAGTTTGAAATAAAAAGAGAAATGAAAAATACTTAAATGTAAACAACTTATAGACGGAAAAAATATAAGATAGGTACATAGTAATGTTGTAAAAGATGAAAAGAGTAATGTTGGTTACCTAATATTGTGAAAATTTTGTGAAATATTGTGAAAAAGGAGAAAATTTATAAATTTATCTGATTATTTGAATTAGTGGGCTAATAATTTGAAATCTATAGATGGTACTGGAGTGAACAGACTGAAGTGGGTGAAATATATATTACTGTAATAGTTTTTTTTAACAGAGAGAGAGAGGTTTAGCAAAAGCAAGTTACAAACAAGTATGTAGTGGTGGTTGCGTGATATGGTAATATTGAAAAATATAATTTTAATTAAATTACTGAAGGGATAGTAGATATGTATTTACTGAAAATGATCTAACAGATGATAAAATGCCAGATTAACTAAAATTATGGTTTGAAAGAATGTAGACAAAGAGGGCATAACATGAATGTTAAAATCAGAAATGTAAATTGAAATGTGTGTCAGACAATTGTAAATGAGCTGTAAGTAAGTAGTTGTGGAACGGAATAGATGAAAATGAATGAGTTATAACATACCAGGCAAACAGACAAAATATGTATTTTGTGAATGTACAATAAAATGATAGCTATATAATCAAAGGTGAAAGTTGAGGGTTATTGTCAATATGGAGCAAAAGATCTAGATATACTACTTGTCCGAATTGACAAACTGAGAATTGCATATTATATAAAAATTCTCAACGTTTTTGGCATTTTGCTTTTATTTTACTTTGCAACGAATTAACAAAAGATAACCCAAAAATAGGTAGGAAACTACTCCATTTTAAAGGAAAAATAACTTTCTGTAGCTATCAAAAATAATGTTTAAAAAAAGTCCATGCTGTTATAACAATACACATATAAGAATTACCGAAATTACAGAAATATCTGAGTTTCCTGCAATTATTTTGCAGCTACCTCTTTTGTTTGCTGGTGTGGGAACGTAAAATTATTCGAATGATATATGGCCCTTTCAGAGACAGCGTGACAAACGAATGGAGGCGCAGATACAATAGCGAGCTAGAGTCTCTATTCGGAAAGGAAAATCTAGTCAGATATATAAAGGCCAATAGACTCAGATGGAAGGACATGTGATACCCAGTAACGACAATCGCCTTATAAACAATGTTTTCTGGGAAAGGCCAGATGGAAGGTCTGTAGGGCGGCCTAGAACAAGGTGGAAAGATGCAGTCAAAGTGGATCTAGAAAAAATAGGAGTGCGACAATGGGAATAAGTGGCACAGGACCGACAAACATGGAAGGCAATAGTAAACGCGGAAAAGACTCACGAAGAGTTGTAACGCCATTGATGATGATGATGATGATGACCGCTTTTGTTCAAAGCAGGTGTGTCTATGTGAAACTAAACGCAAATGTAAGATGTAAACTTATTGTACTAAATTTAGGGGAACTACAGAAGTAATTTTCTATCAATCAAATATAGATAGAGCATAAAGTTATTAAAAAGAAATTACAGGTTCGATCGGGTTAGGCATGTGAGGACTTTAAGAAATTTAAATGTGGGAACTTTAAAAATTTAAACAATAGTCTTCAGGGAATTGAAAGGGCTTTAAAAAGATATATTATTTGACCACCATTGATATGACAAATGTTGGGTGATTCTGACCCTGGGTTAGTGGTGAAAGTAATATAGTATTGGAAAATATAGGAAAAAATGTGTTCTCTTTATAATCAAAAATTGGCTTGTCGCTGAGTTTCTCAAAAATGTCGTAGTTCCTGATAATGTTGGTGTTCCGTTTTCGTTCGACCACCGTGTATATTGTATAAGTTTAACGTGGGTACTTTTCATTTAACGTACTGCCTTAGCCTGAGGAATATAATACGCTTATGCTGTGACGATTTCGATGATACGTTTTAAAATGTAAAGTGATTCGTTTTGAAGATGATTTTTCTGTCTTCCCAAATAATTTTATATACAAAAAAAATATAATTAGATATACACTTACGTAAAAAAATTAAAATACATAAGCATACTATTTTTATGAAGCTATAAACTAATAGGCGAGCGGCAGCAACCCCTAAAATTACGTTATACCGACCACGAAAATCAACTTTAATGTGAATGACCAGTTTTGTGATTATGTATGTTTTTGAGGTCGCTTAATCTGAATATGAAGCTTATTTTGATCTAGAATTAGTGGAACATGCTCAAAAATCAAATTATATGCAAAAATCTGAAAAATCAATTTTGATGATTTTTAGACTTTACCTCACCGTATCTTTAGTCACTGTAAATATTTCCTTTTGAAAATTTTAGCATGTCATCATTGAAGAATTTAGATAACAACGAGCTTTGTAGAAAATGTTTAAACAAATTAAAAAACGAGTTATTCATTTTTAAACATTTTGTCGTCAGATTTCATTAGTTTCATGTTTACTTGAAACAGTTGAGTGACGAACTTTTTAGTTTATAATTTTAACGAATACAGCAATAAAACATAGTTCATGAACAAGTTTTGTGGAAAATTTTAAGTCAAAACATGCAATATGAAAAAAGTTATGTGACTTTATAGACGAGCGGCACACCCCAAAAAACGCTTATTTCTCGAGATACTGTGTGGTGTGATGACCACAGTGTGGCGAATTGCTAATTTTGATTATACTTTATGTTTTTGATAGTGCTGAAAACGAAAATTAGGTTTATTTTGAATTATACTTGGGGAAACATTGGCAAAATCGCAATTTTTCCCTAAAAATAAAAAAAAAATAAATCACATTTATTTTTGCGTTTCACTCGCTACAAATGTGTCCCATTTTAATATTTTTTTCTCAAATTTTTATAGTACATATATGTTTCTTACCTTTATGAAGACAGTGATACCTGTTTCAATCTTTATCTCTTCATATAATAAAAGATATGAATTATTTAAAGTGAAAGGTTCTCGATTCCTGAATTGCAAAGTTTAATCGCAAAAGTTGAGTGACAAAATTTGAAATTTAGCTTTTTAATCAAGTTTATATTAAAATATAGGGTAAAAATAAAAAAATATTTTATAGAAAAAAAATGGTACAACTTATAATTTTAAGAAAAACGTGATTTCATTTTTTTTATTTTTAGGGTGAAATTGCGATTTTGACAATGTTACCCTATCTAAAATTCAACATAAACCTCATTTTCGTTTTCAGTACCATCAAAAACATAAAGTAAGACTAACATTAGCCATTCAACATATCGTGGTTAGTGCGTCGAGAAATAAGCGTTTTTTTGGGGGAGTGCCACTCGTTTATAAAGTCACATAACACTTTTCCTATTGCATATTTTGACTTGAAATTTTTTAGAAAACTTCTTCATGAACTATGTTTTATTGCTGTTCTGGTTAAAATTATAAACTAAAAAGTTTGTCACTCAACTTTTTTAAGTAAACATGAAACTAACGAAATCTAAACAACAAAATATTTAAAAATTTACTACTCCTCTTTTAATTTCCTTAAACATTTCAGACA
The DNA here is from genome assembly GCF_917563875.1 of Diabrotica virgifera virgifera. Taxonomy (NCBI): domain Eukaryota; kingdom Metazoa; phylum Arthropoda; class Insecta; order Coleoptera; family Chrysomelidae; genus Diabrotica; species Diabrotica virgifera. Next base: position 182,566,779 of record NC_065444.1, on the reverse strand, counting down.
AAGCTAGTTGTTATTTAATTACTTCAAGGATGACACAGTAAAATATTCAAAAGGAAATAATTACAGCGACCAAAGATACATCGAGGTAAATATGAAAAATCATCAAAATTCATTTTTCGCATTTATGCATAAAATTTGATTTTTGAACATGTTCCATCAATTCTGGATAAAAATAAACTTCATATTCGGATTCAGCGACCTCAAAAACATAAAGAATTACCAAAATTTGCCATTCACCTATCATGGTCGCTTTTTCGATTTCTAAGCCTCAAATTAGGGGTGTGCCGCTCGCCTATAATATTACAGAAAATTATACAAAACTTTTATATTTTTTTGTAGTTACGAATTATGTCATTATTTAACTGGACACATATAATTATTCACAAATAATAATTTCTTAAATGTAGCAAAATTTTTTACAGTGTATCTAGTACACTCATTGGAATCTTTACTATATGAGTCTAGCTTGACTGAAAATTACCATACAAGACAATCCGCTCTTGATTCCCCTCTGCAGAGAGCCCCCTCCTTGTGAGCACCTTTGATATTTGCATAGTCGTCAACAGCTGGCGTGTACCTCAACTTTTGCTTGGAAAAGAGCGCCCAAAGTTTCTGGGGGACCAAAAAGGTACCTACAAACTATCTACTGAAATGTGCTGAAACGATGCATTTCAAATAGATTTCTCAAATACTCGCAGATTTTACATATTCGCAGCGGCTGATGTCGCCTATATTTGGCGACGGATGATATACAGGGTGGATATTGCATAGGTATTAGCAACCATTAATATAATTTTTTTGTATATTGTAAATTTATTTTAATTATCTTATTTACACGATACTTTAAATATTTTTCAAAAATATTTGTTTAATGGAAAACTATGAGTTCTTTAATTTTTTTGTTTGTAATCCTGCCTCGTCATGATGATTTGCTCGACATTCATTTCCATAGCTGTTAATTGTTCTTTGCCATATTATTTCCATTTTTATGTTTCTGCAGTATGGAGTGCAATACTTTTGACGGTTGGCTGAAATCCTTGTGCCATCATATTTAATTTAATCTGCCTAGAGATCTTATTCTTTGTTTATGTTTATTCTTTCGTTAATGTAGAGTATAAAGAGTAGTCTATTATAGAGTACTATAAAAAAAATTAACTAGAAAACAAGACAAAGTCAAAAGCAAGAGTAATTAAAGAGTAAATCAAAGCTAGCAATGCTCTAAAAAAAATGAGTCCATAATAATATTACCAGCGGACAAGGGTATCTGAACTATAATTAAGGACAAAAGCCAATACCAGAAGAAAATACAAGAATTCATCACAAGCAAACCCTACAACAATATCAAGAAGGCCCAGAGGAACAAAAAAATAAAATTTACGAACACTGCACAACTTTGATGAATATCTGGCAGACTAACAAAGAAGAGCATTAACACCTAAAGCAAGAACCCGTACTTATACAAAGTTTCAAAAATTCACGAAGAGACTTACACAAATTTGCAGCAGAATGGGTTCTCCTTTCGGCAGACTCTCAAAGTTCCTCCTAGGTATAATACAGCCTCTAGCACATAACACAATATCCTTTAACTATTCGAATTGGGAAATATGCCACAATTTAACTTGTAAAAATAATTTTATTTACGTTTTCACTTCCACTTCGGACATCGTTGTCAATATTCTATATCAAAATCTCTTCAAAAACAGCAATTCTTGGAAAACCTAGCAGATGTAGATTATAACTCCAACAATTTTCTAGCCAGTTTTATCATTACCAGTCTTTTCACTAATGTACCACTGGAGAAAACTTAAGTAATGGCAAGTAAACTAGAACGATAGGAACGATACATTGACAACAAAAACCAAACTGAATATATCAGCTCTCAGGAGCTACAGATAACACTTATTTTCAACTAGATAATAACTTACTTATATACACAAAATTTTGGATTTGCTATGCGGTCACCCTTATCTCCAATATTAGCTGATATACTCACGTCACAAACAAGATAAACAACCTACAGTAGGGTGGATATACAGTAAGAGCCACCATAGTAGACACATAGGAACATTGAGAGTCCTGGACCCTTCACTTGTTGCAAAGTTTATTTTTATGTCAAGTGATGTTTATAACGTCAGAAAATGTATAGAAACTAAATATTAACATAGAAAGTTTTGACGTTTATAGTTGTCATTTTGCTAAAATTGTAAAAGTTTTCAAGTATTGTTCTATTCTTGGTGTTTCAATAAAGTTATTTTAAAACAGAGTACTAATATTAATAACTAATGTATTTTTTGTATCGAAAAACAATTATTTTGAATAGTTTCTTGACAGTAACATGACAGGGATGAAAGTCATATCTGAGAACGGACCGGATTAGCTCATAAGCATAGCAATTAGGTACCTATCCATGTGTCTAGTACGGTGGCTCTTACTGTATATATAGGTTATGTGTTCTCCATTTGGCTCCACGGACCAGAGGCACTGAATAAATTGCCGAATTTCCGAGAGAGATAGAAAATAAAGAAGAATCAATCAAATTCACCATGGAACAAAAAAAAAACAATAAAAATTGAAGAAAAAGGTCTTCTGTGTAAGAGGTATATTTATTTGAAAACCCCAATAAAGAGCCACATTAAAAAACAAAACGTTTTCGCTCTAAAGACAGCATCATAAGTGTTCTAAGCAAGCTCTACATGCTAATCCACCAAAAATACATGGGTTAAAAGCCTTACATTGGCGTGTTATATATTAAACCCTGGTGATGGGTGAAATTTAAGAAAGATATACCTCAAAGCATCATATGACTATACCACGAGCATGTGGGTGGTTGAGTTGATTTCTCTGTCTTCACAAAGAGAAAGGTGAAAGCCAACTAGTTCACTAGCCAATTCACTTCCTTTTCTGGATATGTTAATTACAAAAGTAGACAAAAGATATGCCAACAAAGCGTACAGAAAACCAAACTCTACCAACAGATATTTAAATTACTACTCCAACTACAACGTAAACATCAACTAAAGAGTTATAATATCAAATATCTATATGATAGAGCCCGAAGTATTTGCTCCAATAAAAATGTATTTCAGAAAGAAAAAAACCAGCTAACAAAGGTTTTGACTAAAAATGATTACCGGTTGTCATTTTTTATAAACAAAGAATTCCATACGATTGAATAAAATACAAGGTGCTAAAATTGGTGCTTTTTAGGTGCTTTTTAGGTTTTACCAGGGCTCTTGTTTTGTCATGGGCATCTTTTTAATTATATTAAAAGTAAGAAGACTCCATACTTGGGGCACATTAGGAGGAGAACGATACACTTTTCAGTAACTGATACTCGAAGGAAATATAAAGGGTAAGAGGGGTCTAGAACGTAAGAAGATGTCATGGCTGTGTAATATTCGCCAATAGACAGGAATACAGAGCTACGAAATGAATCAGAATGAAACATAATTATTTAATCCTGATTATCTAACATCCCACCTGAAAAGACAATGTACGGTGGACGCCTACGCAGAAATGCGCGACACCTTAAGAAGAAGAAGAATAAAACTAACAACACCGCACTCGTTTCAGATACACTTACAAGAAGGGACTCAAAGGTGACAAAACATCATATATGTAAAAGACTTATCAGAAAAATTTAAAAAAATAATAGATAACAAATACAACATCACAGTAACACTGTGATGTAACACAAAAAAACTAACACTCTGAGATCTATCTTGTCCAAAACCAAACCCAACAACATAAAAGAAAGTTCCAAAAGCTTCATCTATAAAATACCCTGTAAATGTAGCAATTGTCAGGGTAAACGTGCACGAAACATAAATCAAGAACAGTGACTTCGAGAAAACCCGGATATTCAAACAAACCTGGAACAACGAGCACACAGCATAATGGAAAAATGCTTCAATAAACATAAAAGAAACAAGCACAAAAAAGAGAGAGAGAGAGAGAGACAAAAATAGAAAATTCACAAAAGCGGCCCTTATCCTACTCAACGAAGAAAAATGTGTAGCAAACCCCTCAATAGGATGCAGTAGGCTTTGATTGGCAATACTAAAAGAAGAAGTCAACAACAAGAACATACCAACAGTAGGGGAATAAAGGAAGTCAAGGAACCAATCATCGACAATCTCATACACAATACATATGCAACACACAGTACACGAATATGTATGGTATATATAATGTAGGTATATATAGGTGTAGGTATTCTCCTTCTCATGAACATTTTTCAGTGCGTCACAAATTATAGAAAAAAAGGTAAGTCCGTGATAATACACATTTATGACATTTATTCTAACGTGACATTTTAGTTAAATCTGACAGTTGTCAAATTTTATTTTCAATTTGGAATAAAACCAAATCAATTGTGTCTATTGCATTTATAAAATGGTATTTTCTTTCATTTGTATAGTCTTATAAATTGTACAGATTATATTGATAATATTATTATTTTATTTAATAAATAATTCTTTTTTGATTATGGCGCCATCTATCGACAACTAGAATAATCACCGAACTAGAATAATTACCGAAGTATTCCCAGACGTGCCTTTTTTTCTGTCACATACAATTTAATGCGTTAGAGAGAAATCGAAAAACTGTGACGCACTGAAAAATGATCATGAGAAAAAGAATATATATATTTAGGCACACGCCTTTACATATGTACTAAAATTTAAAAAATTTAATTTACACACTTAACACAAAAATAGTCAAAATATGATATCTCTAGAGTAATAATATCACCTTTAACCTTCGGATGACCAAGGGGGTATATTTGGACCCCAGTGTATGTTTTTCTTTAATAAATTCAAAAGTATTTTCAATTTTTACCTCATTATTTTTTTTATTTGACTTTAATATCATTCTAGATATCCTCATAATTTGAAATAAAAAAAAATTCCCTATATTTTACGAATAAAAAGTATATTCTGAAGTTGATGTTTAGCAAAATACCGTCTATTATGTGGAATTCCAAGTAGTTTTACACTGCGCGTTATCAAAATTTATTTTTAGACTGTGGTGCCTGTTATGTACGAATCATGATATTCCTGTCTGCTAAAGTTAGTCATTATTATTATTTCCTGGCGTACATTATTATAGTTTCTTATTATGTATTTTGTGTACATATAAGATTTGGCCCGCAAATATCTTACTGAGGCTGAGTTACCGGAAATTGTTACTGCTAGCGATTTTTATGATGATATAGAAGATGAAATAGTATCAGAAAACGATGATGTATTGTTAGATGAAGATTTAAATACCGAAAACTTTCATTCCAGGTAATTTCTTACTCCCGTTGGTCATCCGTGTAACAAAAAAAGGTTGGTCATCGGAAGGTTAAGATCTAGTCCGAGTAAGTCTATTTTTGAAAAGACATACACAACCGAATCATACCATGATATAAAATCTTCGCTGCTCTTCTTCTTAACTTTCTATCGTTCATGTTTGGACATAGGCCTCTCCTTCCAACTCTTTCCATCGGTATCTATCCTGAGCACCACATTTCCAATTTGTTCCGGTTATTCTTCTAATATCATCAACCCATCTTATCTGTGGTCTTCCTATTGGCCATATACTTTCGTAAGGTCTCCAATGTTGCATTGTTGCGTTCCAACTTTGGTCTGTTTGTCTAGCAGTGTGACCTTCGAAGCTCCATTTAAGTTTGCCAATTTTTCTTTTTATGTACTCGACTTTTGCTATTGATCATATCCAGTTGTTCCTTTTTTTATCTAACAGTCGTATACCTAACATTGCTCTTTCCATTGCTTTGTCTGTTGTGGCTCGTTTATTAATATTTGTCTCGGTTAGGGTCCAGGTTTGACATCTATATGTCATGATAGGAAGGATGCACTGGTTGAACACTTTTCTCCTCAAGTGTTGGGGTGTTTTGTGGTACTTAAGTATCCCACTAAGTTTTACAAACTCTGCCCATGCTAGTCTAGCTCTTCTAGTAATTTCCATACTTTGGTTCTCTTTGTCAAGTTTCAGGATTTGGCCTAGGTAAATATATTTTTGGACTTGTGCCATTTGTAAGTCTGGGATTATCTGTGTTTGTTATTATTTTTGTTTTTCTCATATTCGTTTTCAGGCCGACGCGAGCTGCTTGCGAGTTCCTCCATATTAATTGATAGTTCCTCGAATGTGCTCGCTATAATCACAATGTCGTCAGCGAATCGGAGGTGGTTAACTTGTTGCCATTAACGTTAGTACCGTCGGTTGACCAATTTGTATAGTCCGTCTAGAAAGTAACCGGAATTTTATATTTTTCCTAATTTTAATAGATTTCCTTTTTGTAACATTTTAAGACAAAAGTAATGCATCAAGTAGGTTGAGCCGATAGTAGTTTATTGACAAAATCGTATGACAACACCATCTGTCATTGTTGTTTGTAAACAGACTTAAGATTTGTGAAATAATGTCGCAAGTAGAAAAAAGAATAGTGGCGGAATATGTGTATAGAAAGGGTGTCCGAAATGTTAAAAAATTAGTGCAATTGACTGAACTCGGAAAAAGTGCAGTGTATAAGACAATAAAGAGGATAAAAAATGGCATAGATATGAGACATACACCAGTTTCGGTTAGACTGCGTAAGATTCGCGGAAACAATTTAAATGCTTTAGTGGCTTTAGGACGACAAAATCTGCGCCTAGGGTTTCTAAAATTAGTGAACAGATTTGGAAATTAACGAAGATTAAAAGTGTGCCCAGAAACTATCCGCGTGTCACTGAAAAAACAAGGCTACAATATCAAGAAATCCAAAAAAAATCCCCACAATTACACCTCTGCAAAGTCAATGAAGAATACATTTTTATCAACGTTTTCGAGAAGATAATTTTAATAATGTTTTTATATCTGAAGGAAGTTGTTTCCAGCTTGGTGCAAATCCTCTAAAAGTCCTATCAAGAGAAAATGTTAGCGTTCAAATTTCCAAATTTCCCACTAAAATAATGGTTTGGGGAGCAATATCTCAGCGTGGTGCTACACCTCTCTGTATAGTTAATGGTACTGTTGATAGTGCGAAATATTGTGACATCCTAAATGGTTTTCTTCTTGAAGCGGCTCATGTTTTATATCCAGAGGGTGGCATTTTCAGCAAGATAATGCAAGATGCCATACTTCTACTTATACTCAATCAAGCTTGAATGCAAGAACACGAATTGGCAACAATTCCGTGGCCAGAAGCATCTCCAGATCTTAGCCCCATTGAAAACATATGGGAACTGATGATAATAAATATTGAAGTGGAACGAGCAGCGCCACGAGGTAAAAAAGGTTTGATTCGGTCAGTTTTACAGGCCTGGAACACCATTACCGAAAATTATGTCCTTGACCTAGTTTCGAGTGTACCTGGACGTTTAGTTAAGTGTTTAGATTTAAATGGAGGTTGTATAAGTAAATGAGATGAATTATTTGTTGAAATTTTATATTTCAAGTGATAGAAATAAATACCGGAAAATTATAATTCTGCTTTATTTTTTCCGAATACTTTATAGACGCCTATATAGACGCCTTTATAGACTATAGTTTTGAAGACGCCTTCTAGGGCTATTAATTTGTGGCTCAACCCCGTATAAACAAAACATAGTACTTAAATTGAACATGCCAGAAGAAAGCAGTTTCAGAACCTTGACAGGTTAAATAACTTTTCTTGTTATTGATAAATGTAGTTTATAAAAATCCACGAGGAAGAATTTCCTGTAGCTGGCTGTATTGCATTAACTACAAGTAAATTTAATGAAAAATTTTTCTTAGTAAAAGGAATATTTATTAAAAAAGCCATTAAAAGGGACAAAAATTTCACAACAGAACGTTTTCGCTCTCTAAAAAGAGCATCGTCAGTGGTACAAGCTTAACATGCTGAACTGCCCAAAAAAGTTGCCTTTCACCTTTCTCAATGTGATGACTTAATTATAACCTAGCAACCCACGAACCTTGTGGGAGTCGCATGTTTCCCCAGTGCCTTATACGTAGGGATTATATCCATCCTATAGATTCCATAACTTATTTTACTATGTAAGACATTTAGTAAACTTTTAAAGGGTTTTAACATTTGTATTTTCGGGGGAATCAGCATGTTAAACTTGTAACAGTGACGATGCTCTTTTTAGAGAGCGAAAACGTTCTCCTGCGATATTTGTGACCTTTTAGGGTTTTTTAATAAATATGCCTTTTACTAGGGTAGTCTAATGTGGTAGTCAGGACAGCGAGAGACGGTTCCCCAATAGGAAGACGATCAGTGGGAAGACCACGAAAACGATGTAACGACAAATTACTAGAGGCACATTGAAAAAACAGACAGAGTCATGTCTATACAAACAGAAGAAGAAGAAGGAGAAGAGCCTTCTACTAAAAAAAATATTTCATTAAATTTACTTGCACATATTTTATAATTCCTTTTTAGCTGAAAAAACATATTCCGTCCTACTGATTAGGTACATAATTGATCTGATTCACCTTGTAGTGTTTCACAATTGAATATAAACCGCCAAATGGCATTCAATCGACACTGAAATGCCGTCTTAAGTATCTGAGGGTAACATTAGGAAGTTTTAGCTGCGTTGTTTGAAATTTACATAAAATTTTCACATTTGGTTTTAAAATGTGAGTGCTGACTAAGTATGTGGATATATGAGTATGAAGAAGTCACGAACATAGAAGATTGCAATCCAGCGAGTGAGTGTATTTTAAGCACGGCAATCGAAAGCATTTGCGGGTGACAAAACGGTTTTATGTAGATAATATGTATAAAAACGTGAATATGTTTCGGTTGATATACCGTGCGTATCTAGAATCTCACGTTAAATTAAAAAAAATCAAAGTAACGACCTAAGACTCCTATTAGTTTTCTGTATAATGTGTCAGGGATGCAATTACAATAAATTAAATTGATCAATTAATCTTCCTTTCTTTATTTGTCTCCCTCATACTTTTCCATCTCTTTCAATTCTGCACCTCATGCATACCTCATGTTACTTTTTTTTGGAAATGTTTTAGATCAGCAATCGATCATGTATTGCACCGACTCTGCTTTGGTGGCCTCGTCTCTCGGACTCTATTCCAGTATCAGCTGTGTCCATATGTTATCTTATCTGTATGTCGAGTGACGGAACCCATTTTCATTTTAATATTGCTATTCTCTCTATAGCAGGGAACTTTGTAAGTCATACGTTGATATGGTTTTGTAGTATAAAATAGGGATGGCAATTTTTGACAAAACACCGGTTTTCGGTTATACCGGTTTTTTTTTGCTTACGGTTTAACCTGGCGGTTATAACCGGCCAAAAAAACCGGTTTTTGGAAAAACCGGTTTTCGATTTTTTTAATCCAATAGGTTACAAAGTTACATTTACAATACACTTTAGTTTGCGATACTCCATTTGACTCGATATCAGTATGATCAAAATTAGTACTATCGAAAGAACATGTATTACTTTTAACACGTTTGTATATTTGTAGAATAGGTACATTTTAACTCATTTAATACTTCCTGTATGAGTGTATCGTTTTGAAAACGTAGCGAAATTCTTGGAAATTCGTATTCGTAATCAGTAATTCGATATTAATAGTCAGAGAATTATTTTTATTAATCAGAAAAAGTCATTCACACACTTTCAATGTCAAGAGTTAAGTGTGAAAAATAGATGATGTTTGCGTCTAATTCAACCAGATCACTTCTTACGTAAATATTATGATTACAAATAACTTTTCAAGGAAATATTATAATAAAAGTTAATAATTGTTTCTGGCTTATGTGAGATCGCACTTTCAGTTTGCTTCTGTTTTTTATAAAATAAAATAAAATTTGAAATATGGTTTTGTTTGGAATAATTACTTGAGAATAATAATTATGATTGGAATCCGAAATAATACCTAACTTAATCCTAATCACCGTAAAAAACCAATAATAACCGGTTTTAACTTTAAAAAGAAAAAACCGGTTATAACCGGGACAAAAAAACAACAACCGGTAAAACCGGTTATTGCGAAGTAAAAAACCGGTTTTAGGTTTAAACCGGTAGGTTTTTCCCATCCCTAGTATAAAATTATCTTATATACAGAGAAAAGTGGAAAATTGCTATTGTTTATCTAAACTTGTCCCTAAAACCAAAATATTTATCCTAACGATATTATTTTCAGCTATTTAAAAGATTGACATAATATCCTAGAGGAAACGTATCCTGAAATCCCACAGCCTAAAATTAATTGATTGACCCACAGTCAATCCCCATATCTTAGATGATCTTCTAGTCACATAATTCAAATTTTACTTCGGTATACATATAAAGAGAGAATTTGTAGAGTAGTCGCTTTATAGTAGGTGACTTGTTTCCGTGTGATTACCACGTATTTGGTCTATTTAAAGTTACTAAAACGCTTCGCTCGAAGTTGACTTTTGCTATCAGGCTATTTTATCAGATTGGTTATGCAGTGAATACATAATTATCAGTAAGATTGTTCTTAATATGAAAATATTCAAGAAATTTAATCTTTTTTCCTTATTATGGAAAATTTTGACCAGTCCTCTAAACACTGGGCGTTAGTGTTATTTCACAATAAAACAGTGAAAAACGTTTGTTTTTCTATACTTCCACAAAATTTATTACAACTATGTTATTACTACAGCTGTTTCGGCAAAGTGTCTTTCTCAAGTGATATATTTTACAATGTGTTTGCCTTTTTGTACATTGTAAAATATATCACTTGAGAAAGGCACTTTGCCGAAACAGCTGTAGTAATAACATAGTTGTAATAAATTTTGTGAAAGTATAGAAAAACAAACGTTTTTCAGTGTTTTATTGTGAGATAAAATGAACTTCCATCAAGTAACGGTCGAATCCATCAATTAGTTAGTGTTATTATAATTGCAAATACGTGAATGAGTTAGAGAGAGTTAGAAAACATTTTTTACAAAATGTTACAGTACTTTTTATATAATCCGTCAGTGGTGTGGCTTTAAAATTTTCTCCTGGATATCGTCTCTGCTCTTCAGGTTTTTCCAAGAAATTTTCTTTCCAATCTACTTTTATATCCGATTAATACTTTGGACGTTGACGTTTGATCTTCCTACTATAATTCTTGCCATAAGAGTCAAGTTTTTGTAGGGAACTGCTATAGATCGATGAGATGTAATATTGGTCAATTGTAACACTATTAACACCCAATCAACTGATTTATTCAAACTAGAAAAAAATCAGGTCCGGCTTTAAAAAATTAGTCCGTTTTGGTCTTAGAAAAATTTCACCCTGTATACGGTTTTTGAAAACTATAATAATAATTTTACAAATAAGACAAATAGGCAATTAAAATGGCATATTTATTTTTTCTCCACACCGTTACTTAATTTTTAATAAAAAAAACAAATTTGACTATGAATTAAAATTTTGGCAAAGTGAACCATAGATTTATAAAAATTATCGTTTATCACAAAAATTAATTTTTTTAACAAGTATTTAATTCATAAGTTGTCACCCAATCAACTGATTTATTCAAACTAGAAAAAAATCAGGTGCGGATTTAAAAAATTAGTTCGTTTGGCCTTAGAAAAAATGTCACCCTGTATATCGTTTTTGAAAACACTAATAAGAATTTTATAAACTACACAAATAGGCAATTATAATGGCATCTTTATTTTTTCCCCAACATGATTACTTAGTTCTTTATAGAAAAAAATCAAATTTGACTATGAATTAAAAGTTTGGTAAAGTGAACCATAGATTAAAAAAAATTTTTTTAGCAAAATCTTTTTTTTTAATAAATATTTAATTTATACATGTATTAATACTTCCACAGCTTGTTAGGTCTGGATCCCGCGTATGAAAAAAAATTGATTAATAACAAGCTGAAAATTTGTTAATAGCTTAAGGGTGCCTAGTCGAACAAATTTTGAGACATTGGAACACTGGAACAGGGGAAGTTTTAATTGTGGAACAGGTTAAAAATTTGGAACGGTCAGACCACGAAAACGGTACATTAATTTCGTCCGACAGAACAGACTTAAACTCTCCGAACAGAGATTAAACTCTCATGCAAAAATCAGACTGTTATTTATCACCAGATGCTCGTTTTATTGAGTGGAACATGTAGAATATGTCAAGTGACAGGAATTATAACAGGTGATAAATAGCAGTCTGATTTTTGCATGAGAGTTTATTCTCTGTTCGGAGAGTTTAAGTCTATTCTGTCGGAGAAAATAAATGTGCCGTTTTCGTGGTCTGACTGTTCCAAATTTTTAATCTGTTCCACAATTAAAACTGCCCCTGTTCCAGTGTTCCCATATATCAAAGTCTATCCGACTAGACACCCTCATACTATTAACAAATTTTCAGCTTGCTATTAATCAACTTTTTTTTCATACGCGGGATCCAGACCTTGTGCTATACGTTGTAAATAATAAAACCCTTTTAGCTAATTTGCAGAATTTCAAAATGAAGAGGTTGTTTTGAATAATACTAAATCATCGCCCTGTGTAAGTATTATTTGTTTAGTGATTCATAGGTGGTGTCGTTTTATTGAATTCTCAGAGTTTTATTTCAAAAGGCAAAATACAGTAAATTTATTTTTAAATTAACGACAAGAAAATACATATTGTGTAGAACATTGAACATAAACGGATTTCTTTGCATGTTTAATTAAATTTAACAATATGTATGTGTGTACAACAATTGTATACATAGATACATAAAAAAACTTAAGAAACAAATAAAACAATAAAACAATTTTTTTTGAGACTTATAGCAGATTTTTGAAATGAAATCATTTTTGTCGGACCATCAACTGTCTAATAGACCTCCTGAGAGTTAAGGCATCATTTCTAATAATGTTACAAGAATCAATAATTTTATAAATTACTTAGTTCTTCTCGCGTTTCGATATTTTCTCGATAAACCATTTCTTTTAATCGACCCCATAGAAAATAGTCGACAGGGTTGAAATCAGGTGATCTAGATGGTCATGCATGAGGTACTCCGCGCCGTATCCACCTATTTCTATAAGTTATATGAAGATCTTGACAAACAGCAACTAAGATATGTGGTGATGCCCCATCGTGCATAAAGTACATATCCCGGGCGGCTACATTGGCAAGTACATTCGGCAAACTATTTTGTAAAATATGATAATGCAAAAAAGTACAAACAGTGTAAGAAACACAAATAAATAATAACGATGGCGAACTAAAAGTCAAATTATGTACTCAAACAACGAAAATGTCAAATTAGCATTTTTATACACATACAGTCGGAAAAAGTGAAAGAATACCCATGAACAAACATACAAAACATGCTGTATTTTCCTGTCACCGTGTCACAAAGAAAATTGTCCAGTACAAGTACATGTAACAATAATTATTACATGTACTTGCGCTGGCCAATTTTTTGTGTGACACGGTGACAGGAAAATACAGCGTGTTTTATATGTTCGTTCATGGGTATTCTTTCATTTTTCCTACTATACATAGTATTAATACATGGTGAGGAGGTAGTGATGCAAAAAACGTCGGGAAAAATATTTCTTTTTGTTTTTGTTTAATTTATCTTTATTTGTTTATCTCCTTTTTGACAAACAAATATTATACAGAATGATGTTTAAGTATTATTCAAAACAACCTGTTTCTTTTAAAATTCTGGAAATTGGCTAAAAAGCTTGTATTATTTAAAACGTATAGCACGAGCAGTGGTAATATTATAACTTAAAAATAAATAATAAATAATTTTTGTGAATTTTTTTAAATCTATGGTTCACTTCACCAAACATTTAATTGATAGTCAAATTTGATTTTTTAAAATTATGTAATCGTGTGGGGAAAAAATAAATACGCCATTTTAATTACCTATTTGTCTAATTTGCAAAATTCTTATTAGAGGTTTCAAAAACCGTATACAGGCTGAAATTTTTTTCTAAGACCAAAACGAACCAATTTTTTAAAGCCGGACCTGATTTTTTCTAGTTTGAATAAATCAGTTAATTGGGTGGTAATAGTGTAACGATTGACCAAAATAAGAGACATATCGATCTTACTGTTTAAAAATTATGACGAATACAAATTTCTGTAAAAATTAACAACTCGCCCTGTGTATTATCAAACAATTGGAGCAGACACTTTTTAATGGTCATTTGTTATTCCCCATCGAGGCCTGCATACGAGCTAGGAGTATGTACAGTTCCTCATAACTCACCCTGTACACTTGCGGTTAAGAAATAAACGCTTTTCTTTGAGCTTGTGATTCTTCTCTTATATATTTTCATGCACCCTGTAGATTACTGGAAGATTAGATTACTAAAAACCAGAAGTCGAAATTTTAACTCCTCGTGTAAATAATTTTGAGTGATTTTTGTCAAGCTCCCCGTCATACCTTTTTAACTGGAAATGACAAAAACCGGAACTCGAGCTCGACATGTCAATAGGCGTCGATTGATATAAGAAATATCTGTGGGTTATAAGCTTGCTATCATTCTACACCTCATTCTATCTCTTTAATAACGAAGTTGTGTTTATGGACGGACAGAGAGACATGGGTCATTTAACGTTTTCACATTTTAATGTTGTACAATGGGTGAAAACAATGTGATAAAGTACAAAACGTTTTAGCAAATCGCAGTAAACAAATGTAAAATAAAAAAATACAACGGCCTGTGCACAGATTCACATTCATCTGAATACTTAAATGTTGCACGTTTAGATACCGCTAAGTACCAATGCCCTATTTATAGATCAGTAAAATACAACTTATAATTTATAATGACGATTCAAAAAGGATTATTCATAAATATGGTTTATAATAAACAATAATCAACAAGAATAATTTACTAAACCGTAAATAGGGCCGATATGAAACTTTTGTAATTAAATGTGTAAATCTAAATGCAGTCAGCAAATTAATGAAGGACTGCGATTACATTTTTTATTTTTTATTACCTTAAATTAGTAGTAAACTATTTTAAAATCAAATTTAGGTTCAATACATTTATCTACCTTATAGTTAGTTATATCAGATATCGCTAAATTAATTTTGTTAGTCCAGTCTCGATCTATCAATCACGAAGGAGATCTCATCAAGACCTGCAAATGATCGTTGACCCACAACGTCTGAAGAGGGTGAAGGGTCAACATGAAAGGGGGCGCCACTTTATATGTTCGTTGGTGGCTCTCGTTTAATTCTTCGCGCGTATACATGGCCTGCTCTGTCAAACAATCAACGAACCTTCATCAAGGCAGCCGAGAGAGGTCTGCTGAATCCAGATAAAGCACTAATTCCCGCAATCAAATATTGATTCAAAACTCGCCCTTATTTCCGGTTCTTAAAGTCTCTCTTCTACACCCCCGCCCCGCGAGTCCAACCAACCCACGCGGCACCTTTTTTGCATAACAACAGAGACGGTCTAGAAAATCACGGTCACCTGTGCCAATTACTATTAATTGCCTAACGTTGGAACTTAACACAACAGTGAGGACAATACTGAAGACTATTATATTGCGCCATCAAAAAACCATTGCGCCATCTTTATCTACATTGAAAGTAGATAAATAATTTAAAGGTATACATGAATTTAAAAGTTTTTTAACAAAAAAATTAGAATTATATGAAGTTACGACTAGTCAAGTGCTCTACTTATAGATGTTCTCATAATACGAGGTACGGTAATTTTACTAGGTAAAATACTTATAACAAATACTACTTTTAATTCAATAAAACTGTTGCTTAAATCAACATTTAGCAGTCCCATACCCATATAAAGGGGTAGGTACTGTACATGTAAAATCAGGCTAACGCCCTGCCGATAGAATATAAGTTTGGACACCTCGGAGAAATAAGAGTATACTTCAGAAAAAATTTAACGATGACAAATGAAAAAACTGCGACAACGTTTCTGAAAAACGCAGCGATTTTTGATTAAAGAGGTACACATTTTTTGTATTTACCTGCTTAATAATTTCATTTTATTGTTTTTAAGTTGTATGACTACGAACCCTTCAAGGCTCATTCGCTCATTCATAATTTGATTAAATACGTTAATATTTTGGAGGTTAACACGTTATAACAAATACTTGCTCAAAGATGTTGAGATATATCTGTAGATATATACTGTTGTTTTATTGACTTCCAAAAGGCATTAGATCGTGCTAAGCACTCTATATTGATCGAAGCTATAAAATACATTGGCTTGGACGGAGATGTTCGAATAATTGCAAATTTATATTGGAATCAAACAACATCATTTTGAGTAGATGGTGTGAAATCACAGGCTCTTAATATTAAAAGAAGAATACAACGGCAGGGATGCCTCTTGTCACCCCTGTTTTTCAACGTTTACTCCGAAAGAATTTTCAGAAAACCACTTTCTGATAAACAAGAAGGAATACTTATGATCGGTGTGGAATCACAGGTTCACTTTCTGAAAAACAAGAAGGAATAATTGTGAACGGTGAAGTCATCAATAATTTGCGATATGCGGACGATACAGTACTCCTAGCTTCTAGTCAAGAAGATCTGTAAACACTACTTGATAGTGTCGTTGAGAGTTGTAGGGAGGCAGGTCTGGATCTGAACATACGGAAAACTAAAATACTCGTAATAAGTAAACAACAGCATATAAAACCGTCTATATATGTAAATAATACCAAACTTAAATTAGACAGAAATTAAATTGTAACGCAGAAAGTCACAGCGAAATTATATCTAGGATAGAGCAGGCTAGAGCGGCTTTTAGAAGGATGTCCAAGGTGTTATATAACAGAGACCTAAAATTGGCATTGAGGATCCCCCTACTTTGCTGCTACGTGTTCTCGGTCTTACTTTATGGTGTCGAGTTTTGGACTGCGAATAAAATTGATCTAAACCGCCTGGAGGCTTTCGAAATGTGGTGCTATAGAAGAATTTTAAAAGTTTCCTGGGTGGAGAAGATTCGAAACTCCACAATACTAGAACGTCTCAGCAAGAATATTGAGATCATAAAAAGCATCAAGCAGAGACAGCTGGAGTATTTCTGACATGTAATGAGAGGTCCCAAATATAGGTTGCTACAAAATATCATGCACGGAAAATTAGCAGGCAAACGCAGTCCAGGACGAAGAAGGACCTAATGGTTGAAGAACTTGCGAGATTGGTATGGTGTTGATACAAGCATGCTATTTAGGGTGGAAGTGAATAAAATTAAGATAGCTTATGATGGTAACCAACGTTCTGAAAGGACATGGTACACCGAGAGAACAATTTCTTTTCTCCTAAAACACCGATTTCTTTGAGCAATATTTCTTAAAAGTTAACATATCCTATTAACTTAAACATACCGGTTCACATATAAAGAAACGAGTATTTTAAACACAACTCAATAATTTCTTACAGATAATTTCTTCAATACTAAGAAATGCATTAATGGTTACATTTAATTTTCTTATCCTAAAGTTTTTATTTCTTAAATTGAAAACTACAAATATTTTGCAGCATAAGAAATATAATGTTAAGTTAATCCATATTTATATTTGTGAACAAGAAATTTTCTTGCAATCAAATAAATATTTTAAACCACAAGAAATAATTCTTCAGAAATACCCTCTGTAGTAAGTGTGGTTATAAAATAAAAACTTTGTCATTAATGCCGAAATGTTACTTGCAAAGAGATTTTTTTCCACAAAAGAATTGCGCAGATTAACTATTTATGATTTAGTCGTCAGTGTTTGTCAAGATGGCGTGATATGTTCATGTTAATATAGATGGATGTTGGATTTATTGGTGTACTTTAAAAATTAACGGATATTTTGAAGGTACGTACATATATAGGTATTAAATAAAAGTAAATTGAGCAATTTAAGATGTAATAATAATATTGTTGCGTATCCGAATGGTTAAAAAAGAAACATAATAGTATCTTTATATGCTTTTTATGTAGAATGATGGACGACTCTGAAATAAACGAGCTTATTATTCTAACTGGGAAATATGCCACAATTTAAAGCTGGGACAGAATGATATAATATAGCTTCAGAACAATATTAAGAAAGGAGTTATTAACCAACTGCGGGGCCTTCCAGAAATGGTAGAACTTCATACAGGTAAGTACATTTTTAAAAATGTGTATCAACCATAATAGGTTTCTTGAATGTATCGTCTTCTATAAAAATATACAATACAACGCTATATCAAACATGGCGGGTGCAACGCTGAGGATTTTTTCTGTTAATTTATTTGAGATAAAGAAATCAGTTAGTCTAAAAGAAATATATGTTTATGGTTAAGAAATGTTATTGCCGAAAACCGTGAATTAGTTAATATGTATTAAATGACTTAGATGTAAACTAATAATACTTTCCCGTAATACAATTTCTTAATGATTAGGTATGCTGTCTCTTTTAGATTATAAAAATTAAGAAAATTACATATTATTATGTCTGCTTCAATGTTTTACATTGGTTTTATTTTCCCTCTTGTTTTAGCTAAACAATATTTATTGTGTGACTTAATATTATACAGATAAATAATTAATATTTCATTAACAAAAAGAAAAGAATAAACAAAGATGTATAGGTTAAATAATGCCATGTTTGAACTAAATATGATTGATTATTATTAGTATCAATAGTTCTTATGTGGGGCCGTGTATTTGTTTTTTTTTGTATTTCCTAAATTTGTCAAAATAAATATCCAGATCTTTATAAAAAAATTTTATTAAAGTAAGTTTACTCTTTCTACATAATGATTTTGTTTTAGTGAATTGCTGATATACAAAGTGCTATTAACAAAAGAAGGAAAATTTGAGGAAGTTGGATTTGCCTCTCCATCCCTTTATTGTTGTGTAGAAGCCAGTGGTTTAAGAGTGGAGAAAATATTTGTATGTAATAATAACGTTTTATATCTTGTTTTATTAATAAATAATGATTTTAGCTTAAAACAATGATTTATTTGGCCGTATGTAATATCACTTTATTTTCAAGAAATATTAACTTAACTCTAAATATACGTTCATCTCTGCGAAATATATTTCTTAACATTAAATAAATTAATTATTAATAGTAAAATAATAATATTCCATACTAAGAAATATTATTGCTCAGAAAGAATAGTTTTCTAATGTGTAGAAAATATATTTTTATGACTAATAAAATTAATTAACATCAAGTGTAATTTCTTTCTGATAAATGGGTTTGAAGTTTGCCAGAAAGTGATAGTTCAATCATGTTTAAGATATATTTCTTTGGCTGTAGTAGAATTTATTTGAAATATTTTAGAAAATTATATCTTACATACAAAGATATATTTCTTAGGCAATATGCCAAGTCGATCTTTCTTAAATATTAATAAAGTTTCTTTATGTCAAGAATTTTTTTCTCTCGGTGTACATGAAGAAAAAGTTAATATTTTAGAGTAAAATTTTTTTCGCATAGTCTTTGTTTTTTTTTGTCACATTGGAATTTGGGAATATCAGTTTTACGCATTAATTTGTAGTCTTTGAAAATTTACTATACTAACCTTTAAAATGTACAGGATGCAGCTATCATATCAGGGAGTATAGAAGAATTTCAAAGGATAGTAAATAATATTAATAGAGTGGGGGAGGGCTAAGGTCTCAACATTAATATCACAAAATCGAAATTAACACGTCATTACCCGCACCACGTTTTTAAACCATGGGCTTAAAAGGTTTAGGTTAAACCATGGGCTTAGGTTTTCCTAATGGGCTTAAAATTAGCAAAATATTTGCTAATTAATAACTTACTACTGGCATTTGCAGATGATATCGATCTAATTGGAAACACCCGATTAAGGATAAAGGAGACGTTCGTGAGGTTCGAGAAGGAAGCAGAGAAGATGGGGCTCCAAATCAACGAAAACAATACAAAATATATGTATATGAGCCGCAGTAACCAAGGCAGAGATAGAATCGGTCAGAACATGACTTTAACTTTGAGCGCGTTAGAGAATTTAAGTATTTTGGAACAACAAGACGTACGAAGATACAAGTGTACAAAACAATCATACGACCCGTTGTGATGTATGGAAGCGAGGCATGGACGATAACAAAGGCAAACGAAGAGAGACTACGTGTTTGGGAAAGAAAAATCTTTGGACCTGTGCTAGATGAAGCATCAGGACAATATAGGATAAGAACTAACATAGAGCTCGAGGAATTTTACCCAGATACCAATACATATCATAAAAGAAATAAAGTCCAGAAGACTCCAATGGGCAGGACACCTTAGAAGACATTCTGACCAAAGAGCAGTAAGACTGGTATGGGAGGAAGTCTCAACTGGAAGAAGACCATGCTGACGCCCTCAACTCTGGTGGCGAGATAATATAGCAGGAGATCTGAACACTATGGGCGTGGAGAATTGGATGGAGGTTGCTCAAGACAGAGAACAGTCGGCTAAAACCCACGAGGGGTTGTAACGCCACGGAGTAAGTAAGTAAGTAAATATTTTTCTCTTATTTTCCCTTTTATGTGACGAGAAAACACGACTCTAAGCAATTTACCGCAACCGACTTATCGACTAAACGCTCCGTTAGCAAAACGGCGCTAACGTATTACATCGGATATTTTTAGATATATCGATGGTTAAGAGCACAGATATAGTATGTCCACTTTTTGCTGATTTTAAGATAACATCATAAGAATATTCAGTAGGGTCATATGAATGTTCTGCATAATTATTGTGAGTCCAGAATGATTGTAAATGGGTTAAACCGCCTTGCTAAAATATAGTATTTCCCATTTTTAATAAAAACCGACTTGCACAGATATTTTATGTCCGTTTGGAAGTGCACAAACATAGTATGTTTTGGGACATACAATATTAGTGCTCACGCGATCAAACTTATCATGGCTGTAAATATTGTTTATCCGGACATGCAGTAACATACCTTATGTTGTATGTCCATACACATTTTCAAAAAAAATATTTTTTAACCCAATAATACATCATATTTTAAAAAATATCTACATTAAGCTAATAATGATACCCGAACTTATTACCCAAACATTATGATATATCGGTATATCAGCAGTATCAAACAAAAAGTAACGCGAAAACTTCAAAACGTTCTCCTCAACAATTAAGATATTTGGACATACTATATCTGGGCTCTTAACCATCGATATATATATTTATAATAATTTATATATGTGTGTGATATGCATATAGCCGTTTCTAAACTAAACGAAATATTAAGCATACATACCTAGATATTATACAGTTAGAACACAATGCTAGCTTACACTACTAAGGTTATAAATGTAAATAATAATATAATCGAAACGAATAAATATGAACAGTTTTGAAACGATTATAAGAGTTCTCGTGGAATGTAAAAAACCGGGAATTAAAAATAATGCATTTTTTAAACCATCAAAATAATGATACACGTTGCAATGAAAGATCAAGAGTTCAGTGTTTAATTGGTGGATTCGAATGTTGATTGACATTCCCATTGGTGATGTTTTGAATCTGCTAAATATGTTCTGCAATATAATATACTCTCCTTTATCGAGTCGCTTTCGATTTCTGCATGATTTATTATTTAGGTTTCATTAGAATCACTATCACCAGATAAATCGTCATCTAACTAGTCTAAAGTACAGTCCTGAACAAAATCATATAGACTTATTATTCAATGTGTTCTTTCTCATATGGATCATACGAATCCATTTCTCAGATAGTAAAAATAAAATTTTGAAATACACTAAGCACCAAAATTAACGCACCACCTTAAAAATGGGACATTTTTGATGCCTTGTAATTCCTAAACGTGTTGTCCGATTGTAGTGATTTTTTTAACGTATTATAGCTTTATTCTTTAAGAATATTTATTTAATCATATTGTTGCTAAACAGATAAGTGTCATTATATACCGGGTGTAAAAATGATAGTGTGTTTTTTCCGCAAAGTTTGGAACACCCTGTGGAATATTCTGGCATATATATAATATTGAAATTAAAACTAAACTGTAGCCTTATTCTTTCTTAACATTATGCCTTTTGATTAATTAGCTTATGTTGGATATTAAAAAAGTTAGGTACTTTAACAACTAGACATGTTCTTCATCAATACAGGGTGTTTCTAAATAAATGCGACAAACTTAAAGGGGTAATTCTGCATGAAAAATAATCACCATTTGCTTTATAAATATATGTCCGCCAATGCTTCGTTTCCGAGATACGGGATGTTGAATTTCTTCTTACAAACTGACGATTTATTTATTGCTCTAAAACCGGATGACATATGCAAATGAAATGTGGTAGGTTTTAAGAGGTAATTATTGTGCATTTTTTGGCATACAATTAAGAATTTTGTATTCACCATTGGCGTGCATACGGGTCATATTACCCGGTCCTATTACTCGTATGCATGCCAATGGTGATTATAAAATTCCTAATTCTATGCCAAAAAATGCGCAATAACTACCTCTTAAAACCTACCAAACTTCATTTGCATATCGCAACCGGTTTTAGAGCAATAAATAAATCGTCAGTTTGTAAGAAAAAATTCAACATCCCTTATCTTGGAAAAGAAGCATTTGCAGACATATGTTTATAAACCAAACGGTCATTACTTTTTCATGCAGAATTACTCCTTAAAGTTTGTCGCACTTATTTAGAAACACCCTGTATTGATGAATAACGTTGCTAGTTGTTAAAGTACCTAACTTTTTTATTATCCAACTTAAGCTAATGATTCAAAAAGCATAATGTTAAGAAAGCATAGGGCTACAGTTGAGTTTTAATTTCAATATTTTATATACGCCAGAATATTCCACAGGGTGTTCCAAACTTTGAGGAAAAAACACACTATCATTGTTACACCCGGTATACAATGACACTTATCTTTTTAGCAACAATATTATTACACCGATATTCTCGAAGAATAAAGCTATAACACATTAAAAAAATCACTAAAATCGGACAACAGGTTTAGGAATTACAGAACATCAAAAATGTCCCATTTTTAAGGTGGTGCGCTAATTTTGGTGCTTAGTGTACTTAAGAACACGCCCGTTAGCAACTTGTTCACTTAACTCACTATGCTATAAAGGCCGGTTTTCACGCTACGTCTTATTGTACGTTTTGTTGAATAGGACAAATCCTATCCAACAATCCAACAATATCCTATAGAACAATAAAACGTGGCGTGTAAACAGTAAAAATAACATAATTTTGCTGTTTACACATCACGTTTTATTGTTTATGATTTGTCCTATCCAACAAAACGTACAATAAGATGTAGCGTGAAAATCGGCCTTATCACGCCTGTTAGAAAAATGCTCAAACAACACGATTTATCTTGACAAGCGATAACGGCGCACTAGTTTGTCCTATAAGCATACTGTATAGTATAGGATTGGGGGAGAAATACTGAGCACGGCGCCTCTTCTTTTACACGAGCAATAGAATTATTTATTAATTTTTGGTATTGCAGCAAGTTGCCGTGGTGGGTGTAATGCCATGTTAATGATGAACAAACAATTCCATATGCAAGTAAAGTTGACAATAAACCACCAACTTCTACAGATAATTGAAAATGTAAATATCATAAACCTACCTTGCCAAGTACCTAAATAGTAAGTGGGACGACGACGAAGGAGTAAAGATACAGTAGCAGGAGCTAGAAAAACCAGATTCAATAACTGCATTTGTTAGCACGAAACATATGACCATACGACCATACGGTAGCAAGGCTTGGTCAGTTTAAGTAAGATCCCTAAACCGTTTTGAAGCGCTAGACATAGGTGTCCCAAAAGCTTTCTTAAAATTGCATCAACCATAGTACAAATGAAAAGATATTAAGAAGAGCTAATACGCAAAAGACCGCATTCTAAGCCAAGCCGCACACCAAAGAAACATGAAGCGAAAAACATGAAACATGAAACGAAAAACATGTTTCATGAAAAGAAAACACTGCTAAACAAATCTCAAAGTCCGCCTACCAATGAAACGAGTGTGATTCATGCTCATGACACATTTTAATTTAGGAGAGTTTAATAAATGGCCGGACATATATTTGTTTAGCAGTGGTTTATTTCCATGAAACGTAATTTACGTTTCATGTTTCTTTGATGTGCGGCCTGCCTAAGAGGCGGTAAATATAATCTATTAAAAACCATATTTTTGGTCAAAATTAAATATCGAAACGGACCAGATCGCAAACGAAGCTCATGCTTCAGAGCCATCAGAAAACTTATGCAACATACCTGATATTAGTAAAATAATAAGAAGAGAAGCAGAAAGATCCTCATGCATAATCCAACTAGCATGCACGTCTACATAGTGGATAGCCTACAGCACCAGAAGAATAAGAAGATAAACCTATTAAGCGTAACATTTAGAAGTCTGAAGATTTATATTTGGTAATTTTTGTCCATAAAAACATAAAAAAGAACTTCTATTTTTCGTCCGAAGATCTGCAAATAAGAACTACATTACCATATTATACCTGGAAAAAGCACTGATCTACAAAAGGGTATAAGACGAATGTGACTATGATAAACCATAAAATGCAACCGACGAAGCAACAAGCTTCTAAGAAATAACAGAAGCACAGGATTGAAGAACTTTAGCAAGTATCATATTACATCCCCGGGCAAAATAAAATGTTTATTCTATATTATATTTTGACCTTGACTTTTGATTTCTTAGTTTAAATGTTCAAAACAAATATAAACATAGGCTGTTTCGTTTTGGATTCAATTCGAGTCCCTAACCATCCTCTGGGTGTTTCTGGGTTTACCCGTTATCAAAGAAGTTTGTAAGAAGACTGAGCTGAATCAAAACGCACCGACTCGACTGTTTGGTAAATATATTTAAATATTATAACAACGGATGCCTTTAGCGACCTTTAATGAGAAAAGATGACGTGGGTGTAGATAACGATTAAAATAAACTCTAAACTCAATGCTTAATCCAGCCATTGGGCGATGCTAGGAATCTATTCCACTAATGCATCAAATAGTATACCCATCTATGTAGAATATTTAAATGTTTGCATTCCATAGACACATACGTTATTAACGGTAATTAGCCCGATCAAGGAACGCGAAATTTTGCGAAAACCTCCAAAAAAATAAAGGAAGGATGAAAATTTCAAATAGGTAGTTGAAATTGTCTATTATTATATAAGGAAAAGCAATTCTACAAAGTCATTTTACAAAAATTGGAAAATACGGGGTGACAAATTTTTTCTCGGGGGTTAAAAAAATATACGTTCAAAATAAGTCCCGTATTGGATAAAAGGACTAATTTTAAGCAACTTTTGCTCTATGGAGTTTTTTCACTAGTTCAATACTTTTCGAGTTATTTGCGAGTGAATGTGTTCATTTTTAACAAAAAAAAAAATGTTTTTGGACGGTTTTTCAGAGATAACTCAAAAAGTAAGTATTTTAGCGAAAAAAATATTCTTGGTAAGAATATAGCTTATAAAAAATTTAAAAAAATGGTATATACGTGACGTGTGCAGACCCAGTAGAAGCAGACTCACAGCTAATGAAATATAGGTTCTTCTTCGTCAAATTCCAAATCGAATATTTCAATGTGAGATAACCAAAAAACGGAGCACTTTTCGGGGAAAATTAATTACAACTTTTTTAAATTGTTTAAAAAAAGGTTTATTTTTTTTAAACTTCTAACATTAAATGTAAGTGAGTTACGCTCAAAATATTGTCGGACCCTCTTATTTTTTGGTAAAAAAATGGCGAAAATCGCCCCTTAATTAGCTTCTCAAATAAAATTAATCGTTACCGTTTTACAAGTTACTTTACTTATGTATTGTTTATATTATCTATAAGTTTCATTGGTTCTAAGTGCTCAGTTTTGAAAAAAATTGGGTTTAAAATAAAACATTTTTTTAATTTTGAAAAAATCGTAATTGTTTATGGAACTAACTTAAAAAAATTAGGAATACCAAAAATCTCAAAGAGTAATAAAATGCACGTTTTGCTTTTCTGAATATTTTTGAGTTTTTGTTTTCTTCTTAGACAAAAATTGCTATGGCTGTTAAAAATTTGTATAAACTCGTGATTAGTTACTCGTTAAAGCAATTTTAACTACAGCTTTTAAAAAACGAAGCACTTTGAACCGATGAAACTTACAGATCATATAAATAATACATAGACAAAGTAACTTGTGAACTGGTAATATTAGAATTTATATGTGATGCTAATTAGGGGGTAATTTTCGCGATTTTTTTACCAAAAAATAAAAGGGAACAACAATATTTTTAGCGTAACTCACTTACTTTTAATATTACAAGTTTTTTAAAAAAACAAAAGTAAACCTTTTTTTATACACTTTAAAAAAGTTAAATTGAATTTTCCCCTAAAAGTGCTCCGTTTTTTGGGTTATTTCACATTGAAATATTCGTTTTTTGATTTGACGAGGAAGAACCTAATTTTAATTAGATGCAACTCTGCTTGTACTGGGTGTACAGACCTTATGTATACACAATTTTTTTCAATTTTTGATGAACTATATTTTTGCTAAAAATATTTTTTTCGCTAAAATACTTACTTTTTGAGTTATCTCCGAAAACCCGTTCAAAAACATGTTTTATTTTGTTAATCATGAACATATTCACTCGCAAATAACTCGAAAAGTATTGACTTAGTGAAAAAAACTCTATAGAAGAAAAGTTGTTTAGAATTAGTCATTTTATCCAATTCCGGTCTTATTTTGAATGTATTTTTTTATCTTCAAGAGGGGGGTAATCCCCTCCATTTTAAAAAATGGAGGGGATGTAGAATTGTAAACTTTTTCCTATATAATAATAGACAATTTCAACTACCTATTTCCAAATTTTCATCCTTCCTTTATTTTTTTGGGGTCAGATTGTTCTAAGAACAACATTTATTGCCTTTTTAAGATCTACATATTTCATGAAATTAAAAATTCGTTCAGTTTTGGACAAACAAATTTTGCAATTTTGTCGTCCAATTGTTCACACCATTCGACTGTACTATTGTAATCGACAGTTAGTCCTAAATAAGAAAAGTAAATTACTTAAAACCAGTCCTGTTAACCCCCTCACACCCGTATTTTGCATGGGGTGCTCTTTATTAGAAAGCGATGATTTAGTGTAATGAGTTTTTTCGTTGAGAAAGGGCAAAGCTGGCGATAATAATGTTAATTAATATTTGAATTGAAGGAGATCTTTCAATATTGGCTGACAAGTTTTTTCTCTCCCGAAAAAGAGGGGAAACACCTGTTATTATGGATGGATTTTAATTTTGATGAAGGCAAAACGAACAGAGTCAAAGGGTCTTTCGGACATTTTTGGAAGTTGTTGCCTTTTTATAATTTACAATGATTAAAAATATATGCCAAAGGGTTCATTCATTTTGGATAATATCAGGTTTTTATATTGAAAGAAATTTTAATACATACACAAATTAAAATATTGAAGACCTGGAGATGATAATTATTTGTAATTTTAGTTATATTTCGTGAAGATAAAATGTTCGTTTGGCAGCACTCATTAGTTTAAAGCCGGCTATTCACGCTACTGTCGTTCAGTTTTATCAAATTCAACTAATAATTGACAAACATTTTTATCCTGTATGACAGTGTATCCAATAAAATCGTACAATTTGACCACAGAGAAACTGGTTTCTCTGTTGCAGTAATACAGAATTGATATTATCGACAATTTTCTTGAAAGACACCGCAATACCGTGAGTGGCCAGATTTAGCCACTTTTTAGGTAATTTCATAAATACATATATTTAACAAGATTATTATGACATAAGCAATGTGTTTTAGGAAAGGGAAAGATGGGAGAAAGTTTGTAGGCAATAGCTAAAGGCGGATATACATATGCGCTCTGCTCGGTGTGCGAGCCGCTCGCGCGCAGCGTATTCGTCAGATTAGTACGTGTTTTCAAGTGACGCACAAACGGCACGCACACGGCGCACCACGATCTAAATTCTGTCGGTTTTCAACAAACGCTTTGATGGTTCGCAATACGTATTTGGACGGGTTTGCGAGTGGTTTGTTGGTTTTGGCGCGCATGAGTTGAATATTTGTTAGTAATGGAATGGTCGGAACTGTCGGAAGGAAATATCTAACTTATTGATGTTTACCGTGGAAAATCATTATAGTGGGATCCTCAATAAAGAACCATTTAATTTAAAGAAACAACTTAAATCCGATCTGAACGGAAATAGAAGCTGAAATAAAAAAATGTACATGCGGACCTTTTTAAAAAATGTTAGTTCATTGTTGTACTAAAAATAACATGTATTACAAAAATAAGATTTACTATTTTATTTGGGCATAAGCCACAATTCGAGTTTGAAATCAAGTTTACTTGACCTTTCGACTTTCACTTCGGAAATAGTTATCAATATCAAAAAAACATTCATAAGCAGATATATATTATGTGTCACCGGAAAGCGAAATAGGTAACGCACGACTTGGAGAACCTATAGTTTTCTAACTTCGGGTCTGGTGAAGCAACGCAGTTGAAACAAGCGGATATATTATAATTGTGTCACCGGAAAGCGAAAAAGGTAAGGCACAACTTGTAAGACCCAATAGTTTTCTAACTTCGCTTCTGGTGAAGCAACATGGTTGGAACAAGCAGATATATTATAATTGGGTCACCGGAAAGCCAAAAAGGTAACGCACAACTTGGAAGACCCAATAGATTTCTAACTTCGCTTCTGGTGAAGCAACGGAGTTGGAACAAGCAGATATGTTATAATTGGGTCACCGGAAAACGAAAAAGGTAACGCACAACTTGGAAGAGCCTATAGTTTCCTAACTTCGCTTCTGGTGAAGCAACGGAGTTGGAACAAGTAGATATGTTATAATTGTGTCGTCGGAAAGCGAAAAAGGTAACGCACATCTTGGAAGAGCCTATAGTTTCCTAACTTCGCTTCTGGTGAAGCAACTGGGTTGGAACAAGCAGATATATTATAATTGGGTCACCGGAAAGCCAAAAAGGTAACGCACAACTTGGAAGACCCAATAGTTTTCTAACTTCACTTCTGGTGAAGCAACGGAGTTGGAACAATCAGATATATTATAATTGGGTCACCGGAAAACGAAAAAGGTAACGCACATCTTGGAAGAGCCTATAGTTTCCTAACTTCGCTTCTGGTGAAGCAACTGAGTTGAAACAAGCAGATATATTATAATTGGGTCACCGGAAAGCGAAAAAGTTAACACAGGGCTTGGAAGAACCTATAGTTCTCTAATTTCGTTTCTAGTGAAGCTACGCAGTTGAAACAAGCAGATACATTACAATTGTGTCACCGGAAAACAAAAAAGGTAACGCATGACTTGAAAGTACCTATAGTTCTCTAATTTTGTTTCTGGTTGTAGGAACAAGCAGATATATTATGGTAGGGGAGCAAAGTATGCTAAATGTGCAGTCACTCGAGCGCTTTGGGGACCTATTTGGTTGTGATTATTAGGTCCTAAAACCAAAAAAGTTAAGTAAAATTTTCCATTTTAGTGGGGAGTTCCCATTTTTTAATTTAATTTTCCATTTCCAACAATCTTTTTTCCGATTATAGCGCCATCTATCCATAATTCAAAAAAATGTTTCGAATAAAAGTTGTTTATTTTTATACAAACAATCCAAATCTGCAATAAGAAACGGGGTCTACCATTTAAGATTTTAAAGTAACCCCCCACCTCACCTCCGTGGGGGGTCGTATTTGGAACCATTCGATAGATTTTTCAAAAATATTGATAAAGTGTATTTTGCAGTTTTTCGATATGATGTTTATTTTGCGAAAGATCGCGGGATTTGTATTTAAAATTTTAAATTTACCCCCCACCCCTCTCCGTGGGGGTCAAGTTTGGTATTTTTCGATAGATTTTTGAAAAATATTGAACACATAGTTTTTAGTTTTTCAATCTGACGTTCATTTCGCGAAATATTCGCTTTTTTTTGTGAAACTTTTTGACTCACCCATTTCCGTACGCCCCGCTCAAATGGTCATATTTTTGAAATATAGACTCTTTTGCATGTACTTAACTTACCTTATCTTAATCTGACAATTTCGACTATTTTTAAGGATATATTTTTTTTCGGGCCCCCCTGAACGAACTCCCCTGTGTTAAGAACCAATATATGGTGGAGGTACATCTGCAGGGTATTACGTTTCTCCCCATATGATAATCTGACGCGCTCGAGTAACTGCAAAAATCCCCGCTTGGGCTCCCCTACCATTATATTTGTGTTGCCGGGAAGCGAAAAAGGTAGTTCCCGAAATGTTCCCAAACTGTGTCTTATTCCACATAAAATAGTAAATTGCATAAGATGACACAAGAAAATAGTTTCAGAACAATACCAAAATAAGATGTAGTAGAAGTACAGGACAGAGACATGATTATCTACAATTACTAAACGTTCGTAAGTTTCCTCTGGATCGTCAAAATGAAAAATTTTAACGAACAATAACCGCGCCACGAACGCGCGGCGCACACACAGGGCGGAGTTCGCGGCGCGGATATCTGTCTCCGCCTTAATATGGTAATTTCTAGACTCAGGCAAATATGCAAATAAAAGGGTATGAAATATGCGCATAAATATGCAGTATTTTACCCAAAAATATGCAAGTTTATCTAAAAAATATGCATGTAAAAAAAATATTTACAACATTTTTAATGTTGTTCTGAAACTATTTCCTTGTGGCATTTTTTTAATCAACTATTTTTAATGGGAAATAAGCCACAATTTTACCAAAAAATGATTTTACTAACGTTTTGAAGCCCAAATCGGGTTTCGTTGTCAAAATACAAAATACTACTAAAATAAACAAAAATGTTGTTGCTAAGTAAAAAAAATTCTTCTAATAATTTATTTAATCTGACTCATTTATATTGGCAATTCAGACGTATATTATACATTTTAAAGTAGAAGACTTTAAAATGATATCGCCAATATTTATGAGTTGCGTTCCTAGGACGACTTTACTAAAAGATAGTTCATTCGATTACATGAAATCAATCCCAACTCAAGAATATCCGTCACAAAAAAATCATAGCATGTGATCTGTCTTCAAAAAGACAACCAAATGCAACGATGACAGTAAAATTCTTGCGTTAGAGATTCCATAGTAAATCACGAGGGAAAACCAGGAAAAAACCTCGTGATACTATTCCGACATTGTAAGTATTTGGTCTTATATTTAATTTACTTTCAAAAAACTAATACCAAATCCTGACTTTAATATGTCCAAATTATAAATAATATTAATAATATATAGATATACAATAAGTAATATTAAAATATAAAATTTGTACTAACTCGACATCTTATTGACTTACTAATCGTGGTATTTTCTTTCTATTGACTTCCTCTTTCAGTATGGGTAACCACATCCTACTGCATTCTACCGACGTATATTGTAATATATACAGCATGTCACGTATACAGTAATCTCTATACTGCATATTACTAGGGACAAATTGGAACACACAAAGAGCTACAAATAACAACAAGGTAACGGACTTATAAAAAAGCATTTACTGATTTCCGAAATATAAAGGATAACAACTTTTAGATCACTAATGCGGTGAGACAAGGATACGTCCTCTCAGCGCTGCTGTTTAACTTCTTAAATCTTAAACGTTCAAAATGTATACAAAATTTAAATAAGCGAGAACCTTATAACTAAAAGTAAACAAATACCTACCTATGCAGATGGCGTCATAATACTAGGTCGTAATGAGACAGCCTTAGAGGAGACGGTTTTCGAAGATCTTAAATTTTTTTCCAAGAATGTCTCCATATCTTTGAAGAAGTAGCAGAGTTCACGTACTTTGGATCCTAATTAACCGAAAATAATGATATAAATGCCGAATTAAATAAGATAAACTACGTAAGAGGGATATATTACGCAAAAACAAACCTTCAAAAATACTAGAAATCGAAGATGTGGTTATACAAAACACTAATAAGATCGATTGTTATCTATGTTTTTAAAACATGGACCCTATTCAAATAAGATGAAGATGTGCCCAGGAAGATTTCGGTTCAGTAGTGCTCTGGAAGATTTTTGAGTTTGCCAGGGAGAATTTTGAATGCTATATAATCTACATGAACTTTGAGCTCGACTAGTTAATTAAACACGCCGACATTATAAAGTTTGTTGAATCTCACAGAAATCGTTTTCTTGGCCAGTTGCTTCGAAAGAGCAAAGAAAGAAAGGCAAACAGGACCGGAGACCGGCCGAAAATAAACCACGAGATCGCCACAAAAACATTGTTTAGGGCGTGTCGGCATTGAATAAACGTAAAAACAACCAGATAGTTTTCACAATCACAAATTTGTCAGGATGACACGTTCCACAATTAAAACTTCCCCTGTTCTAATGTTCCCATACATCAAAGTTTGTCCGACTAGACACCGTTAAGCTATTAACAAATTTTTAGCTTGCTATTAATCAACTTTTTCTGGTACGCGGGATCCAGGCCTATATAAGTCGACTCTTAAGTATAGTATTAAAAATTGAATTACTTGCCAGATCCGTGGTATTCTATAGCACAAACAATAAAAAAACAATAAATCCTGTATAAAAAATATATTTAAAAAATTTAAAAACCCATCAAAAGGGCCACATCAAAATCACATACAGTATTTCTCATGATCATCTTTCAGTGCGTCACAGTTTTTCGATTTCTTTCTAACGTATTAAATTGTATGTGACAGAAAAAAGGCACGTCGGTGATTACATTTCGTCGGTGACATTTTTATAACATTTATTCTAGTTATTCTAGTTGTCGATAGATGGCGCCATAATAAAAAAATATAATCTGTATAATTTATAAGACTATACAAATCAAAGAAAATACCATTTTATAAATGCAAGAAACACATTTGATTTGTTTTTATTCCAAATTGAAAATAAAATGTGACAACTGTCAGATTTAACTAAAATGTCATGTTAGAATAAATGTCATAAATGTGTATTATCACGGACTTACCCTTTTTCCTATCATTTGTTACGCACTGAAAAATGATCATGAAAAGGACAATAACTAGTTTTCGACTGGTTTACCAGTCAACAAACATTTAGACAATTAATTACAAAGATGAGTAAGGATCAGCAACGTTAATGGGAAGGAAACATTTGAAGGAAGCTCTATAGAATAGAATATAATGTACAGTTAGGTCCCATGAAAATAATGTCGCAAGAACGATCATTGAAGAAACAAACTGTACCGAAAAACTTAATGAGACAGAAGTCACGGATGAAATCTACGGTTTTGTTGGGTAGACGATGTTGAAGATCTAAGAAAAGTGGAGGTCAGAATAGAGAGAATAAAAATAGTCATCCTCTTTTCCTAATCTCTAGTTAACCTGATGCAGGTATTGTTTTATCATGAAGCTATTAGCTGATTTTTCCGATGTTGCCTGGATTATCTATATCTTCTATCAACGTAGCATATTATGGCAATGGAGCGCCAATAGTGGGAACATTATGGTCCTTGTATCGTGTAGGAGATCTACCTTGAATTCCTTTGCCTTCTACCTTACCCTAGACCTAGTAAGTTGTTCAAGACCATTTCTTCGAAGCACCTGTACAAAATAGCCTAACATTTATTACGATATTTGTGTTTTAGCATTTTCTTTATGTTTAGCTGATTCAATATAAATTCATTTATTCCTCGGGCTACCTATTAGTCCATGTGGTGAGACCGCTCCCGTCTGGAAAAATTTCTGATTCGGTTTCTTTGTGGATGCCTATTCAAAAATGTCCCCTTCAAACAAATCTGAAGGGTGCCGGGCGGAATTTTTGGGCAGAAATTGTTTAAACAATTTTTTTAAACAAATACAAAATATCACGTTTTTTTGCTCTGGAACATATATTTTTAAGTTCTGTCGGTCATTCTGAACCAGAAACGTATCCTATAAATTTTCTCAAAAATTGACAGTTTTGGAGTTATAGGCGATTTAAAATCTGAAAAATGCGAAAATACGCATTTTCGAGGCTTAAAAACTCATATTCAGATTAGTACTTTTGAGGTTGCCAGATACTTAAATTGAAGACTAAATATTTAGCTTCCAGATTCTGAAGAGTGATCACGTCTAACTTTAATTTATACCGTTGTTTTTTAGTTGTTAAATATGCGTGTTTATCCGATTTTTTTACCGGTGCGGCGTGCTCCGTTTTAAAAATCTCCTATTTTCCTCCGAAAAATATATTTTTTAGATTCTTTGGGACATTCTAAATAAAATAAGTTTCTTGACATTTTTTTCAAAAGTTAATAGTTTTAAAGTTATAAGCGATTTAAAATACGAAAATGCGTTTTTTTGTCTTTTTCGGATTTTAAATCGCTTATAACTTAAAAACTATTAACTTTTGAGAAAAATGTCGAGAAACTTATTTTATTTAGAATGTCCCAAATAATCTATAAAAAATATTTTTCGGAGGAAAACAGGAGATTTTTGAAATGGAAAGCGCCGTACCGGCAAAAACATCGGATAAACACGCATATTTACCAATTAAAAAACAACGGTATAAGTTAAAGTTAGACGCGATCAATCTTCAGAATCTTGAAGCTGAATGTTCAGTCTTCAATCTAAGAGTCTGGCAACCTCAAAAATACTAATTTAAATATGAGTTTTTAAGCCTCGAAAATGCATATTTTCGCATTTTTCAGATTTTAAATCGCCTATAACTCCAAAACTATCAATTTCTGAGAAAAATTACAAGATACCTTTCTTGTTTAGATTGACCAAAAAAATCTAGCAATATATGATCCAGAGCAAAAAAACATGATCTTTTGTATTTGTTTAAAAAAATTTTTTAAACAATTTCTGCCCAAAAATTCCGCCCGGCACCCTTCAGATTTGTTTAAAGGGGACATTTTTGAATAGGAATCCACAAAGAAACCGAATCAGAAATTTTTTTCAGACGGGAGCGGTCTCACCACATGGACTACATGGTATTCTTAGCATTCGTCAGCAGAAGTACATCAGTACATTTTGATGCATAAGTAAAAACTGAAAAAAATAGATTTTTATCAGTCTCATTTTTACGTCGATAGTTATTTCATGGCTTTTCCACATTTTTGTTAATGTTTCCAAAGAGCCTTTTGTAATTGCTCACCGGCGTGTTATTTCTTCAGTGTAGCCCCCCTGTTAGTTAATATATTGATTAGAAACACAAATTTATCTGCAACATCGATAATGTTTATCATTGTTGTTGTTAGCTTGCCTTTGAATCAGTTAAACCACGCAACTACCTACGATGGTTGTATCATGGCATATCTCAGGTTGCAAATAATCTTCCCGCCGATAGTGACGCCCCGTTCCACTCGGTAGCTTTCCGCATATAATATAATGAACAGAATTGGAGTTAGTATGCAGCCTTCTCTCAGGCTATTAGTGACCCTGAAACTTTCCCTTAGTTCCCTCTTATTCGCACATAAACGTTATTGTATAGGCTGTTAAATATTATATAATTCGGGACTCCCATTTTAGACAAAACCTGCCACACTTTACTCAAGTCGACTAGGTCGAAAGCTTTACTATATTCTATAAAGCACAGATATGTTGCGATGTATCTCAAATTCTTTGGATATTTTTATATTCTGTGGTACGTTTAAAATGTGTTCCCAAGTAGCACATTCGGGGACGAAATATGTTTGTTCTTCCGCAATTTCAGGAAGGAAAAAGGACATTATCCTCTCTAGATATATGTGTAAAATTATGTGTGATAGTTGTTACATACATCTTTCGCTCCCTTTTTATGTATTGTCTCCAATCTTCAGGCCATTTACCTGTCTCCCACACTATTTGACAAATTGTATATATAAAGGTACGTATCCATACAAGGGCGAACCCCGCTCCGTGTAGCAGCTCCACATAGTGGATACGTCGGTGAACCCCGCTCGGCGCTCGCCCTCTTCGATCCAACCGGTTTGCGGTTTAGGACAGCTTGGGTATTAGTGCACCCTAATAGGTCTGTGTAGATTTTGGAATTGGATCCGAGCATGATATGTAACACCGTTGCCGTATCCCCTATTTTTTCATACTATCACATTAAAAATTTTTGTGATATTATATTTGTGTGTGAAATGTATCATTTGTGTATTTTAGGTATGTTATAATATGTTATGTTTAGATAGGTTTTTACTTGATTATTTTAAATCATTGTGAAGTTTAACTTGCTATAAACCTTGTAATATTGTGTAATGTGTAAAAATAAGTAGTTTTGAAACACCAATTAAGTAAAGCTCATTATGTTGTTGTTTTCACCAATTTTGAAAAAAATGTGAAAACGTTGAATTATCCACGTCCGTCTGTCCGTCCGTCCGTCTTATCTGTCTGTTTTTAAACTCAACTCCTCCTTCATTATACCGACAAATAAGGTGTCAAATGAAAGCTTATAATCCAAGGATAGTACTAAAGGTGAGAAATTTTACCTGAGATGTCCGTTTGACCGCGAATATAATTCCTTCGTCACTATACCAGGTAGAATAACAAATGAATTGTCAAATGAAAGCTTATAAACCAAGGTTGGTACTAAAGGTGAGAAATTTGACCTAGGCTGTCTGTCCGTCTGTCCGTCCGACCGCGAATATAACTCCTCCAAGGGGTCCAATAAGGGTCCAATATCGACTTCCAGTGCTACTTTCGATTACTTTGGGTGAAAACCTTGGACTTAGTTGACCAATTAGGATTTCGTCTAATAGGACGAAGTCCAATTACTTGTTTTTTACAAACAGCTCAAAAGAGGGATGTTAATTATAAAAAAGTAGATAAATAATTATAATAAATTAAAAAATAGTTTTGAAATACCAAAGTAAAGTTTTTTTAATACAAAAAGATCAAAAGAGTAATTTTAAATTAAAGTTACCTTAAAATTGTTATAAAAAAGAAGATCAACCGATAAATAAAAGAGATCAATGAAGACAAACTGTAAAAATGTTTTTAAATGGAAGTTAATTTATATCGTTATAAAAAAGCAGATAAATAGATAAACCAAACAGATGAATGATTATAATCAATTAAAAAAGAGTTTTGAAGCACCAATATAGTAAAGTTTTAGCTCATACCGTATCCATTCGAGCTGCTACACGGAGCTCGGTTCACCCTTGTATGGATACGTACCATTATATCATGTTATAGAGGTACCAAACCATGTTAGTACAGGATTCGATATAAGGTCGATCGGGACCGAGCTCTTTAATGAAAAATAATTATTGGATATACATATAATTTAGTATGTTAATAATTACAAAAAACAAGCAATACCCGATCTAATTTTGGTTGAACTATAATTAATTAATAATATTAAAAAATGACTTTTTTGTAAACATTAAAAAAAATCGACCCGAGCAGATATTATTTCAGATTTTTTTGATCATTCTAAACAAAAAAGTATTTCGTAATTTTTCTATTACGTTGATTGTTTTCGAGTTAGAAACAAGTTAAAACTGAAAAAAACTAAAGATGCCGATTTTCAAGGCTCAAAAACACAAGTAAAAAATATTATTTTTGTAATCATCAAGTACCTAAAACGTACCTTGAACCTTTAAGTTCAAACGTTCTTCTATCAAGTGCCGATAAGAATGTTTGCCATGATTTATTCTAAAATATATGTTCCCATAAGGTTTCTTATGGGAAGGCAAGCATTAACAACTAAAAATCAATGTTTCAAAATAAAATAAGTTCAAAATACTTACCAAGAACTGATAGAATAAGGTTTGAACTTGAATTTAGGTACTTCGTAATTTAAAAAATGATATTTTTTACTCATAAATTTTGAGCTTTGAAAATAGTCATCTTTTGTTCTTTTTTCAGTTTTAAATTGTTTATAACTCGAAAACAATCAACTTAAGAGAAAGATTACAAAAGACCTTTTTTGTTTAAAATAATCCAAAAAATCTGAAATAATATCTGTCAGGGTCGAAAAAAGTTTTTTTAGTTTATAAAAAAAAGTCATTTTTTAATTATTAATTAATTATATTTACAACAAAATTGGATAGGGCATCCCGTGTTTTTTGTAATTGTTAACATATTAAATTACATATCCAATAATTGTGATCCATTAAACAGGTTGGTCCCGATCAACCTTAATTATAGACTATTTCAATAAGTATGTTACTTGTAATGTAATAATAATTTAATAAAAAATAATAATATCGATTGGTAAAAATTCCATAGACTATTTTATTGGGTATTCCAATTCAACGTTTATATTTTTTTTATTTAAAAAAGACAAAGTCGCATCCACTCGAAGGTTATTAGCGACATTTCTGTAACAGTTGTAACAATAATAAATAAAAAATTGGTAAAAATTAATTACAATTTGTAGACAGTTAAACCTTTGGAGCAATAATTATATTCCACGCACTAACACATTATTTTTGAAATGAACTTTTAGATCGCTAGCGACACTCAGACACTCTCTTTCTTTCTGATGCATCATTAGTGATAGCGTTACGCGCACTAGTATCTGCTTGTTCATATTTCCTCCTATGCCTATGTGGATGGTATCCACAGGAAGTAGATTCTTCTGAAACTTTCTTGAGCTTCCATTAGTTCGGCCTTGGTTCTTTTCTCAATGGGGTGTTTATGGTATATATTTTGCATAGCTTTGACTGTGCTAAGAGAGTCGGAAAGGACTGGACAACAAGAGAGGTTTTTATTATATACATGTTTGATGGCTTTAAACAAACCAAAGAGCTCTGCAGTGCAGTATAG
Source organism: Diabrotica virgifera virgifera (assembly GCF_917563875.1). NCBI lineage: Eukaryota > Metazoa > Arthropoda > Insecta > Coleoptera > Chrysomelidae > Diabrotica > Diabrotica virgifera. The sequence continues at coordinate 182,528,117 of NC_065444.1, read as the reverse complement.
ATGCTGGAATTTAGAGAAAGATGTAGGAGCATAGCAAGGCGATGAAAAAATCTATCAATATTCTTTTGAAGTAGAAACTTGAATCTTAATGTTGGCTTAATTGAGATGTGTCACTTTCCCAGTCCGGTGCCTCACTGCCAAGATAACTATTGATTTTTTTTATGGACATGAATTTCGTTTTATGGATCTTTTCTTTAAATGGGGGTAAACTTGACTGAGCATATGGGATAAAGCTGATAGGTCTGTGGTATATTCTTGAATTGTGGTTATAGGACCTGTTGATCCCGTGATATTCATTAGGAGCATGTTAAGTTGATCAAAGTTTAGAGGGAAAGGTAGAGGGTGATTTTCTATGAAGTTTTTAGCAGGGTCAAGTAAGAGAGAAAATGAGCATTCAGCAGTGCTTGCTGAACTAATTTTAGCCTTTTTAGATTTTGCTTGGACTTTGAGTGGTGGAAAAATCTTACATTCTTTTGAATATGGATCTGCTTCAGGTGAAATAATTTCACCAAAGTTACGTTTTGGTTGATTAATTATGTGACTGTCCTTATTTGATGCATCTACTTTGTTGGGTATCTCCGGGACATTAGAAATATACATTTGTTCACACTGAGAATGGTTTGTATCATTGAGTGCTTGCACAGATATATTTGTTGCGCTGGATACCGATGCTTTATTGTTTTGCTTGGGGTTTAGTTGAGCTAGTGGATCGGAGCACTGTGATGCAATGTGAACTGGCTTCTTGCCTCGATAGCAAACTAAAGTGTCTTGAGAAATGAATATTATATATATCGTGTTTTCAAAAATAAGAGTAAATGGCTCTGGTAATGTTAGACTGTGAGGACTGATATAGATTTGTCTTCGAAAACTAAGAATGTGATTGTACTCAGGCATAGAAGCACTAATTTTGAGGAATGTCATGGGGGCGACAGGAACTATGCCGATTTTCTGTAACTCATTGATTAGCAAGTCGTGTGGTATTGAAGGACATAAGCCGGAGAGCACAAGTCGTTCTATTTGTTTATTGGATAAATACATACATATGCGATTATTAGATAATCTAGAAGATAAGATTATATTTTTCGGCTGAATTATATTTCCAAGTGGGAGAAGGTAGTCTTGAAGTTTGGTGTTTTCTAAGGCACTAAAGATAATTGCTTGGGACTTTAAAGGAAATTGCACTCTCGATGCTGCCAAAGAGTATGACTGTGATGCGTTTATTTGACTTTGATGGTCTTGTATTGTAGAACTGTTGTGTGATTCCATGTTTGAATTATTTCGATAAACGTTAAGTGAAAAGTAAGTCCGACCCTGTATACCTGCTAAAACAGGTATATCAGCCTTTACTAAAAGGGGTTATTTTGCTGGTAAAACTGGATTTGTTTATTGACAACAATAACAAATAATTGCAATTTGCTGACTTTAATGCTAATTTATCTAGATATTATGTAAAGAGTTTGTACGCTTAGAGTTTATTTCAATATATCACTGAGATTCACAATTTATAACTTATATTAAACTTTGTTAATATTAAAAATATTCGGAGCCCACATTGAATACAACATTATCAACGTGTATTTTTGTTATATTATTTATACAACGCTATTTATTGATACAGTATAAAATATTAGTTGAAAATATATCATCTACCTTTTACCTAATGGATACGATTTTCTGGTTGTCATACACTTATCGAGTAATTCGTTATTTAACGGAACAAAATCTCCAGCTACGTCAATGTCTCAAAAAGCATTTGAAAGTCTGTCAGGCGAGGTTGAGCAGGCCTCGGCAAGCTAATTAGTTGATTTGTAGTGGCTCAAGGGGTCTCCATTTCCCTCTAATGTAATCTAAATTTTTCATTCTGGTTCCCCCGAGAGGCCGACAATCCAGAATAGGCCAGACGAGTAACTCGGAAACTTACAATAAAACCAACGGTGTTCTTTTGAAATGAACAAAAAGTCAAAAAATAATGAGATCATAAAAATTAATATTAAGGACTTATATTTTTGACTTGATATTTTGGGTAGAGCTAAAATAATATTAGTCACTCCAATCATTCTGAAGCTGCTTGTGACCACATTTTTCCTTACTTACTCCAAATCAATATATTTTTTACATTATCGTTCTTTAATTTTCATTGTACAGCTTCTTTTTGATCCTCTTTTCCTTATTTTAGTTTACTTGAGCGTCTTTTTTTCGAAAATTGTTGCAGTGTTTATTTTATGAGTTTTTCATTCTTGTGTATTTTAAGTTCGAATATAATTTACGAGACTAGAATCTAAAAAGCAGAAAATGCCGGAGAGTGTACATTTTGTAACTGCTGTAATAAAAAATTTCCACCCCCGAGATGGGTGGCAACCACCCCTATCGTAAAAGCGCCCTTCGGCATCATATAGATTTTCATCCTTAGACTATTCACTACTTATTCTCAAATTTTTAAGCAAATCGATCCATTCTGTAAAAATTGCGAGGTGAAAAGCTTCGGTTTCTGTATTATATTTTCAGAGAAAATCAAATTGTTCAGGTAGACGGGAAATGGAATTTGTAATATATTAAGATTATTATAAAATTTATTTATACTTCATCTAATTTACTTACCGTTGCACGTTATCCGCGTCATAGCCTGTAATGTCACATGATACCAACACGAAATATTTAGGCGGTAGGTGTGTTCTTTTTTAGAATCATTTTGCCTAGTATACTGGATTTACAGCCACTAGACAAATTTTATTATATACGCGTAGAAATAATATTTAAAGATTTCTATTAATGTTAACCTAAAGAAATACACAATAATATGTTTCATTTAATTTGTATAAATCGATTACAAACCGTTTTTATGAAGGACATTTGCTCGGAACACACTGTAACTGTAATCGAACGAAGGTGACATTTTAGAATAAATTGGTAACATTTATTTGACAGTTGAGGTGATGACACTTCATATTTGTTTATATTCTTTACTATAAGTATTTGTTTTTTATTATACTTACTGTTTTTATTATTTACTTTAACGTAAGATTATAATAAAATTTATCTTGAAGTAAAACACTCCTTGGTGTAGTTGGTATATTTTAATAAAAATTTAAAAAACATTTAAAAATCCAAAAGGATTACGTTCAGAACGTTTTCGGACTTATCAGTCCATCATCAGTGAACTCCCTGTCCTTGCTAAATAGCCACAATGCCAAACACTGGTTAAGTTGTATGTTCCAACTACATAGTAAAAATTGTAAAAGAAGTTGGCCTAGATTGGATGCCAATGGATTACTTCCAGCAACATGATGCTCTACTGTATTACATTAAAAGATTTTTTATGTGATTAGGTCTTCATTGAACCACGTTTAGTCTGTAATCATTGATAGATTAAACGTGGTTCAATGAAGACCTAATCACATAAAAATCTTTTAATGTAATACAGTAGAGCATCATGTTGCTGGAAGTAATCCATTGGCATCCAATTTAGGCCAAATTCTTTTACAATTTTTAATATGTAGTTGGAACATACAACTCAACCAGTGTTTGGCATTGTGGCTATTTAGCAAGGACAGGGAGTTCACTGATGATGGACTGATAAGTCCGAAAACGTTCTGAACATAATCCTTTTGGATTTTTAAAAAATTTTTTAAAATTTTTATTTAAATATACCAACTACACCAAGGTGTGTTTTACTTCAAGTTAAATTTTATTTGACTAGAATACTCGGGTATTATCCCGTTTTATGTAAGATTATAACTTAATTCTTGTTCTTTATTTCTAAAGTTTTTTATTTATTTACATTGAATAATAATTTGTTTTTCCGCAAATCGCCAGGAAATTTTGACATTCCTGTCAAAATTTCTTGAAGAAAAAGTCAGGACTTCCTTACTGTAAGGAAATGTCATTTCCTTACTATAAGGAAATGATATTTCCGTACAGTTGTTAGTGTTAAATTTATAAGCGTCAAGTTTGACAATTCAACCTCAATACGTTTCCATAGTAACCCAAGTAATTTTATTAGGAATTTCAAAGCACCATTTATTTGGGAATAAAATTATCGCGTTTTTTTTTAAATCAATCAATATCTGTCGAATTTTAAACGATTTGCGGAAAAATAGTATGTTTACCTCGTAGGAAAAGCCACATTCCT